>NW_023270374.1:24399729-24723185 GCF_011800145.1 Mirounga leonina
CTCGCAGCAGCCGAACGACTGGTCGGACGCGTCGCTCTCGCTGCGGTTCTCCTCATCCTCGCTCAGCAGCCGCACGTCCGGATACAGCACGTGCGCGCCGACGGGGCGCAGCAGCGCGAACGCCATGGGCGCCCGGCCGCGTCCCTCGGTGCGCCGCGTCCCAGCGTCTGCCGCGCCCCGCCGTGCGCTCCCGCGCGCTCCCACGGCCCCGCCGGCCGCCGCCTTATAGCCGGGGAGGGGCCACTCACGAGGCCGCCCCGGCGGGGGCGGAGGCCGCCGCCCTGGCCAATGGGGAGACGCCCCTCGCGCCCCGGCCAATGGCGAAGCGCCCGCCGCCCCCGTTCCCCAGGTTGAAAGCAGCCCGGGAGCTAGGGGGCCCGCCCTGGAGGCTCCAGTGCGCGCCGGCGAGCGGGGCAAGTGTCTGGGGGGTCTGTGGCTGGGGTCGGGTGTGCCCGGATCTGGACTCTTTATCTTCGGTCTAGACCCGCAGGGAGACTCTCACGGCTTCAGTTTCCTCGTTCGGAAAGAGGATTGCAGAGAAACCAGCTCGGGGTTTTCCCGCCCCCACGTTCTGATACTGTGGTTCTGCAGCTTTCTTGTGTGTGAGAATTAGGGAAGGGGGCTGTTGGCATGACAGATTCCCGGGTTCCTCCCGTTCTGATGCAGCAGGTCGGGAACGGGGCCCAGGAATCTGCATTGGGATGGTGTCCATGGAGAACACTTAGAGATCTGAAACACTAACCTTTCCAAATAAGGATTCCACAGTGTCACATCCTCAACAGCAAACTTAAAAAAAAAAAAAAAAGGCAAACAAAAAACACACACAAACCAGTACTTCATTCATTCATCTATTCATTCAACAAATATTTCTTGGGTCCCTGTTATGTCAGGAATGGTTTTAGGTCTGAGAATAGAAAGGTGACAGACTCTGCCCTCATGGAATTGACATTTTGGTTGAGGTCCTACTGTGTGCCAGCCACCGTGCTGGGTGCTTGACTGCTCGTTGCTGAAGTTGTGGGGGAGTATCCCCGATTTACAGATGAGAGAGCTCTAGCCTTCAGTCTTACAAGGGGTGAGTGGAGGCATTAGCCCCAGCCTGTTTGACTTCACTATCACCCGGTCCCACTAACCTCCACCACCAGTAAAACACAAATTGCTTTCCTGTACTCTCCACAATTCCACCCTGGCTCCAAATCCATCCCCCCCCCCCCCCCCCCAGAATGCCACCACAGAGAGAGAGGTGTGACTGTCTTTCCTCATTGCCTGCCTGCCTTCCTTCCTACCTTCCTTCTTTCCTTTCTCCTTCCTTCCTTCGGGAAACCTTAGATTGTTGAGTCTGACATGTTCTCCTTCTCAGGGGCCCTGGGAGGAATTACTGAGCTGTTGAAGGCAGCTGGGGTTCCCACACTATGCCCTCTTCCCAGCTCCATGCTGGGGACTGGCCCAACCTATATCCCTAGGCTTTGAAAATAAATTTCTCTTCAATCGGAACGCATCTATGTGGTAGAGAGGGCACAGGGAGTGAAGGTGAAGAGTTTCTAGATGTGTTTTTGGCTTGTTTTCCTTTCTGGGCCTCAGTTTTCCTGAAGATGCCTCCCAGTTCTGCCACACTCCTTTCCTGGCTTCCCCCACCCAGGCCAGAATTGGGGAGGGAAGCTAGAGGGTCTCCCTAGGCTGCTGGGAGAGCAGCCCCTGATGTCTTCAGGCCCCAGGGTCTATGGGAAGTTCTGTTCCCACACCTGGCTCCCCCACCCCTCCTCATTCGACCGTGACCCCAGCCAGGCTGGGCTTTGGGGGAGAGGAGAAGGAGCCTGTGTGCGCGCCCCCCCCCCCCCCCCCCCCCCCAGGGCTAGTCCCACACGCAGCCCCAGGCTGGACTGCTGCTTCCTGAGCCGATGAGTTATTACCGGGAGATTTCCTTCCCTGTCTACGCCTCCTCACAGGGGCTCCTGGCTCCCTTCACTTTCGCTTTCTCCCCCTTCTCCCCCTCTCCTCTGCTCTCAGTCCTCAGGCAGCTTGAAATTCCTCTGTCCGGCCCCCTCCCCATTGCAGCTCCGGGTTGGAGAAGCCAAGCAGGGCATGAACTGGGCCCGGAAGCCGGGGAGGGCTTATGTGGTAGGCTCATTCATTCGCTTGCTCCTCAGGCAGGCTTTGACACACAGGAGCCTGGGAGTAAAATAAAACCGTGAATGAGACTGAGTCGGGCCTTCTGCAGCCCGGAGGGGAAGGCGAGCTGTAAACAAAGAACCCCAGGACAATGTGGTAGGAGCCAGCCGTGCGCCTGCATCCCAGATCCCGGGTCCAGCCCCAGGGTAGCTGCCCCGTGGAGTCTCGGTTTCCGGCTTTGAAAACTGGGGATAATAACAGCACTCCTTCCTAGGGCTGGTGATGGTTCCAAGAGTGCATGCTGGTAAAGCCAGGGCCTGGCACCTATCCAGCACTCAACATGTAAGAGGAGTTCGTGCTGAATTTCTTAGGGGCTGGCCGCAGGTGGAGGAGGGACCCATGGCCTGCAAGGGCTGAGCAGCTTTGACTCTGTTCTCAGTCCCATCCCTGGGAGTGGGGATGGGGCTTTTGCCACGTTCTCAGTTCACCCACATGAGGGGCTCAGCTCCTCCCATCCCCTGGCCTCTGTCTCTCTGCTCCAGCCACACTGCCTGGGGAGCCCACCTCCACCTGGTATGCACCTGCCTCAATATCCCCCTCACTACCTTCCGATCATCCCTTAAATCCCATCTCCTCAGGGAGGCCTTCCCCCACCACTGCCCCTACCCATTCATCCCCACCAGCACCCCCACGGCTCTCCTTCTCCGACTCACCCTGCTTTCCTTCTTTCCATAGCATTTGTTACTGCTTTTATTCATTCATCTGCAACTATTAACTGAGCACCTACTATGTGCCAGGCACAGTTCTGGGTCTGGGGAATACAGCAGTGAACATACTACATAATTAGTTGTCTTTCTCCACTAGAATATACATGTCATGGGGCAAGGACACTGTATTTTGCTCATCTCATTTCCTCTCTATCACAACCTTCCAAGGTAGGCGTTGTTATTATTCCTAATTACAGATGAAGAACCTGAGGTCCTAAGAGCGGGGAGTGATTTGCCCGAGGTTGCACCGTGGGCCGGAGGGGAGCTCAGGTCAGTCACACTCCTTCCCCAGCCACACGGCCTCTCTGGCAGCCCAGAGGTGTGGGAGGGCTGAGTAGGAGTCTGTCAGGTAAGAGGAGGAGAGTCTTAGAGGTTGAGAGAACAGCCAGTGGCCCCTGCCTTCCTGACCAGGGCACCTTGGGCGTCTGTCCCCTTGAAACATTTGGAGTTGGAGTTCCTCCAAGCCACCAGCTCTGTACCTCTCCGAGACTTTGCCCTAGCTGTCCTCCCCTGCCTGGAGTGGTCATCCCTTTGGATCTTACCAACAGCACTACCCCTCTGCCAGAGTTAGGTGCAGCTTCTTGGCGAAGCCCGCTTTGTTGCTCCTCTTCCGCCTTGGTACAGTCTGGCGTGTTGATCACACTGTATTTTGTATTTTGACTTCTCTCCCTTTGTCCCTGATTCCCCACTCTCCTTTCCCTCCCCACACAGGACACCCACTCTAATATATATTTTTTAAGACTTCATTTTGTTTGTTTGTTTGTTTAGAGCAGTATTAGGGTTTCAAACAGAATTGAGAAGACACAGAGGTTTCCCATATTCCCTTTGCCCTGCCACAGATAGCCTCCCCGTTATCAATGCCACTCACCAGAGTGGCACATCTGTTACAATTGATGAACCTACATTGACACATCATTATCACCCGGATTCCGTAGGTGACTTTAGGATTCACTCCTGGTATTGTATATTCTGTGGGTTTGGACGAATGTTTATAATGACATCATTATCATTTCATCATTACGGTATCATACTGACTATTTTCACTGCCCTAAAAATCCTCTGTACCCTGCCTGTTCATCTACATCCCATCCCTGCAACCGCTGATCTTTTAATTGTCTCCGTAGTTTTGCCTTTTCCAGGATGTCATGTGGTTGGAATCATACAGTACATAGCTATTTCAGATTGACTTCTTTCTCTTAGAAATATGCACTTAAGTTTCTTCTATGTCTTTTTGTGGCTTGAAAATGCATTTTTAAAGCATTGACTAGGGGCGCCTGGGTGGCTCAGTCATTAAGTGTCTGCCTTCGGCTCAGGTCATGATCCCGGGGTCCTGGAATCGAGCCCCACATTGGGCTCCCTGCTCCGCAGGAAGCCTGCTTCTCCCTTTCCCACTCCCCCTGCTTATGTGCCCTCTCTCGCTCTCTCTCTCTCTGTCAAATAAATAAATAAAATCTTTTTTTAAAAAAGCATTGAATAATAGTCCATTGTCTGGATGTATCACACTTATTTGTCCATCTACCTACTGAAGACATCTTGGTTGCTTCCAAAGTTTGGCTATTATGAATAAGGCTGCTATAAGCATTGTGTGCAGGTTTTTGTGTAAACATAAGTTTCAACCCTTTGGAGCATGATTGCTGGATCGTATGATAAGAGTATGTTTAGTATTATAAGAAACCATCAAACTGTCTTCCAAAGTGTCTGTGCTTTCTTGCATTCCACCCCAATAGATGAGAGTTCCTGTTACTCCATATCCTTATCAGCATTTGTTGTTGTCAATGTTCTGGATTTTCGCCCTTCCGATAGGTGTCTAGTGGTATCTTATTGTTTTAACTGGCATTTTCCTGATGACATATGATGTGGAGCATCTTTTTATATGCTCATTTACCATCTGTGTGTCTTCTTTGGTGAGGTGTCTGGTCAGGTCTTTGGCCCATTTTTAAACTGCATTTGTTTTCTTATTGTTTTTTTTTTTTTTAAGATTTTATTTATTTATTTGAGAGAGAGAGAATGAGAGAGAGCAAGCACATGAGAGGGGGGAGGGTCAGAGGGAGAAGCAAACTCCCTGCCGAGCAGGGAGCCCGATGCGGGACTCGATCTAGGGACTCCAGGATCATGACCTGAGCCGAAGGCAGTCGCTTAACCAACTGAGCCACCCAGGTGCCCCTGTTTTCTTATTGTTGAATTTTAAGAGTTCTTTGTATATTTTGGGTAACAGTCCTTAATTGGATGTGTCTTTTGCAAATCTTTTCTTCTAGTGTGTGGCTTGCCTTGTCATTCTCTTGACAATGTCTTCTACAGAGAAGAAGCTTTTGATTTTAATGAAGTCCAGCTTATCAATTATTTCTTTGATGGATCATGTCTTTGGGGTTGGATCTAAAAAGTCATCACCACACCCAAGGTCATCTAGGTTTTCTCCTATGCTGTCCTCTAGGTATTTTATTGTTTTGTGTTTTACATTTAGGTCTGTGATCCATTTTGAGTTAAATTTTGTGAAAGGTGTAAGGTCTGTGTCTAGATTCATGTTTTTGTGTGTGGATGCCCAGAGTCCAGTTGCTCCAGCAACATTTGTGGAAGGGACTATCTTTGCTCCAGTGTATTACCTTTGCTCCTTGTCAAAGGTCAGTTGACTATATTTATGAGGGTCTATTTCTGGGCTCTCTATTCTGTTTTGTTGATCTTTTTGTCTATTATGCTGTCATTACAATGCTGTGTCGATTACTGTAGTTTTATCATAAGTCTTGAAGTTGGGTAGAATCAGTCTCCAGCTTTGTTCTTCTCCTTCAATATCATGTTGGCTACTCTGGGTCCACTAATATTGTTGATGCGTGTCTTTGAATATGCCTGTATCCTCATAAAATGTGTGGTGCTGATTTGTGTGAGTAGGTTATTAATGAACACAAATGGTAGTTTCTATAGATCTGCTTGTTAGGTTATTTTGTTTACTCGACACTGTGCTTTGTGTGCCAAATCTAACTTGAGTGCACTGCTTCTAACCACTGCTTAGTATGTATGGTGTGCATGCACCTACCATGCTTCCTTTTCCATTGCCTTAGTGATGGGTCCTATGGCTACCTCTAACTTCCGCCTCTCTAAGCAAAGCTGTGATGGACCTCTGGTGCATGACTCTCATGGGCTCCTGTGTGTTTCTCTGGGATATACACCCAAGGGCAGGATTCCTGGGGCTGAGAGAGTACACATAGTTAGCATAAGCACTGTCTGACTGCACTCAAGGATGGCTGCTGCAGTCCACATGCCCAGTAGGCTTGAGGGTCCATCATCCCCACATTATCCCTGGCACTTGAAATGATCTGATTTCTTGTTTTAATCTGCATTTCTCTGATGACAGAGAAATGGGTTGTTTTCCATCTCAGTGTGCTTGCCTCCTCCACTAGACAGTGAGTTCTCCAGGGCACAGGATGTATCCTAGTATCCTAGGCCAGAGCTCGGCGCACTGTGGGCAATAATGAATGCTTGTTGAATGCATGAAGGCATGAAAGGGCTGATACCCAACCTCCCACACTTACTTTGTACCTAGATGGTGGTACCACATGTATGTATGCTTGTGCATAGATGAGGGACATACCAGAAGGACAAAGTCCATCGGTCTACTTTGAGAAGAAGACTAATGACAGTATTTATTGAGGGCCTATTTTGTGTCAAGAACTCATAGATATATTACTCGCCATCTTAAGTTCAGTCAGGCAAGATGAAAATATAGTTCTCTGTCACATTCAAAGCATTTGCAGGTCTGGCACTCTGTATCTGGCCTCGAAGATGGCCCCCAGTGATCCTTGTCTCTCTGTATTCACTCCCTTGTGTAGACCCTTCCCCGACTGAATCACTTCTGACTTGAGTGACCAAAAGAATCTGGCAGAAGTGATAGTATGTGCCTTCTGAACCTAGATGATAAAAGCATTGAACTTCTGCCTTGATTTCTTGAATCCCCTACTCCGGGGATGGCAGCCACCCTGTGATGAGGATATTTCAGTTGTCCTGTGGATAGGATCTTTTAAAGAGGTCCCCATCCTACAGACAGCACCAATTGGCCAGCCATGTGAGTAAGCTCTTTGGGTGTGGATCCTGAATTCCCGGCCCAAAGGAACTGTAAAGAAGAGCAAAGATAATAAAGAAAGGCAGAGACAGATAAAGATAATAAATAATGATTGGGGGCGCCTGGGTGGCTCAGTTGGTTAAGCGACTGCCTTCGGCTCAGGTCATGATCCTGGAGTCCCGGGATCGAGTCCCACATCGGGCTCCCTGCTCGGCAGGGAGTCTGCTTCTCCCTCTCCCACTCCCCGTTTGTGTTCCCTCTCTCGCTGTGTCTTTCTCTGTCAAATAAATAAATAAAATCTTAAAATAAATAAATAAATAAATAAATAAATAAATAAATAAAGATTGGTATCATAAGCCCCTAAGTTTAGTGTCTTCTGTTTGTGCAACCTTAGACAACTAAAGCAGATGGTGTCAGGGATCCAGGCTCTGTCTATCTTTTGGCTCCATCGTATGTGGCCTCCACCCTCTAAGTTGTCTCTTGGACCAAAATGGCTACAGGGGCCATTCTGTCTGCTTTCTGACCGACAGAAAGGAGAAAGAAGCAGAAGAAGGAAGGGCACACTTCACCCATTGAGGACACTTGTCTGGGAGTTATAACCTCACTTCTGCTTTTGTCCCGTTGACCAGAACTCGTTGTTTGCCCATACCCTACGAAAAGGAGGTTGGGAAATGCACACCCGCTGAATACTGGGTTTCTATTAGGAGAGAAGAGGGGAAGACTGGGTACAGCTAGGAATGTCCACCCATGGGTGCTACCTCTGGAGATAGTACGGCGTCACGTGGAGCCTGACTGCCTGGGCTTACCTCTGCTGCTTACCAAAGCTGTATGATCCTGAACATTTGCCTGAGTTTCTCCATGCCTCAGTTTCCTTGTCTGTAAAACAAGGATCCCCCTAGAGCCTGCCTGTGGGGGGTGGTTGTGAGGAGGAAGCGGAGCCATCCTGGACATGGTGTGTGCTGTGTGCGTACTAATTGTTATCACTAGTTCATCTTTATAAGGTGTTTTCTCAAGGTCATACGGTCACTAAGTGAGGGAAGCAGAATTTGGCGTGATAGCAATTGCCCCCAAGACCCAGGTCAGTACCCGGCATGTAATAAGCATCCAGAAATATCTGTTGCATGAGTGTGTTAAACATTTAGACTGCCCTTACATAGAGATTCCAGGTTTTGTTTTGTTCTGTTGTTCTGTTCAGGCTAATGAGAAAGCTCCATTGACCTCAGTCATGGAGTTCCTCTGGCTGGTTTCTTTGATTCCACCACTAGAGATCAGTCCCTCAAGGACCCTCCAGGCCATCGTTTTCAAGAGGGAATTCCTGGGAGCTATTGTTCTGGAAGGTGCCCATGTTCCCTGATTTAAAAGTCTGGGAAGCTGCATTTGGCATCCCCCTTCTAGAGAGTTGTAGCACTTTCACATGTTAAAGACTCTGAGAAATCCTGCAGCAAATCAAATTGTCAGGCTTCATTGCAATCCGCATTTTCTAGACTCATTTGACCACAGACCCTCCTACCCAACCCCCCGCCCCCACCCCACACCAGACACCTAATAGAGAATACAGTTTAGCGGACATTTCTCCAGGCTGTTATCAGTGATGTCCACCTCAATGTGAGTGGGTATCCTCCTCTTTCTTGAGAGCATGTCTGCTAGGAGTGAGGGGGGAGTGAGTAGGGGGCACTGGTTATGAGGCAGAGCGGGGTTAAGAGGGGGACTTCCAGGCATTTTCCTGGAGCCCTACTCTCTAAGGGACACTAAAACGACATTGGAAATGTAACATGTTGGGGAGAAAAGATGTGTTTCCTGGCACTTCTGTGAAGGGAAGTGCAATGAAAATTGAAACATTATTATTGTTTTTGTTGTTATTCTTATTATTGTTATTGGACTGCTATATGCCAGGCACACTCTTCTAAGCACTTGGGTGCATTTTCTCTCTCCATTTTTTTTTAGAGAGGAAAAGAGAGAGAGAGAGCACGGGGGAGGGGGGGCAGGGGCAGAGGGAGAGAGAGAATCTCAAGCAGACTCCACGCCCAGCGCAGAGCCCAACATGGGGCTCCATCCCAAGACCCTGAGATCATGACCTGAGCCAAAATCAAGAGTTGGACGTTTAACTGACTGAGCCATCCAGGTGCCCCACATTTTCTCATTTAACCTTCAGAACAGTCTCATGGGCAAAGTACTATGAATATTCCCATTTTACAGTGGAGCTGACTAAGGAACAGAGAGGTTAAGGAACTTGCCTAAGGTCACACAACTAGGGAGTGGACAAGAATTTTCTGAGAAGTTGCTTGTGGTGAGGATGAGGAGGGAAGAGCCCCACTTCAGGGTAGTTTAAGCCCAAATGCTCACAAAACTCTGCTCTAGGGAGAAAGGACCTGCTAGCTGAGGACTCTGATTTTGTTGAGTAGGGGATGTAAGTTTGGGGCCAGAGTGGAGTTGTTCGACAATTGAAGGGAACTTGATGCAGCATGGGTGCCCTCCTTCAGCTCCATTCCTCCAAAGGAATGTTGGCCGGATGCTTAAAGACCATGAGGTTGAAGGAAATGCTGAATCCTTTAGCTTTCCCAGGTCCCTACCAGCTCAGGTTCACCCTCATACCTGTGCCAGTGATAGTCACCAAGATGCTGTCAAAGAGCAAGATGATGCTGACAGAAACCACCATGTAAGCAGTCTTTGGAAAATTCAAGGAGGCCTGTTGAAGATCCTCAAGGTCAGGTGTCCGGGGCAGGGGCCCCATCCCGAACGCAGCTGCTGACTGTGCCCTTGGCAATTCTCCTCCCTTCTGCAAGCCAGATAGTGGGGGCGGAACAGGTTGGGGAGTGGCCCCCAGCGAACTCTGACACTGGCAGATCGTATTACCCCCATTCCAGTTTGGTAGCTCAGCCCAGACAATAGGATTTCAGAGAAGAACAAGATCAGAGACCTAGGGCAGTCAGGCAAGGCTTCCTGGATCAAGTCTAGGGGGTCTCAGCTACCTTAAATGGAAATCCCATGATGAAGATGTGTTTCGGTCCATCCTCAGGGGTCAATGGTGATGCTCGCACAGCAGGTGCATTTGCAGGATGCTCTCCTAGGTTGACATGCAGACACTGCTATCTGCTAAACAATATCCAACCCTTCCCTCCCTCCATCAACAGAACCCTGGTTTGTCCAGGAGAGCAGTGGGTCTAGCTATAAATATTTCCCTTCCCAGCCTTCCTTGAAGCTGGGGCAGCCATAAGGCTGATTCTGGTCAATGAGATAAAGAGAGAAGTCCCTAGGGAAAGGCCTATTGCCTTAAATGAAATTACAGAGTCTCCCGAGAAGGTTTGCTGTTTACTGTCAGCCTCTTCCTGCCTGGAATGGAGATGCGACTCCTGGAGGTATAGCAGCCAACTTGGTGCCATGAGGACAAGAGTCACCTGCTAAGGATGGCAGAATGGATATCCAGAGTGGCTGAGTCCTTGATGATTTCTTTGAGAAGCTACACTAGTCCCTAACCTCTTGAGAAATTGAGGAAAAAAAACCAAACAAACCCTCTTCTTTGGTGAAGCCCCTATATGTTGGGTTTCTGTTACATGCAGCCAAATACATAATCAACACATCCAGGTCTCATAATGAATAATGTCCCCGTAACACTACCATCTACAGTGCACTGTGTACCAGGCGCTGAACAAACTGCTCCGTACCCCTTGTCTCATTTCATCCTCACCATCCTACAAGCTGGGGGCTATAATTGGCAGCATGTTACAGGAAGGGACATTAGGGCTCTAAGGAATTAAGAAACTTGCCCAAGATGGCCCAACTACGAGAGCAGCAGGGTCAAGATTTGGACCCGAGCCTCTAATTTTCTGAATTCTGTGTTAATAGCTAGAGTGGTTTAAAAACATGACCTCCACTCTTCCCATCGAGAGCTGGGGTCTGTGTCCTCTTCTCCTTGAGTCTGGGCAGGCTTGTGGCTGCTTTGACCATTTGAATTTGGCAGAAGTGACTTTTGAAGTGACCTGGGATTTCTGAAGCTGGGTCATACAAGGTGGATGCAGCTTCCGCCTGGTTCACTGGAACCCCCTCTTGCTTGGAACTCAGAGTTGCCATGTGACAAGTTCAAATGCCCTGAGATCACCATGCTGTGAGGAAGCCCAGGCCACATGGAGGGGCCGCACAGAGGTGCCCCTGATGGGTTGTACTATTCTTCCACTCCTCCCAGTCCAGGGGAGAGATATGTGAGGAAAGATGCCTTCATATGATGCCAGCCTCAGTTGGTGAATCCTCCCCGTTGAAGCCTCAGACATCAGGAAGCAGAGATAAGCCTTTCCTGCTGTGCCCATTATTATGAATCCTGAATTCCAGAATCTGTAAGCATAAGAAAATGGTTGTTAAGACACCAAGTTGTGGGGTAATTTATCCCACAGCAATACTAATTCTAACTGTAGGTCACGGCAGTGCCTCCCAAATATCTTCACACCTGAAAGTACCCAAAGCCTGAAAGTACAGTTGATTTTTGATTATTCGCTATAATTATATTCTGTAAAGTCACCACAAACACTGAATTAGTAGGTAACTGAATGATAGCTCCTAGGGGGCAAATACAGGGTGAGGATCCTTTGAGCCTCAGGTCATAATATTTTCCCCATCAACTGATCAATACCTCCCCTGGTTTATGTGTGTTTCTGTTGAAGGACACCTTATTTAATCTATACTGTTGATTCGTTAACCCTGAATCCTGGACAACGTGTAACTCGTGCCTGAACAAAGCTTATCTAACACATGTCTTTTCACCCTAAAGCACATTGCAGCTTTCTTGAGCTTTCGAAAACTAGGCAGCGTTTCAGCACGATGCTTGGGGCCATTTTAGACAGTGAAATCACCAACAAAAAGCACACAGATGTGTAAAGTGTGGCACTAAATAGACCACAGAAATGGACACCCATTTACAGTATGAGAGTGGACACAAGAAGGCAGAACGATAGCTGGATCCACCTCAGCTGGGAACGTGTGTCCAGAGACTCAGGGTGAGAATGAAAGCACTGGGGAGTCTTTGTTTGGGGGTTACAAATACACTTCAACGAGTAGGCAGATTGCTTAATACGGAGTCTTTGAATAATAAGGGTTGACAGTATTATTTAATACATTCAGGACTTGCAATCCTGGTTAATAACTGGAGGAAGTGAGAGGCATGGCGCAGATAAAGGGGCATCCCAAGAGCCTTGCTTTTGTCATTTGTGAAGTGTGGGTGATGACACCTACCCCATCCAGTTTATGGAGGGAGGGAGTGATAGCAATAACATCAACTATTATTTATGGAGGGCTACATGCTGAACACTTGACATGCCTCTTCTCATTAACTCCTCACCACAATCCTTATGAGACAGGTCCTATTATTAAGCCCATTTTACAGATGTGGAGACTCAATCCCAGCCAGGTTAAGGGACTTTGCCCCACAGAAACTAGACAAAGCTGGATCCCATTTCTGTCTGAGTCCCACACGCATATCCTTTCCCACGCTGCTCCAGACTGCTCCAGAACCCCTGTTTATAAGACGCCTGGCATAGAGTGTGTTCACAGTAAGTGGACGCTTTGGGGATGACCCTAAACTGGGATCTGGGGTCTTTGGGGCAGTTCTGTAAAGGGAGAGGGGAGGCTGAGCCCCAGGCAGGGTTGGGGGGCAGAGTACGAGCCATGGGGAAGGAAAAAGCCTGTGTGGGGGGAAGGCAGAGCAGGGAGCTAAGATCTTGAATCAGACCCCGTGGTCCCCTCCCACAGAGGGTTAAAGCAGCCCAGCCTCCTCTGGCTGAGCGGAAATCAGATTTTGAGAGCTGAGCAGAGCTCCAGAGGGATGTTTTTCTTCTCCATTTGTCTGCTGTGGCTGGCCCATAAAATCTGCCGGAACTCCATGCTGAACTGAGGAATTCCTGCTGAACGGGGACATGGAGAATGCAGGCGGGGGGTGGGGGGTGGGGGGTGGGGGGGATGGGGGGTGGGGGAGCCCTTATCAGGGGCAGAGACTGCTCCATCTTCAAGGCTCCACCTCTAGGTCAGGGGATCCCCTCTAGAGGCCTCACAGGATTTCAAGAAGGACACCCTTTCCCCTAAGTGAACTTGGGGGGTGAGGAGTGAGCACAGGCAGGGAGGGGTCCGGCCGTGGCAGGTCAGTAGGGTATGATTCAGGTCCTCCCCTTCTAAACTTGGTGGGGTTGGCCAAGTCTCTTCCCGTTTCCTCCTCTGAGAACCCAGGGATCCTGAGCGAGATGAACACCACCTGTAATTTCCTAGTCAGAGCTGACAGTTTGAGGCTTTTTTCTATCTAGCAGGCACCTTGCATGCATTTCCTCCCCGGAAGGCGGTACAATTATTATCACTCTGATTTTACAGTAAACTGAGACTCAGCGAGGTGAGGTGGCCAGCCCAATGTCGCCCACTCGAAGGGGCAGGGCCCGATTCAAACCCAGACAGTTGATGCCAGAACCCACCTCTCAAGCGTCCATCCTTCTGCCTCCCAATATGAGTGACCCTGATTCTCCTTGGCCTTGGGTGCCCTCTCCCGTTTCTCTTGGTTGATCCCTCACTCTTTAAGACTTAGCTCATGTGTTTCTTCCTCCAGGAAGCCTGCCCTGACTAGCCAAGCCAGATTGGGGCTCCTCTCTGGCTGCCTATATGCTTGCTTACTGGGCTGAGTCCTGGGTGACCAGAGCCACTTCTTTTTTTTTTTTTTTAATTTTATTCTTATGTTAATCCCCATACATTACATCATTAGTTTTAGATGAAGTGTTCCATGATTCATTGTTTGTGCACAACACCCAGTGCTCCATGCAGAATGTGCCCTCCTCAATACCCACCACCAGGCTAACCCATCCTCCCACCCCCCTCCCCTCTAGAACCCTCAGCTTGTTTTTCAGAGTCTATCGTCTCTCATGGTTCGTCTACCCCTCCGATTTCCCCCACTTCATTCTTCCCCTCCCACTACCTTCTTCTTCTTCTTCTTTTTTTTTTTTAACATATATTGCATTATTTGTTTCGACCAGAGCCACTTCTAATTCTTCCCTGTGCCTCCTGCATCAGCCAACAAAGGAAACTTTCTACTTGCCTTGAAGATTCTAGGTGCTCATAGCAGTTTTAGAACATGGCCGCACTGAGAGATGGAGGCCCCGTCCTTCCACTTGAGTCTGGGTGGGCTTGAGCCTGCATTGACCACTGGAGGTTGGCGGAAGTGATTCCGTGTGACTTCCGAGGCTGAGTCGTAACAGGTGATGCGATGGTGTAGCTTCACCTTGTTCACTGGAACACCTGTTCTTGGAGCCCTGAGCTTCTGTGACAGAAGTTCAAGCCCTCTGAGACCACCGTCCTGTGAGGAAGCCCAGGCCGCCCAGAGAGGTCCTGGGCAGTCCTGGTCCAGCAGTCTTCAGGTGATTCCAGCCCTCAGCTGTTGATTCACATCCAGCCTCTGAGTCTTCCAGCGGAGGCTCAGGACACCACAGAGCAGAGACCAGCCATCCCCACCACCCTTGGCCCGAATTCACGAGCATTATGAAATGGTTGTTGTGTTAAGTCACTGAGTTTTGAGGTCGTCTTTTTTTTTTTTTTTAAAGATTTTTTATTTATTTATTTGAGAGAGAGAGAGCACATGAGAGGGGGGAGGGTCAGAGGGAGAAGCAGACTCCGTGCTGAGCAGGGAGCCCGACGCGGGACTCGATCCCGGGACTCCAGGATCATGACCTGAGCCGAAGGCAGCTGCCCAACCGACTGAGCCACCCAGGCGCCCTGAGGTCGTCTTTTACACAGCAGTACTAACTGGAACACTACTACCACCCCGGGCAAGTCACCTGCATTTCTTACTAGGATTATCGCCACCATCTCCTCACAGGGCTCCTTGATCTTTCCATTTCCCTCCCTGGTTCCTCTGCAGTGTGTCTTCGACACAGCAGCCAGACAAGTCCTGCAATGCACAGATCAGACAATGTCCCTCTTCTGCACAAAACCATCCCTTGGCTCCCAGTTCACGCTGAGTAAAAGCCAGATCCTTATGATGACCCACATGTGACCTGTCCTCTCAGCCACCCTATTACCCCTCTGTCCTATCTCCCACCCTCTCCCCTTACTGAAGTCTCTCCAGCCACACTGGTCTCCTTGCTACTCTTCATACACCAGGCACTCTGCCTCAGGACCCTTGCACTTGCTGTGGATGGCACTCCCCTGCTGGAACACTCTTCCTTTAGGTATTGCCTGGTTCACTGACTCATCTTGTTCAAGTCCCTGCTCGGAAGTCACATTCTCAGTGAGGCCTGCCCTGTTTAACCCCATGAGCCCTCCTCCTCACTCCCAAACTACTTGCCTTGCTTTATTGTTTATTTTGCCATGGCCCTTATAGCGGTCTAACACCCTATATACTTTACTTAGTGTATTTATTATTTATTGTCTCTTCCCTGCTGCAGAGTATCAACACCACAGGGCAGGGATCACTGTATATTCTCAAATGTAACCCCAGTGCCTAAAATAGCACCTGACATTCAGCGAAGCTTTGCTGAATGAATGAGCTGCAGGAGCCCAGACGTGGGGCTGTCCAGGTGGGGAGGCAGATGGGGATCAGGAAAGAGCAGGGGTGGAGAGGTTGGGTTGAGCCAGTGCACCAGGGCTGGAGGACATTCCATGGAAGTGACAGCTTGCTGCCCGCCCCCCCCCCCACCCTAGGAACCCTGAGGATGGGAGGGGGGGCTTTCCTCCTGGGTCCGTGTGCCTCCGGTCCTGCCAGTAAACAGGATCTCTGGGCAACTGCCTGAGAACCCTGCCCACTGCCCCAGAGGCCTTGACTTGCTCCTTCCTGTGCTATAAATCGGGGACCTTCCATCTGTGACATCCTGAATGCTGCTGGGGGAGGTGAGGCAGGGCAGATTCGTTGCAGAGAACTGTGTGCAGCCCTGAGCAGCACACTGCACCTCAGTTTTCTTGTCAGCAAAATGGGAATGATAGGAGGATGGATTTCAAGGCATGACTGTGCAGTTGAATGAGATAATGAATGAAAGTCCTTGGGAAATGGAGGTGTTGCATGGACCCATTAGGGGGTAAAGGCACAAGGAACAAACCTAGCTCTGCCACCAAGCTCAGTCTCATCGCCTGCAAAATGGGGTGAATGCGAGTCACTACTTTCCTGGGGTTGTTGAGAGATTCAAAATGCAAAGGAAATTCTTAGCACACAGTAAACATGCAACGGTTGTTTGCTTTTATTAACCATAATTATTCTAATAATGGTAGAAAATAAAATGTTATTGAGAAGCCATCTGGGAGCCCAGGTGCCTCAGTTCATGTCCCAGAGGGGACCATGACCATGGACTCCACATAGCACAACTTCAGCCCTGTGCCTTTTGTGTACATTTCAGTTTGGTCCTAGAGACTCTCTCCCACGCACAAGGTCACCTCCTCCCATTGCCTCTGGCGATCCATACCCATGAGCACACTTCTTCCCTAAAATATACCACAAGAGTAAATACCTGGCCTTGAAGCCTGCCTGGGAGTGGGTGTGTTGGGAGTTCAAATCCGGGCCCCACCACTCCCAAGTTACAGAAACTTAGACGGGCTAATTGTCCTATGCCTCAGTTTCCTTTTCTGGGAAAGGAGAATAATAATAGCTCCGGCCTCTTACAGTTGCCATGAGGATTGAGTGCATTAAAATGTGCCCAGTGCCTGGCACTTAGCAAGTAGCAAGCCTATCATATGGAAGAGTGTTACTATCTTCATTCCACCAATAGGTAAACTGAGGCTTAGCTGGTAGAAAGTACTTGGTTCAAGTTATCAATTGTCATGTTTATTGTCCCAGAGCTGGGATTAGTTGTTTCATTACACCAGTAGGAGCCCCAGCCAGTGAATTCACTGTTTGTGAGTTATCTCCTTTTATCCTTTAGTGTTTTTTGGGGGTAAGTGGGAGTCCATGCCAATAAGGTTAGAGAAATGGATAAAGGGAAAACTTAACATTGGGGTAATCTCATGCATGAGCTTCTTTTCAGAAGGCTGGGGAAACACTTAGCCCTGTATGAAATGGTTTTGGATTACAGTGTGAGATGTGCTAAACAGGGTAATAGGAAGTCCTTGAAGGCTCTTGAGCAGGGGAAGCATGAATTTCAAGGATAGGAATCTGGCAGTGTGTTTGGGTTAATTTATGTTCCTGAGGTCTGTACATTGCTGGGGCGGGGGGTGCAAATTGGCACAGTGATTGAATTCCACAAATATTCAAGCTATATTTGTAGAGACTAAATGAAAGGTGTCGCACTGGTGGGGAGGATTTGCAGTGAGCAAATCCAAGCAAATCCCTCTGCCCCGTGCTTACGATCTGGAGAGGAGATGGGCGATACACGAATATACAACTTGATCGACCACATGTTGGGGAAGAAATGTTCAGAAGAAAGCAAAGCAGGGTAGTGAGAAGACCCTGAGTGGGAGAGGTGAGGTTTGGTTGGAGGCACAGATGGAGTGAGGATGAGCCATGGGGACACAGAGGGGGAGAACCTTTTAGGTGGAGGGACATTAAATGGAAGGCCCTGAGATGGAGCATGCGTGGCAGGTTCAAACTCTTGCCAGGAGCCCCGGGTGGGACAGAGAAGGGGAGGAGAGAAGGAACAGGTGAGAGAGGTCACAGGGTCAGACACACAGGGCTTCAGAGCAGTCTTAAGAACGTTTTACTCTGAGTCATGTGGGAGGTGATCGGAGGCTTCTGAGCAGAGGAGGGACAAGCTCTGACTTAGGTTTTAAGGGGACCCCCTCCGGTGGCAGGTGGAGAATGGACTGTGGGGTCCAGGGCAAAAGCTGGGAGCCCGGGGAGGGTGACTTGTTCCAGCGTGGGGTGGGTAGAGGTGGGGAGGGGTGCTCAGACTCCCTATCCGTCACTGAGAGATGGAGCTCAGAGGTGATTGAAGAGTGGGCAGTATCTGTCAAAACTGCAAGTGTACATAGCCATTCACCTAGCATATTGGCCTCTGGGACTTCATCCTCCAGTTATATTTGCACTTGGGTGAGATGACCCAGATACAGGGATGCTTCTTGCCGTGCAAAGAGGGAACTGAACAGGTTTCATGGAGCCAAGTGTGAGTGGGGGCGTGGAGGTAGTGCTGCAGAAGTGGGGACAGGGGCAGCCATCTGGAGAGCAAGCTGTCACGTTAAATATACATGGCAGTGTCTAAAAGATGACCACCGATTCTCTGAATGTCTTCCCAGCAACAGGTGAAGTCTGTGCACCTCCTCTCTGAATCTGGGCTGCCCTGTGACTGCTTTGACCAATACTATGGCAGAAACGATGCTGTGACAGATTCTAGGCCCAGATCTCAAAAGACTAGCAGCTTCTGTGCTCACTTCAGCAGCACATATGCTAAAATAGGAACAATCCAGAGAAGATTAGCATGGCCCTTGCGCAAGGATGACATGCAAATTCGTGAAGTGTTCCATATTAAAAAAAAAAAAAAAAAAAAAAAAGACTAGCAGCTTCTACTTCCTCTTTCTTGGAATGATCACTTGGAGAGAAGCCAGCTGCCATGAAGGAAATCCAACCACCCTGGGACTGCCATGCTGTGAGGAAGTCTAGCTAGCTACGGAGCGGTGTCCTCTAGGATGAGACACCATGAGAGGGAGACAGAGACAGAGACAGAGAGAGAAAGAGCAAGTCCATCAAGGCCGCAGACATGAGTGAAGAAGCCAGCCATCTTGGAAGGGAACCTCCACCCCGTGCTGTCTCAGCAGACCCCACACAGTTCAGAGAAGAGCAGCCCAGCCCAGCCCTTCCTGAATTCCTGACCCACAAAATCAAGAATAAAACAAAGTGTTGTGTTTAGTTTCTAAATTGAGGGTAACTGATGGTAGTGCAAAAGATAACCGGAATACATACTCCCTATCACCCACCAATCGTATTCCTGAGTCTTTGTCCAGATGAGAGCCTCATGCCAGCCCAGACAAGGACACACCAGTGTGGTGACAGTGTGGTGGCAGAGACTTAGAGACCACCAGGGGCCCGTTCCTGGAGTAGTAGAGAGGAAAACATGTGGCTGCAAACCAAGGAGTTCTAGTCAGCATCTAGAAGCCACAAGTCAAGCACAACCCAGACCGATGTTGGACAGAGAATGAGCACTAGAGTGAAAATAAGCTAAAATGTATATCCAGGGGCGCCTGGGTGGCTCAGTCGTTAAGCGTCTGCCTTCGGCTCAGGTCATGATCCCAGGGTCCTGGGATCGAGTCCCACATCGGGCTCCCTGCTCGGCAGGAAGCCTGCTTCTCCCTCTCCCACTCCCCCTGCTTGTGTTCCTGCTCTCACTATCTCTCTCTCTCTCTGTCAAATAAATAAATAAAATCTTTGAAAAAAAAATAAATAAAATGCATATCCAGAAAGCAACAATACCCATACAAGCATCCCGTGTTCTTCAAGAAGACTGACTCACCAAGGAACACATGGGACCCATCAGAATGGTTCTATGCTGGAGCAGAAGATGAGAAGGGGAAATGGGACAAAGAGAATAGGAGAGAAAAATAGACCAAAAGAGGGGCATGCAGGGGTCAACGATAATCTGCCGTGAACTGAGGACCATTTATTTTTTTATTTTTTATTTTTTATTTTTAGAGAGACACAGCGAGAGATGGAACACAAGCAGGGGGAGTGGGAGAGGGAGAAGCAGGCTTCCCGCTGAGCAGGGAGCCCGATATGGGGCTCGATCCCAGGACTCATGACCTGAGCCAAAGGCAGACACTTAATGACTGAGCCACCCAGGCGCCCCCCATTTTTTTTAAAGCTCAACCCTGTACATTTGAAGCTTAAGTGATAACAGGTAAACAAAATGAATGTCCATAAATAGAGGGTTGTTGAGTAAAGTACATCACATCCACATGCTGGTGTACTGATTAAGCCATGAAAACAAATATCGAAGTTTCCCATGTAGGAATATGTAAGAATCTGCAAAGCATATTTGCATGAGGGGCAGAAATGATGTAGAAGGGTGTATATAATAGGCTTCCACTTGGGGGGAATAAAACTGTATGTATTTGCATATATGTTTGTTTTGTATTTTTTTTTAAAGATTTATTTATTTATTTGAGAGAGAGAGTGTGTGTGTGAGCAGGGGGAGGGGCAGAGGGAAAGGGAGAGAATCTCAAGGAGACTCCCTGCTGGAGCCCGATGCAGGGCTCGATCTCATGATCCTGAGATCATAACTCAAGCCAAAACCAAGAGTCAGAAGCTCAACCAACTGAGCCACCCAGGCGCCCCTGCATATACATTTATAAATAAGTGGTATCTCTGTGGAAGAATATCCCAGAAACGAATCCAAGTGGATGCTTCTGGGGAAAAGAGCCAGGTGTTAGGGGACAGGAATGGTTGGGAGAACTTCATAGGGGCAGGCACCCAGTCTGTCAGTGCTCACTTTTGGAATCCAGTCACCATGATGTGATGGAATCCAGGTCCCATGGAGAGGCCCATGTGGAAAGGAACTGAGTCCCTCTCCTCTCTCCTGCCCTCTGCCCATAGCCAACCACCAGCACCAACTTGCCAGCCACGTACATGAGCTCCTTGGGCAGCAGGTTCTCCAGCCCCAGTCAGACCTTCATATGAGTGCAGCCCCAGCTGACAACTGAAGGCAACCTCCTGAGGACCAGAACTGCCCAGCTAAACCACTCCCAAATTCTTGACCCTCAGACACTATGAGATACAATAAATGTCGCTGTTTTAAAGCATCATGCTGTGGTGTTGTTACACAGGATAGATAGCTAATACAGAAGGGCCCCTGCAGCCCTTCCCAGTAAGAGTCCCCCTCCCCACCCCAAAGAAACCACTATCCTGATTATTTATTATTCCCATGAATCTTCTAACTTTACTACATACATAGAAATCCTTACACAATATATAGGACTGTGTTTCATTCTGAGAAGTATAGAATGCCCATGATATAATATATACATTTGTCTTTATAATATGTATCCTATCTTCCTTGCTTTTTCCTTCCACAATATGCTTTGAAGATCTATCTGTGTTGGGCGCCTGGGTGGCTCAGTTGGTTAAGCGACTGCCTTCGGCTCAGGTCATGATCCTGGAGTCCCTGGATCGAGTCCTGCATCGGGCTTCCTGCTCGGCAGGGAGTCTGCTTCTCCCTTTGGCTCTCCCCTCTCTCATGTGCTCTCTCTCATTCTCTCTCTCTCAAATAAATAAATAAAATCTTAAAAAAAAAAAGATCCATCTGTGTTGAGGCAGGCAGCTGAAGTTCTTTTTCACTAATATAATATTCCATTATATTAATAGACAATACTACCATTTAGTAGGCAGATGTGGTGTGCAAGGGCTTGGCACACAGGGTGAATTTCATCCGCACATTTATAATAGTACCTGGACATCATGTATATCTACTCCATGTTAGCCATGCCATGACCTCCATCTACACTTGGACTTTTTATTTTGAAACAATTTCAGACTTACAGAAAGGTTGCAAACATAGTACAAAGAATTCCTGCATACCTTCACACAGATTCCGCAAATGTTCACATTTTACTACCCTTGCTTTATCATTCTATCTCTGCTTACATTTCTGTCTGTCTGAGTAAACTGAAGACAGGATGCCTCTTTATCTCTAAATTATTCCATGTATAGTTTCTAAACACAAGAACATTCTATAATAAAACCACCGGACAGATACAAAAGTCAGGACATTAACATTGTTGAAATACTATTGTCTACATTATAGACTTAGTCAAATGTTGCCAATTGTTGCACTAATATCCTTCACGGCAAACAAACAAAAAACATTTTTTTCTGATCCAGTATCCAATCCAGGATACATGTTGCATTTAGTTTTCATGTCTCTTTAGCTTCCTTTTATCTGGAATAGTTTCTCAGTTTTTTTGTTTTGTTTTGTTTTGTTTTGTTTTGTTTTGTTTTGTGTGTGTGTGTGTTTTACTTTTATGAACTTGACATTTTTTCATGTGCATAGACGGGTTGTTTTGTAATCGGTCCCCCTAGTTGGGTGTTTCTGTTATTTCCTTATGACTAGGTTCAGATCAGGCACTCTGGGCTACAAAACCACCACAGTGATGCTGTGTACTTTGCAGTGTGTCCCTATCAGGGGACACATGATGTCGATTTGTCCCCTTGCTAGAGATGTTCGCCTTGATCGCTTGGTTAAGGTGCTGTCTGCCAGTTTTCTCCACTGTAGAGGCACTGTTTTTCTCTTTGTAATTAATAAATATCTGTGGGGGAGATACAATGAGACTATGCAAGTATTCTGCTTTTCTTCATACTTCCTACCCACATACTTCCTAGCAGGATGATATATTTTGCATTAAATGTAATTATTATTTGACCAAGAATACATGAGTATGGACCAATAATTCAACAATATAAAAGAATGTAAGGTAAGTCTCCCTCCTACTCTCTCCCCAGCCACTCAGGTCCTTTCCCTGTGCCATCCCTATTCTTGCTGTTTCCTGTGTCCTTCCAGATTTTTCCACGCACAGGCAGGCTGATACACACGTGGATCCTGTATCCTCTTTTAGAGTTTTAGGCACACGGAAGGTAGGTGAATATATGCATTGCTCTGCATCTTGCTTTATTTCACTTCACATTTTGGAGGCCATTTTCTTTTGCTCATAAAGAGAGATCTCTTGCTGATTTTAGAACCTTATGCCCCCTGAGATGCGATCCCTTCATGTTCACAAATAAGGAAACTGAGACCCAGAGTGAGGAAGGGCCAGGTGCCCAAAGTTAGAAGGCAAACAGACTTGAAAGCCAGTCCAGGACCCCTGGATAAGGGAGTTGACAGGTCTCACCACTGGGGAACCAGGACTTCCAGGGGCTTGCCCCAGCAAGATGCCAGACCCAAACTCGTGTCATGGTTCCCAGCCTGGCTTCTCCCCACTGCCTCCCCAACCCCCGGGGTCCCCTTCTTAGCTCTTGTTAGGGACTTCCCTCCAGCTCCCTGCTGGGCCAGGTCTTGGGAGCCCCATTGATCCTCTGACAGCCCAAGACAGATCGTTGGGGAGTGTGTATTCAGGTGCAGGCCAAGCACATGGAGGCCAGATGAGAACAGGGTTGGGGGGGTCAGGGGCCCACTTGGGTGGAGGATAGAGGACTGAGGAAGGGGAAGATAGAGGATCCCACAGACACCTGCCTCCTCTTCCCCTCCCCCACCATTCCCACCCTCCTTGGAACTTCGGCTCTCCCCTCCTCATGTGGGGTGGGTCTCACCCATGTCTTCTCCTTTCCCTTGGCCTGGGAGGCCTACGGTGTAGCAGAGAGAAATTAAGATATGGAATGCACCCTGCTTGGTTTGATGGCAGCCCAGGCCCTCCTGTGAGAGTCAGGCAGATGGTATCTCTTCTTGAGCCTCAGTTTCCTTGGGGTGATGAGGAGGAAACAGCCTTCACATGGGTCTAGCAGGCAGGCGGCAGGGCCAGTCTCCATGGCTCTTCATTGGCCTCTTAACACTCCTATTGCTTGGTCCCTCTCTGGTTATGGAAGCCCCTACCTGTCTTCCCTGACTCTCCCCACCCCAGAAGGAACACGGCACTTGGGGTCAGCCTTGTTGACCCAATGGGGCTTCTGGAATGAGACGCCTGGAGCTGTGGCATCCTGCATTGGAAGAGCCCTGTCACAGCCATGGGCTGGTCTCTGCCCTGTCCCTCCGATGATGATGGGTGCTCACTCCCTAGCGATGTGGCCCCAGAGATCTGCCTGTTCCTTCTCCTTTCTCTTTTGCAGAAATCTGCCCCCCTGTGGCTTCTTCAGGACAGTGTGGTCCCCAGAATGGGGAGTTGGCCTAGATGCCCTGTGACCCCCGAACAGCTTTTAGATGGCATGTGCATCTCAAGTGGGGGGTTCCCAAGCATTGTGTGGTGTGCAAGGGGGTGGGGGGCTATGGGCACATGGGGGCTCGGAGAGAGGGGAGGGAGGGTAGAGGAGGAGGGCTCAGTGAGGGAAGAGGACATTCAGAGGAGATGTGACAGAGAGAGGAACAAGGTTCAGGGAAATAGACAGGGACTTGGTGAGGGTGACAGTGTCTCAGAGGGAGGCTGGGAGCACAGAGAGGGAGTTGGCCGAGCAGAGGGAGGGTGGGGCTCAGATGGAGGGCTGCAGACTCAGCGAGGGGAATGGGCCTGGGTGGGGGTGATAAAGGCTCAGATAGCAGGATGGGGCACAGAGAGAGGGATGAATGCACACAGTCCATGGTAGCTCAGGGAGGAGGAGGAGGCTGTTTTCGTGCAGGGTCATCCAGAACAGAGCTCCGGGGAGCAGCCCCGGCAGCAGCTCCTTTCCAGCAGACAGACCCTGAGCTGATGGTCTCTAAGGAGCTGCTGGGCGCAGTTTCCTGGAACTCACAGCCATGGCCAGCGTGTCAGCACCCTGTGGTGCACTAGCCTTCCAGAGGGTGCCATTCAGGGAGCCGAGGTAGATTGCTGGAAGGGCTGCCCCGGCCTCATGCTGGGCTAGGGAAGGTGTCGGTTTGCCTTCCCTGCAAATGAGGAGATTATTGGAGGGCAATATGGACTGGAGGCAGGGGGCTGGCATCAATTATCCAAACACCAGGGGTGCAGGTTCTGGGGAGGGGACAGGGTCTGTAGCCCTCACATATCCTGGGACATGGCATTGGAGCTCCTTAGAGGGAATGGCTAACTGCCCGTTGCAGAGACAAGGGAATAGGCCAGAGGGATAGTTTGTTACTCAAGGTCACACAATACAACACAGACTCTTGTTGCGTATGTCTGTGCCAGACCGGGTCCACAGCACGTTACTGAATCCTCACTACCAACCCCACGTGACTACTCTTATTAACCCCATTTTACAGATGAGGAGATGGAAGCACAGAGCAGTGATACAGCTAGGAAGCCCCGCTAGCTGGGATTTGAACCCGGTCATCCTGGCTGATTCTCGTAGGGGCAGTAGGGCTGGGAAGCTTTCAGACCTGGGCTTCCCCAGGCCATGGGGGCTGACAGTGCCTTTCTCCCCCTCATTCCCCTCTCTGCAGGGATGCCGGGTATGTTTGGAGCCCCCGGCAGGGTTGGGAGGTGAGACTTAAGTATAAATAAATAAACAGGGAGCAGATGGTGGGGGGGGGGTACAGAGAGGGGCAGGGCCGGGGCCTCCCACTTCTCCCTGGGAAAACATTACTGGGCTGGAGCAAATGGATTCCAGACTCAGGGCCTAGAAGCCCCCTCCCCAGGCCTGCTGTCCTGTCTGCTGGTCTGGGACCTGGCACAGCACTTGGAGGAAATGGTAGGCTGGGGTCCTGAGTCCTAGATTCTGTCCACCTATCATTTCCCCCCTCTCTTTTCCTGTGTGGCCTTGAGCAAGTCATTTTACCTCTGTGTCCCCATTTCTGCACCTGTCAAATGAGTGGAAGGAGAATGAGTGGGAGGAGGTGGTCAAATTTTGGGTCAAAGGCCACCTCCCCAAGGAAGTCCTCCTTGATTGCTCCATGCAGATTTTGTTAGAGCAACAGCCTAGAGTATCAGAAAGAATACGGGTATTTGTGTCTTTCATCTCACAGCAACCCATTCAACAGATCTGCTCAACATCTACTATGTGCTAGGCACTATGCCACCTTCAAGGCTGACATGGTGCCCAGAACATAGCTTTTCTCTGTGGCTATAGCAGCTGGCCCACAGTAGCACTTGTTAGATGAATACATGAATGAGTGGGTGGATGAAAGAGGAGACAAGGAGTTGCCGTGTGTCCCAAATGTGGAAGCTGCATCATTGTGGTAAGGGTGGGGGTGGACAGAAGATGATATGGGTCTTAAATAACAGATCCGTGGTGAGAAAGTCATTCTTTCTTCAGCATCTGCCAGGCCTTCCTAGAGGCCAGGGAGCATCTCCACGGATGCCAAGAACCCCTTTCTAACACCTGTGGATCTCTCTGTCTCGCTGTCTCTTTCTTTTTATAATCTGGAGAAAGCTAGTCTGGGGTCAGGAGCTTCTGCAGGCAAGGGTACCAGCTAGAATTTGAGAATATTGTTTCGTTTGCATTTTATTCATTTTGCTCAGTTACTTTTCATTTGTGGGAAGGGATTCTGATTTTTCATTTTTGTTTGGATATTGCTGGGAGGGGGTGGTGCTTAACTGGTCCTGGAGAAATTCTGAAGTGTTGGACACTTTCTGATAAAGCGATGGTCTGGGGCCAGGGTTGCAATGGGGGCCTAAGGCACTCATAGTGGTGGTGGAAATGTTCCGTGTCTGTTTTGAGGTGGTGGCTACATGGGTGGGTGTATATTTGTGAAGATGCACTGCACTGTATGCTTTAAATGAATGCATTTTATTGTATGTACATTATACCTCAATAAAGCTGATTTAAGAACACATATAACTTCCCCAGGCTGACCGGAGATATTATGTACATAAGATATATGTACTTAGGATACTAAGTGCAGATGCTCTGTGGGTGTGGCCAAAGTCATGAAGATTGTTTAACACACAGTAAAGCTGGGGAAACATGGAGTCAATGAATAAATGGATAGATAGGAGACAGAATGAATGAGTGAATGAATGAATGAGTAAATGAGCAAGTGAATGATTATCTATCCCATGTTTGGTAATGAGTCCATTCTACACAGTCCCCATATATCAGGCAGTCATGATCAGGGGCTGTCCTATCTCAACTTGCATAGCTCCTGTGATGGGACACTCACTACTTTATGACATTGTCCTTTCTATTGCCTGAACACTAGGACTGTGAGAAAGACCTTTTCTCATATTAAGTTCATTTTCCTGGTGGTCCCTGCCCTTTGCACTCCACAGACACATCTACTCCCCTATCTGGGGACAGGCAAATGCCACCAGCCTGCTCTACTCTGAGTTCTTTGTCTCAGATGCCAAGCTACTGTGCCCACCAGATTCTGCTTGCACAGGGCTTACATCATAGTAGGGCAGCAGGAAAAAGAACAAGTACACAGGCAAATAAACAAAATAATTACAAGCTGCAAAGGAAAAAACAGGGTGAGAATATTGGGGAGAGTATGGGAGGAAGAGGAAACAGGGAAAGCCTCTCTAAGGAGTTGACATTTGAGCTGAGTCCTGAAGGATGTGAAGGAGCCAGAAGAACCAGAGGAAGGGCATTCCAGGCTGCAGCAAGAGCAATTGCAAAGGCCCTGAGGTCAGAAAGCCATTGGGAACAAAGGCAGTTATCCTGGCTGGAGTGGGATGAACTGAACATGGGCAGGTCATTCAGGACATTGATGGTGAGGAGTCTGGAATTGTTTTTATTTATTTTTAATTTATTTTATTTTTTTAAGATTTTATTTATTTGACATAGAGAGACACAGCGAGAGAGGGAACATAAGCAGGGGGTAGTGGGAGAGGGAGAAGCAGGCTCCCGGCTGAGCAGGGAGCCCGATGCAGGGCTTGATCCCAGGACCCTGAGATCATGACCTGAGCCGAAGGCAGACGCTCAATGACTGAGCCACCCAGGTGCCCCTCTCATTCTCTTTCACTTCTGACTCCTGCAGGAAGAGAGCCCTGGGTCGGTGGGGATGGGTCTTTCAGACACTTGCTACAAAGAGAGAGCAGCCTCAGCTAGATCTGGAGAAGTTGGTAAGGGTGTTGTGTTTACATTGTTCATACTGACAGCCACATTTCTTTATGTCACATGCTACTGATTTTCCATTGAGTCTGGCTGTCTCAAGTTTCCTTAAAAAAAAATTTTTTTTTAAAGTAAAACAAAAGCAAATAGATTTAATGATTCAAAAACAATGGTTCCTGAAGGTGGGATGAAGCCCGCTTGTCCCAAGTGGCCCATATTGTGAAGGAGGCTCTTGATGGGTTTTGACAGATGTTTTTCTAGCCTCACCTCCTCACCTCCTCACTGTGTTCTTGGGGGAACCAGAGGACCTACTGTGTGTTCTGTGCTTGGCCAAGTCCACCAGGGCACCAGCAGAAGAGGGGAATTCACCCTGGGGACTCTGCCCACATTCTGGTCTGCAGCGAAGGTTCTGGAAACAGCCGGTGGACCCCCAAATTTAGGGGTTACCGAAGTCCTTCCTCTCTCATCCCTCAGATCCAGTTCCATCCACTGGAAAATTCTGGGACTCCATCTTCCTATTACATCTGGATTCTGACCCCTTCTCTGCACCCTGGTCCAGTCCACTAACCACCACCTGAGCCCTGGTGACAGCAGCAGATTCCCCCTCCAAACCCTTCTCATCTCTGCTTGGCTCAGCTGCCAGAGCCAGCCCAGGTCTCCCCTCTGCTCAAAGCCTTAAATGGCTACCAGATCACTTGGAGGGAAAAACCAAAGTCTTCACCACCTATGACACCCTTCCCAAGCCGACGGTGCCCGTCTCTCCCACCTCCTCACCTGTCCAGCCCCAGCCTTTGTTCTAGCCAGGCTGCCTCCCGCCACAGTGACCTTCTTGCTATTTCTTGGACACTCCAAGCAGGTTCCCACCTCAGGGCCTTTGCATGTGCTGTTCCTTCTGCTTGGAACCTGCTTCCCTCTGACGTCTGCAGGGCTTCTTTCCTCTCTGTTCAAGTCAATGCCCCCACCTCAGAGAGGCCAGCCACCTTACCAGAGTCAATATTTTTCATCTCATTCTTTCTCCTTCCCCTGCTCTTCTCTCATAGCACGTATCACTGCTAGATACTGCATTTTACACTTTATACATGTCTCGTGTGTGTTTCTTGCCCATCTCCCTTGAATGGACCTCAAGAGGACAGGGATTTTTATCTGTTCTGTTCTCTGATGACCCCAGCGCCTGGAACAGTGGCTGGTGCATGTGTCCAACACTAATTTGAGGGTGCAAGTCCAAGGAGGTGTGTGAAGGGGGTTGGGGTGCAGTGAGCCCCAGCCCTGCCTAGCTCTCTCTGTGGCCCCTTGGTTCCCTCTCCGGGCATGGTTTCTTTCTCTTTCTGCCATCACCCCCTAACCCCTCAAGGGCGGGACAGGACAGTGAAACTTGCCTCTTGGGAAAGGTTTCCAGCAGTAGCAGACCCTCCTCCTACTGCTCCCTCCCCTACAAACCTGTGGGCAGATGTACCTCCCATGGAAAATCCTCAAAAGACAGAGGGTCTTAGGGGCAGAACATGCTGGATGTCCCCGGTCACCCTGCTCCCAGCCCCTATGTCCTCATCTGGAAGGAGGTAAGTGATGAGAATAGATGGCCCTTGAGGGTCTATTGTACAGACAAGAAGACTGAGGCTCAGGGTAGTGAATGTCTCCAGGGGCCACAGTTCCCCCCTCTGTAAAAGGAAGATAATACCTCCTCCTTCCTAAGGTCCTTAGAGGATTAAATGAATTAAATAAAGCCTTTAAGCACTTAGTGGTGTCTGGCACACAGTAGGTGCTTAAGAAATGCTTGTGGCTACTGCTGTTGTCCTGAGAGGTGAACCTATCCACAGCCAGTAGGTGGCAAAGTCAAGGTTCAAACCCAGGTCTGTGGGAATCTAAAGCGACTCCCTCTCACCACCGCGAAACAAGGACAATAATGGTAATTGCAGCAAGGACACCGCCACCATTAATAGCCTTTTCCACCCCATACGGTCGCTCCAGGGGTTAGAGCAGAAGACTACCAGGTGGTGGCACCTGCCCTGCAGCCAGGAGGACCACGGGTGGCGAGTCCTCCTGCCCGCCCCCCACCCCCCGGCTCCCTCCGCAAGGACAGGTTGGAGGCCAGCACGACCTCCCGCTGGGGGCGCCCCCAATCCCGCCGCCGTGGGGGGGGGGCAAGCGGGGCCCCTGGGCGGCCCCGGGGAGCCCCCCGGGGGGGGGGCAGGCGAGCGCGGACCTCGGGCTCTGGAAGGAGCCGCTCGGCCTGGAAGACATTACACGGCTGTCGGCCGGGGGGCGTCGCTCGGAGTTCCGGAGGGTGTCCCGGCGGCGGACGCGCCGGGCGAGGGGACGGCCCCTCCACAAAGCGCGCTTTGTTCTGCGCGCCCCCCCGGGAGCTGGAACCAATGGATTGGCGGCAGCTGAGGTCATCCGTCAGGCAGCGCCGGGGGTCAGGCCCGGGGAAGGGGCCGCGAGGGAGGGCCGGGCGGATGGCAGGCGGGGGTCCGTGTGTGCGGGCGGGCGGTTAACGGCTCTGGGGGCGGCCTCGGCCTCAGTTTACCCATCCGTCCCACAGGGAAGATAATGTCTGCCCTGCCCACCTGTCGGGACTAGCGTGTCAAGTGTGGAAGCCATGATTCTGATGATGGTCTTTCCGTGATGAGCCCTCCCTACCTTCCTGCTCCGTGGGAATGCCCGAGTCAGGACCGGACCGCTCGGGCAGAGCCGGCAGGGAAGCAAAGGGGGCTGTAAACACGTATGTGTACCCGAGGCAGGGATGAAGGCCTTGCAGCCTCTTCTGGCCCAGGGGAGTCAGGGCCTCTGCCTGCTTCCCCACTTTGACCCTGGATGCCAGACTGAGCCTGCCTTTGCCCGGAGCTGACAGGTGGAGCTGCCTAGACCCTTAGAGTCCATCCCCCCTTCCCCCCAGTGTTTTTCTGACTGGAGGCAGATCAGGCCTGAACACTTTCCTCGAGCCCCACAAAACTACATCCCATTTATTCATTCATTCACACCCCCATCTGTGTGTGCCTCAGTGTTCCCATCCATACAATCAGATAATTAGGCTTCTAAACATTCGATACAGGGTCCCCCGGGGGATGAGGCCATCAAGTCCAAGGAACCCCAGAAATGGCTCAACATATCTGTGTGTGTGTGTTCTGGAGAAAGGGCTTGTGGCTTTCTTTGGATTCTCAACCATGTTCATGACCCCCCAAAAGGTGAAGAAGCGCTGGCTGGAGTGCAAGGAAGGAAAGCAGCCCCTCCAAACTCTGCTGGAGGAAAAGGCACTGGAACAGCCACCCTGCAGAGCAATATGCTCGTACCTTAGAAGTCAGAAACTGAGCTATGGATCAGCCAGGCAGTCGCTCCCCCAGGGATACAGTTGAGAGAGCACCGAGAGTGACATCAAAGGTTGTTCAGAACAGCAAAACGGGAAAGCTCAACTGTCCATTAACAGGAGAATGACTAGGAAATGGTGGTATTCAGACCTTGGAATGCCACATAGTAATTAAAAGAATGAGCTAGACCTACATGGAACTTATTCATCCAACTAATATTTATTGAACACTTACTGTGTTTTGAGCGGTGGGCCTACAGTGATAAGACAGATCAGGGCTTGCCTGGAGAATGTTTTCTAGCCAGTGAGACAGACAGAAACAGACACAGAAGATAATTTCAGAGAGTGTGATAAATGCCACAAAGAAAATAAAGCCGAGCAAGGTGACAGAATGATAGGGGAGGGAGATCATTTTAGACAGAATGGTCAGGGGAGGCCCCTTTGAGGAAGTGACCAGAACAAGGGAGACTCTGGGAGAAGAGCAAAGATGATTAATGGGGTGAATGGCAAATAATGGCTAATAATGGGGTGAATGGCACAGTGCTGGGGGGAGAAATGCAATCTGCAAAATAAGGTAAAAAAGAAAAGCATGCTTTACTTATACTTTACACACTACATTACTACAAAGTTAGAACAAGGTCTGGAAGGGTATATGCCAAAGTCATGAAGGCAACTGTCCCAAAAGTGGGGAGGGCAAAGGGACCACCAGGACTAGGACTCACAGTGGGTTTCAGCTTGCCTCTCCTATTTTAATTTTTAATTATTTAGCATTTTAATATCTTTATGTTTAAAAGGTGAATTACGCACATCTAACTTGTGAAATTAAAAACCATTTTAAATCTTCCGTGGTGACTGGGGGTGGGTTCCAGGGCAGCGAGGGGCCTAAGGGGTCCCTACACACTTTCACAGGACCCAAGTTCCTGGGGGGCAGTGGTTTGTCTGGGGAGGGGACACACAGACTGGGGAGCCCAGAAGAGGCATGTGGCTCTGCCTGAAGTATCGGGAAGCTTCTTGCAGGAGGTACCACCTTTGCTGAGCTTGAGACCATCTGGCTCAGTACCCCCCAGTGTAGACTAGAGAGGCCATGATGTGTGTATGACCATAGAGCAGGAGTGGACAGGGTAAATAGAACCTGAAACTCCCAGCCAGGTCTCCGCAAGCCTGAAGCCCCTGGCTTCTGTGGGCACCTGATGCATCTCCCTCGCAGTCAGGCCCCTCCCTCCACACTCTTCCCACAGAACTTGCCCTGCAGGCTAGAGGCCCCGCCCTGCTCTGGCAGGCCAGGAAGCAGCGCCACCTGCTGGCGCAAAGAGAAAAATGCAGCTCTCAGCTTCCACGGAGAGCAACCAGCCAATTTCAAAACCCTTCTCTTCTGCGGGAAGAAATCAAAGAGGGAGACAAACCACGAGAGACTCTGAACTCTAGAAAACAAACAGCGTTGCTAGAGGGGCGGTGGGTGGGAGGATGGGGTAACTGGGTGATGGGCATTAACAAGGGCACTTGATGTGATGAGCACTGGGTATTGTGTACAACTGATGAATCACTGAACTCTGCATCTGAAACTAACTAACGATGTACTCTATGTTGGCTAATTGAATTTAAATTAAAAAAAATAATAATTAAAAAAAAAAAGAATGACCAATCCCTCCCACTTCAAATGTATTCTGCACCGCCCTCCCAGTGTCTAGACCCAGGGCCCCTAGTGCTGCCTGCTTGGGTCTTACCTGCAAGAAGGAAAAGCTTTTTCAGGAAGGGGCAACCATTCTGGTATCCTAGACCAGTGGGTCAGGAGGAGGTGATTACTCACATGAACCAGTGGCACCTCATGACAGCAGTTTACAAAACCTGCCCTCAGCTTCCTGACCCTTGGTACAAATCTCAGGGGTGGACAGTCCATTTGACAGCTTGGAAAAAACCTCCAGGGAGGCTCTCGTCCAATGCCCTACGATGAATGGGTGGGTGCACAAGCTAATCCCATAACGGGCTCCTGGGACTCAGCCCAATGTGGGTGGAGGGGGTGTCACCATATTTGAAAATCATTGCCTAAGTCTGGATCAGTGGTCTCAGCTTGTGGTCCCTGGACAGCAGCAGCATCCGCACCGGGAACTCGGTAGAAAAGCAAATCCGCAGGCCCCACTCCAGACCTGCTAAGTCAGAGACTCGGGCTGGGGCCCAGCAATCTGTTGTAGCAAACCTGTTGAGAACCTAAACTGGCAGTCCAAAGCAAGTACACCCTCTCATTTTTATTAAATGAGCTTTTATTTGGGAATGATTTTTGACTTACAGAAAAGCTGCAAAGAGAGTAAAGAGTTCCCCCAAATTCTGCACCCAGCCTACACCACCATCACCTTACGTTTTACATGTACATTTATCAAAACTAAGAGACTGAGACTGGTATATTATTATTAAGTAAAATCCACACCTTATTCAGATCTCCAGTTTTTCCACCAATGTCCTTTTTTGGTTCTAGGATATTACACTGCATTTAGGACTATATTCATTTTACATTTAAATTGGTCACCTCAGTCATCTTTCCCTGGGACAGAGAAGGGGTGGGAAAGCTGTTGTCTTGGTTACTGAGCTGGGAAAACTGAGGCTTGAAAACATCCAGGGACCGAGATCCCTTAGCAGAACAGTGAGAGCAAAACCTGCTTCACTCTGCACCCTTCCTGTCCCTCTTCCCTTCACCCAGGACTCTTGTCTTCAGAAGCCCCTTTGGAATGTCCCATCTGGCCTACCCCCACCCCACCAGTGCAGACCATGGCAGATGCCCCTAGTAGAGCAGGCCCAGCCCTGGGAGAGATCCACCTGCCTTGCAGCTTCTATTTTCACTCTCATGATACTCTGAAGCCATGTCAGTAAGCCTGAGCGAAACTGCTGGAGAGACCGCAGCATGGACGAGGACAAAGTCACCCAGCCATCGGCCTGCCAAATGCCAGACAAGTGAGTAGGGCCATCTTAGACCATCCAGCCCTATTCGAGGTAATAGCTGACTGCGTGCAGCCTTGGGAGTGACGCTGGGTGAGCCCAGTAGAACTGTCCCAATGTGTCCAGCCCAAATTGCAAACCCGCAGAACTGTAGGCAAATGAATGACGTGCATTCAGCTGTCAATTTTGGAGATGGTCTGTTACACAAGACTAACTAATACACCATTCCTTATTTCTCTCTTGGTAATGGGATTCCAATTTTATTTCAGGAAGCGGTGTGCCAGTTCCACGAGATGGAATATGAAGGGTCTACTAATTATGACAAATCTGTTCCCTGCCATCTTAGCTTTCTTTGCAGCCAGGGGTGGCAACAGTAGCTGGTTTGGGCCAAGGAGACCTAAGTAGAAATAAGCAGGGGGCTAGAACAGGAAACAGGCCTCTGAAAAAGGTCTGACTTCATGACAGAAGTCGACAGCTGGCTTGGCCCTTCTTCCTCCCCCACACCTTTCTTCCTTAACACAGCCACGATTTCTGGAGGTCCAGCAGCCATCTTTGACCATGAAGTAACAAGCAACGAGGGAAAGGCCAAAAGGAATCAGAGATGTGAGCCCTATCTTCACTGGGGTGCTGAACCAATATCACCTGTCTCCAGAATTCACGCTATGTGGACAGACTTCTCTTTGTTTAAGCCACTGTAACCTTTACTTGCAGCTGAACGTATTCCACATAATGGCAGATTCACAGACAAAAACGTAGAAGGAGCCTTGTGCTTGGGAATCTGGAGCCAGGAACAGGTCGCTCTCCAAACCCATCTCCTTTTCCATTTCATTCTCTCAAGAATACCTCGAGAGCAAAGACATGTCCCCGTTTCCGCAGCAGTGGCATCTGGGGCTCCCACATTGTTCAGTAATGAGTCCAAGGTCTTGCAGCTAGTGGAACAGGTGCTCAGAGTCAGACCGCCCCCCCTAGGCACAGAGAACGTGCCCCCGAGCCCCTGATCGCTTCCTGCATGGCCTGGCCCCCTGGAGGCCGGCTGTGTCTTCCGGGCTCTTGGGAGTGTTGGGAGGCGCCGAGGAGGCTGCTATTGTAAGTCTGGTGTTGAAGCACCCAGGTACACCCTGAGGTCCGAGAGGGTGGACCGGACAAGCTTGGCAGGGATGGTCTCTCGCTGCAGCTGCTGGTAGGCTGCATAGCGGTGGCAGCCCCCGAAGGAGTAGAAGTAGTCACCACCCTGGGCCCCTTTGATCCAGAGGACGTCAATAGGGGGGACGCTGCCTGGATCCTCCTAGAGAAGAGGACACAGTGTCAGTGAGCACGGCACAAGGCTTGGCGGTTTGCAGTGCGGACTCTGTTAACCTGCGCTGAGCTCCAACAGGGTACTCACTGGCTCATGCTGGCTTGTGAGAGACAACTGTTAAATATTCAGGAATTTTGTGAGCTGGTTGTCATCAACTCGGTAGCTTGAAAATCAGCCACAGTGATTTACATCAGGGAAACGAGCAGATGCTACAAATCAGGGCTTTCCCCCCCTAGAGACCAGGTTGTTAAACATTTATGAGTTTATTATTATACCACATACACACTATCTGTTTGGCCCTGTTCTAGACGCCGGGAATAAAGGACAGCCAGACTGGGCCAGGCATAGCCCCTGCCTTCACGGGACTCCAGTCTGGTGGGGATGGAGCATACTGGGGAGACCACATTAGGCGTGAGCTGCCTAGAAGGCCTCCTGCCAACTGGCCCATGGGTTCTCTTTTATTATGCTTATTTGATGGGTTCATTTATCCATTTATTCCAGAAATTATTAGTAAGCGGTAAGGCCCAGCAGTGACAGGCGGGGGCTCTGGAACCCAAAAAATCCTGCATCCGAATTTCAGCTCCTCCACTGAGCTGCTGGGGGACCCAGAGCAAATGGCCTCAGCACTCTGAGCACTGTTCCTCATCTGTAAAATGGGTGTGGATGCTCTATGGGGCTGCGGGTGAAGTCACAGAGCTGACACCTGGGGGGTGTGGAGCACAGCCTGGCCGGCAGTGGGGCATGAACGAGGAGCCAGTGCTCGGCAGGCCTTGTGCTGGGCGCCGGGGGCACGATGGTGGGTGGGCGGGGTCACGGCCCCCCAAAACGTCCCCATCCTAATCCCTGGAGCCTGTGTAGGCCAAGGAGATTTTGCAGATGGAATGCAGTTAAGGATCCTGAGATGGAGAGATTATTCTGGGTTATCCAGATGGGTTAAATGTAATCACTGGCATCCTTGAAAGTGGAAAAGGCAAAAGAGGAGGTCTGATGTCACTGGCTTTGAAGATGGGGGTAAAGAAGCCAGGAGCCAAAGATTGTGGGTGGCCTCTAGAAGCTGGGAAAGGCAAGGAAAAGAATTCTCCCCAAGAGCCTCCAAAAGGAATGCCGCCCTGCTGACACCTTGATTGTAGCCCACTGAGACCTATTTTGGACTTCTGAACTACAGAACTATGAAATAAAACATTTGTATTGTTCTAAGCCACTACTCCTGGCAATTTGTTACAGTTGCCATAGGAAATGAATACATATGGTAAGTAAAGACAGGCTTGGTTTTTGCCCTCCCCGAGCATATGGTTCTAGCATGGAAGACAGATGTCTAAACAGGCCATTAAAACCCAGGGGGATCGGAGCTATGCTGGTGAGCATGCAGGTGTCTGGGGGCCCATAAGATGCCACTAACCCAGTAGGGGGGCATCAGGGAAGACACGGACACTGGGACAGTAAGACCAAGAAGGAGTTAGAAACAGTAAAGAAGAGATGGAAGAGTTCCTGGCAGGGGTAAAAGAGCCTGTGCAAAGGCCCGGGGGTGAGAGAGTGCATACATGGCTAGATCCTCCACAAACAGCTGGGCACCATGCTAGTTAGTGTTGAGGAAACTGCCAGGATATGACCAAAGTCCCCGCTTTTGTACAGTTGACCCGAGAAGACAGACAATAGAACACAAACAAATATATAAGCCAGGGGGACAGAAGTGGTTTATGGGAAAATACCTCGGGTTAAGGGGGGGAAATCTTGAGAGGCCAGGGCAGTGTTAGCAAGGGCAGGGAGGGGGCAGAGGCCTGAGCCAAGAGAGGGGGCAGGCCCTGTGGCGATCTGGGGAGCTGTAGAGGGGTCCGGTGGGGCCTTGGAGTCTCCCAGGACCACCTTCCAAGGGTCTGATGGGGAAAGGTGACAGGATGCCACGCAGGCCCAACCTGACACCCCCATAAAGTTCCTGCCAGGATCACTTCCCCGTTCTTCAACACCCTCCCTCAGTGATGGGGCTGACCCCTGTCCTCTCCCAGATCCAGTTCCAGCAAGGGCCTCCCAGCAGACATGACATGTCCAGTCCCACAGCCACTGACTGTGACAGCCAGAAATGACAGCATGGCTTAACTCCAGAGTGTGGTGGCCAAGCTGCTGGGCACTGGAGCCAGTCTGTGCCACTTTCAAAGTGCCTGACCTTGGACAAGTTACTTAAAAAAAAAAAAAAAAAATCCTCCGGTGCCTCAGTTTCCCCGTCTGTAAAAGAGGGACAGTAGTAGCATCTACCTCACAGCGTTGGCACTTGAAACAGCTCCTGGGCACTGCAAGTGCTATTTATAAAGCAAGTGCTTTATAAATAGAGTTCGCGATCGTTTTTTTAATGATCTCCTCCAATCTCCTGCTTGCTCATGCGAGGAAACGGAGGCCCAGAGAGGCCCAGCCCCTTGCTCAAGGTCACACAGCAAATGCTGGGCTCCGTCGGAGCGCCTGGAACCAGTCCCGTCTCGAGTCCAGTGTGACCTCCCTTCTGCGGAGCCCTCCCTCCGGCCCGCCTCCCCGGGCCTCACCCGGATCGTGTCCACGAGGCTCTGCACCTTGGCCGGGTCCAGCACGGACGGCAGTGGCCGGATGAGCACGCTCAGCGGCACGTTGTGCACCGCGGCGATGCAGCCCGAGTGGATGCTGCCGCCCTGCGCGCCGCCGCTCGGCCCGGGTCCCCCAGGCGCCCCCCGGCCGACCCCGGCCCCGGCCCCGGCCCTGCCCAGCGCTCCTCCCGCGCGCAGCCCCATCGCTCCGCCGCCACCGCAGCCGCGCCTCCCGCGAGCTTTAACCCCGGCCGGGCCGTACCACTCTGCGCAGGCGGCGGGGGCGGCCGCCGGGGCGAGCGCGTGTCCCCCCCGCCCGGAAGTGGTCCGGCCCCGCGCTCCCCGCGGGCTGCGCGCTGCAGACCGCGCGGGACTCGGGCTGTCCGCTGGGGGGCGCCCCGCAGCCTCCCCTCCGCCGCGCCGCGTCCCGGAGTGGAAGCGCCCAGGCGGGCTGACTCAGGGTGAGTCTGCAGGTCGCGGGGCGGGAGGGGCGCGGCTGACGGGGAGGCCCGGGTGACTCAGGCCCGCGGCGGGGGCGGGGGCGGGGACGAGGGGGGCGGCCGGACCTGCCGGGCGAGGATGAGTCGGCAAAACCCGCGGTGCTCGGCGGCCCCGGCCGTCGGAGCGGTAGCCGGAATGGCCGAGGAAGCGATACCAATACCGACAAGAGTAAAACTACGAATCTGGTGCTGTCAGGCGCTGTTCGGAACACTTTGCATGGGTAGTAACTTATTTCAGTCTCCAAACAACCCCGCAAGATAGGTGTGATTATTATTCCCTTTTTACAGATGAGAAGACTGAGGCACAGCGAGCTTTAAGTGATTCGCCCAAGGTCACGGAGCTAGTAAGTGGCTGAGCCAGGCAGGGTTCAAATCCAGGCTGTCTCACTCCAGAGTACATTCTGTACCTCACTGCTGGCTGCCTCTGTTCAGCCAAAGTAACTGTCACAAGGAGCCTTCTGGAATGCTGCTGACAATGTGTGGGCACTGCCCTAAGCATGCCCACTAACTCTCTCATCGCATCCTCACAGCACCACTAAGACGTAGAATTATTGAACTGCTTGTCCAAGGTAGGGCAGCTGAAAATGAAAGTCATCTGAGCCTTATAGCCCAGGACCACTTAGCCACCAACACCTGCTTACAGATGTGGACACTGAGGCTGAGGAGGGGGTGGGGTGGGGTGGGTGGTGGCGGTGGTGATGACTTAGGTCCAGACATGCTGAGTGCAAGCCCCACTCTCTCCCATTCAAAGTCCTCTGTCCTCTGAGGCCCAGGTTCAGCACCCAGCATCCTCTGGGGCCAGGGGGAGGTAGGCAGAGGCTCCTGGTTTACTTATTTATTTATTTTTTAAAGATTTTATTTATTTGACAGAGAGAGAGAGATAGCAAGAGCAGGAACACAGCAAGGGGAGTGGAACAGGGAGAAGCCGAGAAGCAGGCTTCCCGCGGAGCAGGGAGCCCCATGCGGGGCTCGATCCCAGGACCCTGGGATCATGACCTGAGCTGAAGGCAGACACTTAACCACTGAGCCACCCAGGCACCCCAGAGGCTCCTGGTTTAAATTCCAGCTGTTTATCAGCATCCATGGCAACATTAGGACTTTGGCACAGATTTGCCTGGGTTTGGATCCCATTGGGCCACTGCCTAGCTATGTGGTCTCAGGCAATTGCTTAACCTCTCTGAGCCTCAGCATTCTCTTCTGTTAAAATGGTTATGGGGAGATTTTGGGAACATTTGGAGATAATGGCTGATGGAGGGCAGAGTGGGGGGTAAATCAGTGCTTCCACAGCAGTAACCAAGGAACGTGACTGGTTTTATCATGAACACCCAGAGTGCTGAAGGAGAGGCCCTATTTGACTGAGAGCATCAGGAAAGGCTCCCTGGGAGAGAGGCATTCAAACTGGAACTTGTGGCTTGGTCCTGGGGAGGGAGAGGGAAGAAGCAGGTGTAGGCTTTGGAGTCACTTGAATGGTATGGATTTGAATCCTGGCTCCACCACGTACTAAATCGTGTGACTTGAGGGTGTGTGTGTGCGTGTGTGTGTGTTTTGGGGGGGCTAACTCGCCTTCTCTTGCCTCAGTTTCTTCTCTGGATTGCCAGGGAGAGTGAGAGTAATGCATGAAGTGTTTAGAAAGGTACGTGGCACATGCATGGTGTTGAATGGAAGGTAGACATGAAGGATATTCCAGCCAGAAGCACAGCTCTAGCAAAAGCGAGGAGGTTGGACGGTCTCAGACCTGGCTGAAAACAGGCCTATCTGGTAAATACAGGCTTATCTGCTTTGGTTGTCCTCCTCTTCACCCTGGTTGGCATCTGCATGGGGAATGCATATCACCGTCTTAACTGGAGAAAACCAGAGATGGTACCCACTGTGGGGAGGGGAGCTTGCTGCATGGACTAGTTACTGACCCTTTCTATACCTGAACTCATTACCCTTTCTGATGAGCAATACTGCGCGTCACTCAAAGTTGTTATGGGTGTGAATTGTGAGGGTTCGCTTAAGTGCTCCATGCTTTGTGTAATGCCCCATTTTGCCATTGTAGGCAGTAGGTTCTTAGTTTTTCATCCCCTGTATTCTGGTTTTTAATCCTCGAGCTTGCCCCCTTGCAGTCCCAAGATGGCTGCTGTAGCTCCAAGCATCACATCACTATACAACAACTTTCAAAGGCAGAACTTGGGACATCCCTTTGTGCTTCTTTTTAAGAGTGAAGAAAGCTTTACTCACCATTCCTTACTCCTCCACTCCTTGCCCACGAGCCTTTTCCTCTTATCTCATTGGCAAGAATTATATCGCATGTCTGTGCCCAAACCAATCCTTGGCAAGGGGAGTGGAATTACCACGATTGGCTTAGCTTAATTGGCACTAACCTCTGGGTTCAGGAGGGTCCACTGACCCTGAAGTTCATGGCCCCTGACTGCTGAACAGAACTAGCAAGGTCTGGGGGCGCCTGGTGGCTCAGTGAGTTAAGTGTCTGACTCTTGATTTCGGCTCCGGTCATGATCTCAGGATCATGAGATCCAGCCCCTCATCAGGCTCTGTGCTCAGCGGGGAGTCTGCCTGGGATTCGCTCTCTCTGTCCCTCTGCCCCTCCCCCCCGTGTATATTTGTGCTCTTTCTCAAATAAATAAATAAATCTTAAAAAAAAAAAAAAAAGAACTAGCAAGGCCTGGTAGCTGTAACCTAGTTTTCCTATGGGGAACCTTCTTTCCCCACAATCAGAATTGTGTTGGGGGACAGATGCCATGGTGGGGTAGATGGACCCCACCTGGATGGACCCTGACCAGACCTGCCCAATCGGCAATTCCATTATATTGGCCCATCTGTCCTTAAACCAATAAGACGGAGAAAAGCCTCTCGTTGGAAGTAGGATGAAGGACCTTCCACTGGGGCCAATGGAAGCCTGGAACTGGAAGTTGGAGAGGTTCTGGCATCTACACAATATCCTTGTGTTTTCGTTTGGATTCTCCCAAAAGTAGATGCTGAGACAGGGACTGTGTGCAGGTAGTTTATTTGGGAAATATTCTAGTTATTACCACTGCAAAACAAACCACTCCAAAATGTAGTGGCATAAAATAACCACTTTACTATCCTCACAGAGTCTGTGGGTCAAGAATTCAGACAGGACGCAGCGGGGACTGCTTGTCTCTTCTCCACAATGTCTGGGCCATCATCCAGGTGACTCAACAGCGGGGAGTGACTTGATGGCCGGGGCTGGAATCATCTGGAGGTGACTTCCATTATGCATCTGTTGGATGGTACTGCCTGTCAGCCAGGACACCTACATGTGGCCTCTCCATGTGGCCTGGGCTTCCTCATGGCATGGCGGCTGGCTTCTAAGAGTGAGTGTCGTAAGAGAACCTGGCAGAAACTTCATGGCCTTTTCCAGTCTAGTCTTGGAAGTCATATAGCATCATTTCTGCAGTGTTCTATTTGCGGGAGCTGTCACAAGAATTTTCCTCCCCCCACCTCCCCCCCCCACCCCGGCTCAAGGGAAGGGGACAGAGACTCTGTCTCTTGATGGAAGGAATAGCAAGGTTCTAAAAGAGCTTGTGGGTGGAGGTGTTATGGCCATCTTTGGAACACACATCTACTGTAGGAGGCGATGCCAGGACGTACTGGGGAAAGGAGAAATGCCAATAAAGGGTACGCTGATGAGCACGTTAACTTGGTGGGCAAGTGGGGCTCACTCCTGCTAGGGACTCTCTGAAGAAGCATTATGCATCAGAATTGTCCCCCTGAGGGACAGGGGGCTGGGTGTTTATTCACTGACTCCTGCCCCTCACTGGTTGAGGGTGGCCTGAGGATGTTACATTTCTGCCATTGTTGACTGCTCTGTACTCAAACTAAGCAAGCGTCTGAGGATAGAGGATGAAGCTGCCTGCTTAGAGTATGACCTCAGAGGTGGTCCAAGGGAGTTAGGGGCAGGACATCAATAAATTCCTTTTCTGTCCAAACCAGCCAGAGTCCACGTTTGTTGTCTGCCGCCAAAGTCTCTGACTACCTGCTCCCCCCATCTTGCTCCTGGGCTCTCTACTCCTCCCCTTCTCTTTCATTTTTGACAAAGAATACATTTCAGCAGGCATTTGGGTCTACAGAGGAATTTTCTAAGTGTTTGGGAAGAGGGAAGGATTTCCTCTTCCCATAAAGGTGCCATAAAAGGAACATTAAATTTTAGACTCCCCCACCCCTGAAGTGCTCTTGCCCATTTCTACGTCCAGGATCCTGCCATGTTGCTTGGTCCCATTCTCTCTTTCTGTTTTCCTCTCCATTTTCTGTCACTTCTACCAACCCTTGAGTTTCCTGTTCTTATTTTAGGCAGAAAGTTTGCCTTTGTCTTCTGCAGCTTCAGTGCCTGCTGAAGAACCCCCATCTCCGTGGGGTCTTGAGACAGTTACACACCACAACCGCTTCTCGTCGTCACAGGATGGCTGCTGGCGCCAACCAGGGCAACCTCTTTCCTCGCTTATGTCTTAGCTCAGGTCGTTATACCAAAATACCATAGCCTGGGGTGGCTTACACAATAAACATTTGTTTCCCACAGTCCTGGGGGCTGGAAGTCCGGATCAAGGAGTGATGAACCTCTTCCTGGCTCACAGACTGCTGTCTTCTCGCTGCTGTCCTGTGGTGGAAGGGCGAGGGAGCTCTCTGGGCTCTCTGCCTGTAGGGACGCTCGCTTATCACATTCATGAGGGCCCTGCCTCCCACAAGCCCCACCTCTGCATGCCACCACACTGAGGATTAGCCTTCCACATATGAATTTTAGGGGGACACAGGCTCAGTCCATAGCAGTTCACATCCAGAAGAGAGAGGGACCCCCTACCCCTTGCCCCAGCGATGATGGAATTAAAGCTTTTCCCTCCAGTCTGATTGAGTTAGCTTGAGTCAGGGTTAAGAATGTTCTCCAGGGGGCGCCTGGGTGGCTCAGTTGGTTAAGCGACTGCCTTCGGCTCAGGTCATGATCCTGGAGTCCCTGGATCGAGTCCCGCATCGGGCTCCCTGCTCAGCAAGGAACCTGCTTCTCCCTCTAACCCTCCCCCCTCTCATGTACTCTCTCTCTCATTCTCGCTCTCTCAAATAAATAAATAAATCTTTAAAAAAAAAAAAGAAAAGAAAAAAAAAAAAAGAATGTTCTCCAGGGACAGGCCCTGTGTGAGCTGTTTAAGCATGAGTGCTGGAGCCTGTCACCCACTGGGATGACTGGGATTGGCCCAGAGGAGACCAGCCAGCCACACCCCTGAGGTCAGCCTTCTTTGAGCCACCCAGAGGGGCTCAGTGGTGGGTGGATGTCTGGACAGATGTGAGGGTTGTTGATGAGGAGAGGGGGTAGTAAAAGTCTGGGTGTCAGTGTCCGGTCCTCTTGACCCACCTTTGATTTCAACAGAAGTTGTGGTGGGAGGTTCTGTGCAAGCCCTGCCAGCTTCCCAGCCCAAGGGCCCTGTGTTGTCCACATTTTCCATCTCTGTGGGAGCTTTGCTTACTCACAAGCACATCCCAGAGATGTTAGGGTATTCACTGATGGGGATAAGAGCTAGTGAGTAAAAGCCAGTCTTCCACTGTCACAGGTGGACAATTGTGAGAGGTGTTCCAAACCATTTGGAACTTTCCAGACCCTTTTTAGAGACCAGCAGTACCCAGCCGTGTTGTTGCAGCAGTGGGCTCACTAACACCCCCTTCTGTCTTATTCTTCTTGCCTCCCACTCCTGGTTCCTGGAATCACCTCCCAGAGGAACCACCTGCACTCAAGTCTCTGGCTCTGCTAACCAGGGGTGGGGGGTGAGGGGGCAAAACTAGGGCAAAGGGGCAATTTCATAGGTCATCCCCAATAGTTCTGCCCCTTGCCTGGGTTAAAATGACACATCTCTTGCTAGATGTGTGACTTAGGGCCAGTCACCTGTCTGTGCCTCAGTTTCCTAACCTGCAAAATGGCCATAATGATGGCATCTAATTTGTAGGGTTGTTGGAAGAATGAAAAGAGATGATGTAGGTAAAGTGCGCAACACACTGTAAGTGCTCAATAAATATGAGCCGTTTGATTACATTTTGAATTAATAATAGATCTTGAAGGTCTCTCCGTGCTTGTGCTTCCAGACTCGTCTCAGTGTATTAGCCAAGATTCTTGTTTGCAAGTGAGGAAAGCCAAAGTGAATTAGCTTAATGAAAATGGGGACATTTGGCTCCCATGACGCTGGGGTGAAGCTGGGCCTCAGGGAAAAGTGGGTTCAGAGACTTTGTCTCTCACTTGGCACAGGGATTACCTCTGTATGACAGGAACGTGGCTGTCAGCAGGGATTGTTTGGCTTTTAGCAAGAGAAGCCTGACAAGAGAAGTTTAAAACACACTAAAGCATAACCTTTCATGGAAAAGAAAAAGAAAAGAGTCGGGCTTTTATTCTCAAAGTCACCTTCTGGATAAGATTGATGCTGAAGTGGTAGAGAAGTGGAAAGGCAAAAGGACATGACCCCTTCCTTTTTAGGGGGCTGTCTCAGAAGTCCCATGTAACACTTTCCCTGGCATGTGTTTGGTCAGAATTTGGTCCCATGGCCACCCTGGCCACAAGGGCAGCTGGGATATGTAGTCTCCATTCCGTGTGGCAGTGTGCTCAGCTAAAATTGGAGTGCTCTTACTAAGGAAAGAGAGAAGGCATAATGATAAGTAGCTAGCTGGTCTTATGACTCAGAGAGACGGAGAGAGGAAATTTCCAAATTCTAGTCAGATGCTCACATTTGAACCAATCAGCTATGGCCATGAGGGACAGAGACTTTTTTTTAAAGCATAAGCTACCATTATTGATTATGACTTAAATGTATGTAGTTCATTAAAAAATAATTATCATTCATCTGCTATTGGCTAGGCATTGTGCTAGACCTAGAGGATTTAGTGATGAGCAAAAAGACACTTCATTCTCAGTCTCATGAAGTTTATAGTCTAGTGGAGGAGACAGATAATGACCAAATGATCACATGGATTAATGGAAAAGTGTACCCTGATGGTAAGTGCTGTAAATGAACAGCACGTGGCCTCTGAGGAAGTGACGACACAGCTGGGGGATGAAGGATGGAAAAGGCATTAACTAGTAAGGGTGGTAGTGATAGCAATGCAGATGGAGTACATTACTGGTGGAGAGAGTAGTTTATGCAAAGGCCCTGTGGCAGGAGAGAGCAAAAGTGCTGAAAAGAGGCAGCTGGTCACACAGTTGAAGATTCAGCTGGAATGATGGAAAGAGCCACGCCAGAGAAGGCTTTAAAAGTCATCCTAAGCATGTTCCACTCCCTCTCTCCCCACAGAGGAGGTCACTGAAGTGCTTTAAGCAGGGAAGTGGGGGTGGTGGGTGGTAGTGACATGATCAGAGAAGATCCTGCATTTTTGAAAAGAACACTGTGCCTGCTGTGAAGAGAGGAAGGGAGGTGGGGGAGGCAGAATGGATCCAGAGAGACCAGTGAGAAGGCCGGTCCTGGGAAGAGATGATGGTAGCTATGGACTAGGGGGGGCGCACTGAGATCATGGAGAGGAACAATCACCGGAAGCTGGTGTCCAACTAGATGCTAGGATGGGGAGACAGAGGTGGGAGAGATGACTTCTGGGTTTTGTTGGCTGCAAGACTGGATGGGTGCTGGTGCCATTCAAGGAGGTGGGGGAACCCTGGAGAAGCACAAGGCAGCCTCAGACTTGGCTAGTCTGTGCTGTTGGGGTACCGGAGTGGAGGGGGCCTGCAGGCAGATACGGATTTGCAGCTTGGAGAGGAGGCTGGAATTGGAAATGTAAATCTGCGAATCTGCCTGTGGGTGGAAATTGAAGCCATGGGTTTCAGGAGAGTACAGTGAGAGGAGGAGAGTCTAGGAGAGAACCCTGTGGAACACAAAGCATACAAGGAGGGGCAGGAACTTGGGTATAGGAACGTGAGTCCGCCAAGTCGCTAGGTGGAGCAGCCAGACAGGTATGAGGAGAACCAGAGCTGAGTCATGGAGGTCTTTGAGAGAATTGTGAAAAGCAGCCTGGAAGGCCTGGCCAGTTGAGGTGCCGAGGGCTGCGGGTAACGGGCCCGATCCAGCTGACTTAAACAAATAAAGACACTCATGTCACACACCATGAAGTCTAGAGGCAGCATATTGAGTGGGCTTTAGGGCGGTTTTTTCGGCATTCCCTGATGTCATCCGGGATATGGGCTTTTCCCATCCCTCCGCTTTGTTCTCCAGGGTGTGGGCTTCAGGCGAAGGCTGGTTCCCTTCATGGTCACAAGATGACATGCTTCCCTGTTCACATTCAGGGGGAAGAGAGACTTGGCTTCCTTTGTCTTAAAGGAGAGGGAGAAGCGAACTTTCCTGAAAGCTTCCAGGGAGCCTCTCCTTAAGCTTCTTTGGCCAGAATTGAGTCATAGACCCATTTATCAGCCCACGGGGGACAGGATTACTCTTCGACCCAGTCAGGACCACCCCTTAAGCTGATGTTCAGTTCCCAGACTGCATGGCTGCCAATCAAGGAGGGAAGGACAGGAGGTAGAGAGTGGGTACCCAGCAGCCATTCCTACCTCCCTCTATGGTGCCTTCTGTATTGTTTGTTGCAGAGTTAAAAACTCCATTTCTCAGACTTCCCTGCAGCAAGGATAATGACACTGAATTGGGCTTGGCCAGTTGGATGCACTTCTGTGGAGTGTGGATGGTGGAAGTGGGCAGGCGCCATTTTCTTAGTGCCTTGTCTCAGGCTGCTGGCAAGGTGGTCATGGAGCCCCAAGTTTTCTGTACCGATGTTCCAGTGTTGAGCCGCCAGCACAGTGGGGGACAGGAGACAGTTTGAAAGGCAGTGGCAGGGGCCTCCTGATTCCTGGGTCCCACTGATAGTGCTGTGTTCCTGAACTCAGTAGTCCCAGTGAGCTGCCTGATGCCCCTGGCTGGTTTTGGGAGAGGCGGCAGCTCCCCTGGTGGGCCAGTTCTGTGGGGATGTTCTAGGGAGCCCAGCTGAGGGCTCTCCCCTTCAGTCCTTCCTGCAGTTTTGTCAGCAGCCAGTTCCCTGTGTTAAGCACTTTCTGCTTTAAGGGGATTTAATACAGGGTCTGAGATGTTTATAAAATATGGGTCTGGAGTGGGTTCTGCCCCCTGGATCTGAAGCAGATGTAAGTGATGCAACCTCAGATCAGAAGCAATGTGTAGCCACAGAGGACTGTGTGTGGCTGGCGAGGGAAGGCAACAGGTTCCTGGGCTCCTCCAAGCCCCATTGGAGATTTGGTGGGGCGGGGGGGGGGGGCAAACTGCTCTCATTGCTGGAGTCATGTAGCACATCGCTCGGATTAGAGCTGCCTGTCCAGGGGTATGTGAAGAGGAAGGCAGATGAGCACCCGTTGAAGGTCTAAAAGTTGAGTGTACTGTTCACAAAAGGAGGAATCCCAAAAGATGGCCCCAGGGGAGATGGAGTTCTAGCCTGACATCCAGCCCTCAAAGCACATGGGCCTCACCTCTCAGTGGGTCCATGCTGGGGGGTGGAGTTAAGTGGCATGTTGTGATGGTCCCCAGTGAGGTTTTTAGTAAGGCAAGGACCTATTTGTATTTTGAAAGATCACCAAGGTAGCTGGCAAGGAGGATGGAGTGGCTGTTCAACATCTTCCTGAACACTTTTGAAGACAAGTCGTTCACTGGCTCTAGGGGCAGCTTACTGTTTTGGGACAACTTTGCCTGCCCAGCTGAAGTTGACCGTTTTGCATGCATGTACTTGCTCAGGTGTGACCAATAGGGCTGGCCCCAAACTCGGCCAAAGCAGCAGGGGATGAAATGGGGAAGAATTAGGGGTTGTAAACTGGCTGTCAAGAGACAAATCTGGCTCACGGTTGTAATTTGTTTGGCAGGTTTAGTTAACTTGAATTCTCTAAGGTGAGACACAATCTTTCCTGTTAGTCACAGGTTCCAACAATCCCTAATGTCTTAAAGGAACCTGCTTCATTCATGCTATTAATCTCGTTCTTGAAATCTTTGAGTTTGCAACATCAGTATTTGAGGAATATTTAGGACTGAGGATGCCTGGGACTCTGTGGATGTCAAAGGATACCCTCACCCCCCCCCCCCCCCCCAGTGTGTGACCCTTGGTGGCAGCTACAGGGTGGTCAGGCTAGAGGGAGGGAAATGGAGTGGAAAAAAATCTAGCTGCAATCAACAAGATTAGTAAGTTTTAAAAAATGTAAAAAGGAAAAAAGAAAAAAAGAAAATCCAGCTGCCGCCCCTGCCCACACCCCTCCCCAGTGACAAGATCTAGAGGCGCTGGTGAGTGGCCAAAGTCCCTTTAATATCCCTGAATTGCGTTACAAGTAATACTGCTGGAGGTGAGGAAGGATGGGGGTCTGGGGTGCGAGATAGGGGAGGAGGAAGAGGGAGGAGGAGCGCCAAGCGCTCATACAAAATATGGCCAAAAGGCTTAGCATGCATGGAAAATTATTGCTGTCGGAAATTCCTATTTACAGGGTCAACACCCTCCGTAATTGCTTCTGCGACCCCTCTCCCTCCCCCCATCCCTGCTACCTCCCTTCCCCGAGGCGGGCCTGGAGCTGAGAAGCCCTAGAGAAGTGCCCCTGCTCCCGCGGCTCCTCCAGTCTCCACCCTCCTTTGTGGCTGGGTGGGGAGAGAGGAGGGTCGGAGAGTCCAGGACTCCTGCCCCCAGAGCTGGGCGCCTAGTGATGGGGCAGAGGCGTGTGCTTAACTAAAGCAGAGGGGGCCAGGGCCCGTGAGCGTGGAGGTGTGTGCTTCGGTCCTCGCCCGGGCATGCAAAAGCGCGGCGGGGGAGGTAGTGGCGGCCACCGGGGGGGGCAGCTGGCAGCCCCGGCCCCTCTGCCCGGGAGAGTTGCATAGACGTGGCCGGGAGGGAGCGCTCCTCCCGGGAGCGGAGCGGGCCGGAGGCCCCAGCGGGGTCCGGGGCTCAGTCGGTCCCTGGAACCTGGGGTCCCTCGAGAAGAGGAATAAATAGGAAACAAATCGAGGAGACTCCTCTCTCCGGTCTCCCTGGAGTGGGAGTGGAAGGCTCAGGAGGGCGGGGACCTGCCCCATGACTGGACCTCCTCATACCCCTCACCCCCCAAGTTGAGGGTCAGCAGGCTATCCCTCCCATTCTCGTGCCCCCTTCTCCAGCGAGTTCAGGCTCTGATGAGGGTGAGGCTTCTCCCTCACTCACCAAGAGGGGGTGTATGTGTGTGGTGGGGGGACAGCCTTTTATGGCCTTTGCTGTCCCTCTCCTTGCCTGGTTCCCTGACCTCCCAGTCCAGCTGGGGAAGCCAGACCATCCCTGGGTGAGGCCAAGAGAGTAAATATAATAATAAATAGATAAATAATAAATAAACAAATAAATAACTGGAGAGGCCCAGCCAGACAGGGGGAAGGGCATTTGTGAGGTGCCCCAGACTCCCCCCAACAAATAAGGAGGGGTACCTGTAGTCCTGGGGGTGGGGGAAAGTGCTCAGAGAATCTGGGGAGAGGGTGGCTAGAGGCTGGAAGCCCAGGGAGGGGCTGTCCTGGGGTGAGAGGAGGACTACGGTAGGGGGCAGGGCCTGAACTGCCCCTCAAGTCTGCCCCAGGTCAGGTGAACTCAAACGGGTGAGAGTTGCTGGAGGGTTGAGGGGGTCTGGAGAGAGTAGGGCGTGGGAGTGGTTGAGAAGGCCCAGGACCTAAGAGAGTGGGAAATGTATGTGAGAGTGGTGTAGGGGGGGGCGGTGTGAATGGCTGGACCTAAGGCCAGGGTACAGAGGGCATCAGGGACAGACTGGGGACTCCCAAGAGGGATGAGGATTAGATCCCTAGATGGGCACACATACAGCAAGACTCGGCAGAGGCCAGAAGGAGGGTCTGGGGTTGGAATGTGGCCTGGGAGCTGCAGGGCCTGCGCACCGGTGTGGACAGGACAGGCTTGAGAGTCAAAGGTAGGTTTGGGCCTTAGACTGGGGTTCCAATAGAGGAACTGTAGGAGAGACTCAGCCGAGAAGTGAGAGGAAAGGTCTGAAAGTTGGAAGGGGAGAGGTGCGGGGTCTGGGCGGGAGAAACTTCCGGCTCCGCGGGCCCGGGAGAGGTGCGGACCTGGTGCCTGAGTTGGGAGCCTTGAGGGCGGAGACAGGGGGTCAAGGTCCGAGTTTCGGGACCGGAAAGGACGATGTGGTCGGGGTGCGTTGGGGAAACCAGTGCCAGAGGTGAAGGGTGGGTCTGGGGGGCGGGAGAGGAAAGTTCCGGGCTGGGAGGGGGGGGGTCCCCACGAGGGGCGTGGGCAGGGAAACGCTGCTGGGGCGCGGAGAGGACGGAGGCGGAGGTGGGGGGCCCGAGGGCAGCGGGCAGCTCAACTGGCGGGGCCGGCGGGGGGCGGCGGGGGCGGCTCGGCCCCCTTGACGCAGGCGGCCTCGCAGTGCTTGTGGAGGTAGGACTTGAGCGCGAAGCTCTTGTCGCACTGGCGGCAGCGGTAGTGCTTGAAGGCCGAGTGCGTCTGCATGTGCGCGCGCAGGTTGGAGCGGTCGGCGAAGGCCTTGCCGCAGTGCGCGCAGCCGAACGGCTTCTCGCCCGTGTGCGAGCGCATGTGGCCCTGCAGCAGCCAGGGCCGCGAGAAGGCCTTGCCGCACACGCCGCACTTGTGGCGCAGGTTGTGCGTGAGCACGTGCATGGCCAGCGCGGGCATGGACACGTACGCCTTGCCGCACGTCGGGCACTTGCGCGCCAGCTGGCTGTCCAGGCTGCGGTGCGTCTGCTTGTGGCGGCTCAGGTTCGACGACGTGGCGTACGTCTTGCCGCACTCGGCGCACGCGTGCCGGTGCCCGCTGCCCGCCGGCGCCCCCGCGCGCCCCGCGCGTCCCCCGGCGCTCCCGGCGTCCCCCGCGCCGCCCGCGTCCCCGCCGCCCCCGCCGCGCCGCCGCCGCGAGCGCCCGTCCGAGATGAAGAAGGCGTCCATGGAGTAGCTGTCGGTCACGGCCGCCTCCCCGCGGAAGTAGCGCGCCGACAGGCTGGACTGCGGGCTCTCGGGGTCGCTGTACTCCTCCGGCGCCGCCGGCGGGTAGGCGGGCTCGGCAGGCGCCAGCTCCAGGCCCGGCTTCTGGTCCGCATCGTAGCTGCTGGGGGACAGGCAGTGCGGGGCGTAACCTGCAGGGGCGGGAAGGGAGCGGGGACGAAGGTGAGGCGCCGCCGAGGGCGGGTCCCGCCCCGCGCCGTCCAGCGCGGCGTCCCCGTGCTCGCTCTTGGGAGACGTTGGCTGCCGGTAGGACAGTGGTCCCTGTCGTGAACCTCCGTCCCGCCTGGGCTCAGATCCTTCCTCCATGGGCCACGATGAACACAACCCCTAGGCCACCCTCTGGGAGCACGGTGCCCCCATGGTTCTACTGGCTGTGCGTTCACTGCCTTCTTAAGTGCTCGCAACCACGCAGTGAAAGTCTTACTGTTATTACACCCACTTTACAGATAGAGACGTAAAGAGTCTAAACTCGCAGCCTAGTAAGTGATGGAGCCAAGATTCAGACCTTAGCAGGGTGACGCCAGAGGCCATGCTGTCTTTATTCTAACAACATTCTGCTGTTCTGGTGCTTGCTGTAACTTCTCTGAATCTGTTTCCTCATCTACAAAATGGAGCTTATGTTTGGACAGGCCCTCCCAGAGTCTTTGGAAGGGCAGAGTTAAGTGATGAAAAGAAGCGTGTATTAAGCGTGCACAGGGCTCTGCCTCAGTGCTTTATGTATGTTAACTCATTCAACCCTTACAGACCCTGCAAAGTAGCTACTGTTATCATCCCCATTTTCCGTGTAAGGAAATCAGGAAAGAGAGAGAGAGAGAGAGGAGTGAGCACACAGTAATTGCTATATAAATGTTAGCTATTATAATTACGCTTTTTACTTGCTTGAAAAAGCGACTTCACTGAAGATTATTTAATTGTCTGCCTCCCCCACCCGACTATGAGCTTCCAAGGGCTGGATCTGTGTGCCCAGCATGTGCCTGGCTCAAAAAAGGTGGGCAATGAGTAGATGTTGCATAAATGAATTAAAAATCCTGTTAGACCCACTTCGCAGGGTTGCTAGAGGATTTAAGAGGTCAGGTGTGTGGCAAGTAATAGGTGGTCTAGGAAGGGGACTTCCTTGTACTTGCTCCCAAGCCTGTTTTGCTCCCAGCTCCACTAGAAGCATTCTGGAGTCTCCCTGTGAGAATTCACCTCCCCCTCTTCCTCCCTCCTCTTCCGAGTTGGACCAGAAATCCTGTCTACCTTGGGTTTGTGTGATTGGTGGGCAGGCCGACTGAGGCTCTCCCAGGGGATTCCCAACTGCAGGGGCCACCCTGATTTGTCTCCCCCCTCTCCCCCTCAGGGCCTAGCCTGGTCTCAGCACCCTCCCTGAGGACCCTGGGGTCTGGGCTCCCAGGAGAATTTCTGGCAGATATGCACAAACTTATCAACCTGGCACCAAGGTTGTGTTTCCATTGTCTTTTGATTCCGGGAGAACAATGAAGGTGAGGCCCCTTTCCAAGCTTTCAAGCTGGGGAATGGCAAAGCAGGAGGTTTGACCCTCTCCTTCTGACCTTGAGACCTACTCTCCCCACACCCCACTTCCAGCCTCCCCCACTCAAGAAAGCAGGCGGGAGAGGACTTTGTAAGCAGGGAACTGGATTCAGAGCTTTCCTTCCTTGAAACCGCCTGCCTCACTCAACCTCTGTACCTTTTCTGGGATGGTGACAGAGTGAAGTCTGTGAAGACTGTCCCCCAGCCCTGAAGGCAAGGTTAGGCCCCTTATTTTTTCTTCCTTCCCTTCAGATGTTGGCACGGGACCCTCTGCACACAGAAGTGGTTGGGGATGGTGGGGATGGATGACTCAGTAGGGAGGGGCTCTGGTTGCAGAGAAGGCAATGGTGCTGGCAGTTTTTTAATTGGGGAGGGAAGGTTGCCCAGCCTCTCAGCAGCCGATTCCTCCCCTCCTGTCTGCCTTTTGTCTGGAGGTCCCCCACCTCCCACTCCAGGAATCAGGCCTCGTACTCAGGCCCCAGGACATTCAAGGAGCATTATTTCAGACTAAGTGAAATACCTGTCGGGCACTCCCAGACCTCCTCTCTCTGCTGTATTTCCTCCCATTGTAACTACTGAGAATAATGATAATAGTAGCTAATATTTACTGAGCACTTACTGCATGCCAGGCTCTGTGCTCAGCGCTTCACTCTCATCATCCGACCACATATCACAAAACACTTCTATTACAGATAAAGAAATGGAAGTAGGAGTGGTGATGGTACTTGCTCAAGGGATGGAGCAAGGATTGGAACCCACTGCACTGCTCCCCTTGTTTTCCATACCCCCAGAGGTCCCCAAGGAAGGGGCTATAGCTGGGTGGTTCACCTCCTATCCCCAATGCCCCATCTTGTGGGCACTCCATAAGTATTTGTGAAATGGGTGATAAATGGTGATAAAGATTTGCCAGGCCAACCTCAGTCCCCAGCCCAGCAGGATCTGCTACAAGCCATTCTGTCTACCTGGTCTTGGGACAACTTGATTCCTGGCAGAGATTCTGGGTGACCTTGAGCAAGTCATGCACCTCTCTGTGCCTCAGGGGATAGATAGTATAGGATCCACTTGCAGGGGATCATTTATCATGTGACCAGTGCCTTGCATGTTCTGTTATGAAATAAGGATGGCATACTGGTTAAGAGCACCACCTTGGTGCCACACTGCCTGAATGGAGTTCCAACTTTACTGTGCCCAGCTGTGTGACCTTAGACAAACTGCTTGACCTCTCTGTGCCTTTCTTGCCCCAGCTGTGGAATGGGGGATAATGTAAGCATGCATACAGTTGTAGTAAGGGGTCTATGAGTAAACAAACAGTAAGTGAAAAATGAACAAATAATGATGAACATCCTAGAGTACTTAACGTGTCAGATGCTATTTTAAGGGCTTTATATACACGAATGCATTCCATCCTCATGACTCCAGTTGGTACCACCTTACATAGATCAGGAAATTTAGACACAAGGTAATTAAGTAACATGCCCAGCAAAGTAACTTAGAGCCAGGATCCCAACCCAGTGTTGGGCACATTGCAAACCCCCGATGCATGTGTGCTGTTATTATTAGTAATAATAATCTCCCCAGATGGGTTTCTGTGCTGCAGTTTTCTTGGCACCTGCCAAGACACATCTTGATGTTCTTCTCTGGGCCTCTGTTTCCTCAGGATGTGTAATTTCTACATCATGTTCAGGTGAGGAAACTTTTGGTGGGTAGTAAGAGTTCAATGAACCAGGCAAGTCCTCCCCCAAATTGGGCTTCCTGCCCATGGTGCCCTCTGGTGGCAGCCTGTGGCACTGCAGCACCTTATTCCAGTCGCTGGGGGGCTCTTTACATAGAAACAGGGGTGCCTCAAACAAAGGCTGCTCCTCTGCCTGGGGATGGATGCAGAACTGCCTTCAGGACAGGCAGTGCTGGCCAGACCTGATTCCCAGCAGCTGTGGAGCTCAGCATGGGTGGTGGGGGTGGGGGGGAATTGGGGGTTATATGAGAATTTGCGTGGTCATGTTAGGATGAGGTGGTTCTAACTTGCTTTGTGACCTTGGCCAGGTTACTTAACCTCTCTGGATTTGGTCTGTATAGGAAGAAGGTTGACTGGTATGCTTTAAAGATTCTTTCTGCATCGTGGCTAAAGAGATCCTCAGGGACGCCCATTTTCCTGTCCTCCACACCCCCAACCCCCCCTCAACTCCACCTCATCCTCCTCAGATCAGCCTAGCCCTCTCCCTGTCTATGTAACCTTGGCAAGTTATTTAACCTTTTTGTGCCACATATGTATAAGGGAGCTCATAATAGCATTAAATGAATTAATGCATATAAAGTGCTTAGTACAATGCTTGGCACACAGTAGCCTCTCAAGCTGCTTTTATTATTGTCGTTATTATCATCCCTACATGTCCTGGTGATATCCTTCTAATCTACCAGGAGTAGAAGGAGACACACACAGGTGTCTCAGGCTGCTATGTGACCTTGGGCGAACCACCCCACCTCTCTGGTCCTCAACCCTGGAGAACCCTTCAGGACACTCTAAGCTGTGCTCTAACTGTGCATGGAACTCAGATGGGTTTTAGACGCTTTCCTCTGCTCCACAGGTGACCAGAGATGGCTGAGTTGCCTGTCCTCCATCTGACAGGGTGAGACAGGGCTTTCCTGTTTGGGTCCCGATAGAGGCAGGAACGGCCAGGGATCCAGAGAGAAGGCCAGGGAATGCTCTCATCCAGGCTCTTTTACCCATATCCTAGCTGTGTGACCTTGAGCAAGTCACACAGCCTCTCTGGGCTCAAATCCCCTATTTGAGGGATAGGGACCAGAGCCACCCCTGCCACTTGGAGGGATACTTTGGACATACGGAGATACCGTGCACCTGTCATCTGAGAATGACTTCTGGTGTTCTCTGCCTACGAGTCTTAATACTTTAGATGGAAGGTCCAGAATCCATTAAAAAATTAAGAATCCTGCACCCAAAGGAGTGGTGGGAAGGGAATTTTATGAAGATTAAGGTGCTAGGTGCTCCACAGACACAGTCTCATTCAACAGTCTGGCCCGTTGGGGTGAGGGCGGGGGCATCTCCAGTAGAGAGCACCCCTACTACCTACCGCTGCTTCCCCTGAGCCTCCCCCTGTGCCAGGCACTGTGCTATGCCCTGAGGCCTGGAGGCCCAGAGAGGGGAGAAGGTTTGCCCAAGGTCGCTGGCAGAGGAGTTAGGCTTACAACCCTCCAGAGTCTGTTTTTTCCAAAATACCCAAACTGGATGGAGACTCCTAGGGGTGGGAGGTTTACAGTTGGTGGGGAAAAGGGGCAGTGGGGTTCTTCAGATAACATCACCTAGTTGGCCTGTGTCTGATGGGATGATGGGGTGTTGGGGCTGGGGAGAAGCTGCTTGAGAAAATGTTCCAGCCCCTTGTAAATTTTTGCAAATAAAAGTAATAAAAGTAATGATTGACACTTATTGAGTACTTACTGTGTACAAGGCGCCCTGCTCAGTGCTTTGTGCACATTAGCTCCTGTCTAAGGGAACATGATAGTCACTTCCTCCAGTGCCCTACAGAAGCTGAAGCACAGAGAGGGGCCTTGACCCACCTCAGGTCACAAAGCAAGTTCACACAAGAGCTAGGCCAGCCTCCTGCCTCTTAGTCCTGGACTCCCTTTTCCCAGTCTCTCCCAGATTCACAGAGTCCCAAACTTCCTCCAGGGAATTTCCAGCCCCAGTCCCACTTCCCTGCCTTGAGATGGGCAGCAACAGAGAGGGGCCTGGTGGTGGCCCACTTTCCTGAGGAGGGCCCAGCCCTGCTTGGTGGTGGGAGCTGGAGGGGCTGCTGCATGGGTATATTTAGAGCTGCTTCTTGCTGTGCCAGGGCCTCGGGCCTCGAGAATCAGCTCCAGCCAGCTGAGCAGAAAGCCAGGTCTGTCAGCAGCAAAGCGGGATAAAAATAGTTTCTCCTGTCTGCTCACAGAGCTGGGCAAAGGGGCTGGTACCTCCCCCTCCCCTTATTATAGCATCTTTGTTAGCTGTTCCCTGGGCACTGGACCAGAAATGACACCCACCGCCTGCAAGGGCCTGGCAGCTGGTACACCTGCCCACTGGGGAGGGGGTCCCTGGGTCCAGATGATCAGGGGACAGAATGAGGTCTGGCCCAAAGTGACCACAGCTGTAGGGTGTGGGGCTGATGCCCACTGACCCAGGCCCAGGGAGTGTCTAGAGGATTCCAGAGTCCCTCCTCCCCTCCTCCCGTCCAGAAATCCCACATATTCTGTTTTTTCCTGACTGTGACCCAATTCCTGTGGCCCATAGGGAGGTCCACAGCTCTGCAGGAATCAATAGGAAAGATTTTTCAAGGGGTTGTGGAGATAGGAGTAGGTGGCTAAGGGTCTTGAATTGCCTAGCACTGGCTGGTGGAGCAGCCTCCTCTTCCCTTGGGGGAATCTTCAGCAGGCCCTTGCACAATGCATGCAGGCTCTCCAAGCACCCCGCTTTCTGCCCTACTGTCTCTGCTCCAGAAGGGTGCAATCAGAGGGCCTATTCTAACCTCCCTTCCTATCCAAAGGCTGGCAGCTAGAGACAGCTGGGAGGGAGGTCAGAGACTCTGGGGGCCCCATCTCCTCAGCAGTGTCCCCCAGAGGGCCTCATCTCTCTCACGTGCCCCCCAGAGGCCTCTAGGCTGTGGGGGTCCCTAGAACATGTAGATGAAGCACTCACCAGGGAGTTGTGACAGAGTCCACCATTTATGCCCTTGTGACCTCATGCGAGTGTTGGGCCTCCCTGGCCTCATTTGCCTTTGTAAGTTGGAGCTAATCCTCCCCTGTGCTCACTGCCCTTTGCCTATAGTGTGTGTAGGTGGAGGGGGGGCGTTGGGGGGTGCAGGGAGTCTTTGGGATGTGTAAATTGCTGTGCTGACATAGGGACTTGATGTACTTTTCTCCCTCAGGAACCACAAACTGAGACTGCTTAAAAAGTGGATGCTTAGCTCCAGCCCTTCATGGCCCCCTTGTGACTCCAGGCTTTCGGGGAGGCCATGGGCCCCAGATTCTATATCCCACACAGGCCCTGTTATTCCACACTCCCACTGACAAATTCTTAGGAAAGTCAGATTTATGGATCCCTAGAAGGTCAGAGCTGAAAGAGATCAAGTTCAACTGCTTGAGTTCATGAACGGGAAGCTGAGGCTGGGGTAAGGGAAGACTAGTCCAAGGCCACAGAGAAAGCTAATGGTGGGTCTAAGACTTGAACCTGGGAAGCCTTGAGAATGGACCTGGACATGACCTTGGACTAGAAATTCGACCTGGATCTTAATCGTGGACCCTGAACCTGAACATTGACCTGGACCTGATCTTAGACATTGAAACTTGAACTTGGACATAAATTTGTCTGAATCTTGGACTGGACCTATAACCTCAGACATTGACCTTGGACCTAGACCTTGGACCTGGTCCTAGACTTAAAGTTGGACATGGATGTTGGGCTTGGATCTCAGATTTGGACCTGGATGTTAGACTGGACATTGGACCTGGACTTTGAACCTGGACCTCTGACATGTCTCTAACCTGGATCTTGGACCTAGACCAAGACTGAGATGCCAGGAGAAGTGGTAGTTAAAGAAGAGCCAGATGGGCCTGCTGTGTGTCCTTGGGCACCTCCCCAGCCTTCTCTGGGCTCCCTCTGCCAAGGGATTGGGGCAGCCCTTTTGCATCCCTGCTCTCAAGATGGACTTTCTGAGGTGTGGGGTGGATGTGTTGGGGACTTTCAGCCGGGCTTCCAGGCCTGGCCTGGAGCGACTCCCTGGCGCCATCAGAGGGAGTGAGAGGAAGTGGGCGCTGGTGTAATGTGGTCAACTAGATAAGCCCATGGGCAAGAGTAGGAGTGCTTCCTCGGCCTGCTGGGGAGGCTTAATGTAGCTGTGGAGGGCAGACAACTGTGTTATTGGATTGGCATTGATCCCTCATCTGCCTGGGTCAGATGCACTCTGAAGGAGTATGGAGGCAGGACTAGGCTGGGGTTACAGAGAAAGGGGGACAGGGAGCCCGGCTGGAGTTCAGAGTCAGGGTGTGAGGGTGTGAGGGAAGTAGGCAGTGAAGATGTCTTCGGCTGGGGTCCATGGAGACTGCTGCCCTGCAGATAGATGAGCAGCAGCCTGCTTTGGGATGGCTAAGAGTCCCCAGCATCTCCCCAGGTTGGGGGCCCAGGGCCTGCAAAGCGGTGGGCTTGGTGGAGCTGGAGGGCGAGGGTGTGAGAGGGTTAGGAGGATGTGAGTTGGCATTTCACAAGACTGAATCTGTGTTCAGAATCACTCAGGGAAGAGGAGGGGAAGGGAAGGCTGCACTGAGGCAGAAAACAGTGGAGGAGCAAGAGGAGCGGGAGGGGGCGAAATGAGGCATTGTATTGGACAGGATGCTGGAATTAAATCTAGTCTCCCTTCTTTGGGGAGCTCTGCAGAAGGGCCTGGAGGTTTTTCCATTTGGGAGGCTTCCCCTTCCCTATTTAGGGGTTCTTTGGGCTGGGGGAAGGCCTGGAGCCCAGATGCACCTGCCGCACCCTTTGCCCAGCCCTCAGAGGCTGAAAAGGGAGGGAGTAGGGAGGCAAAGAAGAGCATCGCTTGTGTGTGTGTGTGTGTGTGTGTGTGTGTGTAGGAGGAGGGGGAGTCCTTCAGGAATCCTCAGCACTCCCAGGCATTCCCTGAGCTGGGAGTACACCTCTTTTATTTGGGGCCCTGCATCTTCCATCAGTTGGGAGCCTGTGGCTCTCCTGACCTCCACATTCACAGGCCCCCTCCCCACGCCCCTCCCCAGCTTCCCCTCCCACCAGCCTCATCCTGACCCTGTAGCCATTGCTGCAGGAATGGCTTGTAAGAGGATCTTTCTAATAACTGGAACTCTCTCCAGCCCCAGGCCCTTCCCCCCTTCCCCCTCCCTCTCCTCCCTCCCTCCTTCCCTCCCTCAATCTCCTCACCTCCCCCCCTCCTCTCTTTCTCCTTGTTTACCCAGCACACTTACACACGCTGGGAGAGAAAAACGTCGGCTCAGCAATTTTTCACACTTCCCTCAAACGCTCAGCAAGGTTATTTCCGGCAGAGCGGAGACAACGGGCCACTAGGAGCCAGCAGACTCTCTAAGGACCCCCAGCACCCTGCCCACCCATGGAATGAGGGAGCCTTCACTGTCCAGTCTAGCCACACCCCAGGGATAGGAGAGAGGCCCCTGAAAATAGGATGAGGCAGTCCCTGTGTTTCCCAGCCATACCCAGGCTTGAATGGTCACCCCCTGGTCCCCGGCACTAACCCTTTCCTACAGACACTGCCAAAGCAGCTAGACCAGGGTGCCTGTCCTCACTGTGGGGCATCCTGCAGAGAATGAAGCCAAGAAATACCTGATCTCAGAAACTTGGCCACCCTCAGCTAGGCATTGGATGGTAAACAGAATCCTACAGAAACCCTGACAATGGCCCCCGGCATTCTGTTAGACCCTCATCCAGGCATCTCCAGTGCCTCCCATCTCACATTTGACCTTCACAAAAGCTGAGCTTGTCACAGTCGGAAGGATACTTGGTTCAGCATCCAAACTCTTCCACTGCCTGGGAGACAGGACCAGAGAAGGGAAGACACTTGCCCAAGGTCACACAGCGAGTCAGAGACCTAGTCTCCCAGAGTTCCAGGCCAGATATCAGACTGTCAGGACAGCCTCAGGATTCTCTGGAGGCTAGGGAGCTGGTCTAGAGCCCTTTGGGGGAGAGGGCCAAAGACAGGGGTGGTTCTAGGGTGTCAAACCCAGTAGAACGCCCAGGGGAACACCCCTGCTTATAGCTTTGCCCCAACTTTTGCCCTGACCCCACCATTCACTCAAGGGCTCCTTTCAAAGTGTTTTGGGACTGAATTCAAAGCAAGGCACTCTTGCTTCCCTCCTGAGGAATAGTTTGCAGTTTGGGCTGTGTATAAGAAATTCTCTAAGCTTCTCTGGGTTTCCTCAACTGGCCTGGGGACAGGACCATGGGGGTTTCAGGGGGTGGGAGCCCAGGGCTTTGTGTCAGTCCCCCAAGGGATCCACATCCTAGTCTTGCAGGCATTTCAGTTTCTACCCAGATCCTAGCACACACACTCCCCAGCCCTGGCACTGTCCCAGGTCCACCCTCTGTCCTGCCAGCACTCAGACAAGCCCAGCCATATCCCTGGACCCCTGTCTTCGACCCCAAGAGGCCCTGGGGTCAAGAAAAGAGGGCAGTAGAATAAGGGACATATGGGCAAAGGAAAAGGGGGTTGGTTCTCTGGGGGATCTGGGGGAGGCCTGAGGCTGAGGGGCTGTAGCTGTATCCCTGATCACTCCCTAATTTCTTTGACCTTGATGAGGTCACAGAGCCCTTTGCCCAACGCCCTCTTGCTACCTGGTTTGATAGAGTGATGGAATGTGGGTGAAGTGCTTGGAAATCCCTAAGGTGGAAACTCCCACCCTCCTGGGCTCCGCCTTCACCACCTCAACCCCCCCCCCAACATCCTCAACCCTTTCTTCTCTTCTTTTTCTCCCCTCCCCTCCCCTCTCCTCTTCTCCTTCATCCTCCCCTCCCCACACATCCCAAAGCTGATGCCACATGTGATGTCAGATTTCTTACTGCCAAAGAGATGTCTATTCTCCAGACACCTGCCTGGTATGGGCCATGATAGGAGAACCCTTTTGTGATTTGTGATCCCCTTGATGGGGGATGGGGTCTACAGAAGCAGTCTCTGAATCTTCTCCACATCCTTCAGAGATCACCCCCTTCTGAGGCTAAATGACCTCTCTTGTCCCTCAAACCCTTGTCCTTGCAGGAACTTGCTTTGAGAAGAGATGGAGTGTGTTGGGGGTGGGGGACTTATAAGGAGCAGCAGGGCTGGCTCTGGAGGGGGTTGAGAAGCTGGAGTGGGGAGAAAGTGCAGCCCAGGGGACCAGGAGCCACTTTGGGGGAACCCCTCCTAGAAACCCCCTCTTCCTTGCCGCCCCCAGGACAGGCCCAGCCTTTGGCAGGCATGTGGCTGAGGGTAACAAAAGAGTTGCTGAGAGAGGGGGCCTGGGAACACTTGTCTGGTATCGCCAGGGGGAGCAGGCTTGAAGGGAAGGAGCCCCCCCCCCCCCCCCGCTACACCCAAGGAGCCAGCCCTGTCTCCCCAGGGACTGGTAGTCCTGGCTCGCTTATCTTCCCCACCAGGGCAGTACACTCAGGCAGCTAGCCTCCTTCCCTCCACCAGGGGAGAGGACCCTCAGACTGCCTTATGCATTAGCCCCCCAGCATTAGCCCTTCGTAGGTGCCTCTCTCTCTTTCCATTCTCTTACCACCCCTCACTCCAGCCACGTTCTAGGGCCACAACTTTCAAAGTCCGGGCTGGCGCGTGGCTGTGGGATGGATCGACCCTGCGACTTTCCCTTTGTAGGGACCTAGCCCCTGCCCCGCCCGCCCGGCCCTCGGGAAGCCCGGGAGGAGCACACAGCCAGGGAAATCTCCTCCCGGGGTTCCCTGCCGCGCGCACCTCTCCTCGTGGCCCGAGTTGGGGAGGGCCCGAACTCCCCTCCCTCTCCCCCCCTCCCCCCCCCCCCCCGCCGGGTCCTACTCACCGTTGTCCCCGGGCGGCCCCCGGGCGCCAGGCAGCACGTAGGCGGTCTCCAAGGGGTGGTAGGTGGGAGCCGGCACCCCGCTGCACTGGAAGCCGTCCCCTTTGATCTTCTTTACCAGGAAGGAGCGCGGCATGGTGCGACTGGCGGGGGGCTCGGCGGGGGCACTTGCGTGGGGCCCCGGTGGGGGGAGGCGGCCAGCCGGGCGCGATTGGCTGTCTGCGCGGGGTTTCAGCACTGGACAGCTCCCAGCGGGCCGGCGGGCGGGCGGCAGCGCGGAGCCGGCACCGGTGGCGGCGGCCCCGGCTCTGGCTCGGGCTCCCGCTTGGGCTTGGCGGCGGCGGCGCGCAGACAGGCGATCGCTGGAGCTGTGCTCAGCACTCCGGCTGCCGGCTTTATATGGGACGCAGGCTGGAGGAGATCAGGTGGTCCCCTAGCAATGGAACTGTTCAGCGCTCTAATCCATCAAATGTCCCCCAGGACAATCGCTCCGCACACGTTCCCCTGAACCGGCAGCGGTGGGGGCAGGCCAGGCGCAGGGAGCAGCGGGCAGGCAGGAGGGGAGAAAGTGAGGGCGAGAAAGGCGCAGAGATAGAGAGAGACGGAGAAAGAGGAGTGGGGGGGGGGGGGGGGGGAGGGAGAGAGAGAGAGAGGGAGAGAGGAGAGAGGAAATACACGGAGAAAGACAGAAAGAGACATACAGAGAAAGAGAGACACACACACTGAAAGAGGTAGAAATAGAGACCGAGATGAGGACAAAAAGACACAAGAGAGGAACAGAGAAGGAAAACAGAGATGGAAAGAAGTAGCAACACACGCTCACACACCCATGGGAGAAAGAGAGAGATCCAGACACACAAAAAGAAAGCCCCTCAGGGATGCAAAGAAAGGGAAAGAAAAGTGTAAGGTAGAGGGAGAAGCCGAGGGGAAAGGACAGAGAGTGGTCCGGGCAGGCGGGGTTCAGGCACATGGGGACACAGGGAAGGGGATGCAAAGAAAAGAGTGTGAGCTCGCCAGCCGCGACCCTCCTGCCTCCAGTCCTCTCCCTTTCCCGCAATTCAGAAGTGGCCAGTGTGGACACTCAGCTTTAACTAGAGGAAGTCGTCACCCCCACCCCAGCTTGACCTCCCACTGAAGCCCCCTATTGGGTTTGGGGTTCAACTTTCTTCTCCCAGAACTGGTGGGGGCAGCAAGTCCCCGATGCGGATGCCGGCCCCGCTCAGCCGGTCCTGTTCCGGTGCCTAGCTCAGGCAGGCGCTGCAAGAGGAAGTGAAAATCGTCCAGTAATTAATTTCCCTGCTGCCGGGGGGTGGTGGTTTTGACACATCCGAGGCTGTGTCTTTCCCTGAAGCGGGGAGCAGACAATAGAGACACGTGGACTGAGAAGGGAGAGGGGGGAAGGGAGGGGGAGCGGGGCTCCCGCTGGAACTCTTTGCAGGTCAGCTCCTTTGTCTCCAGGAGGATCTGAGCAGAACCCCCCCCCCCCCGCACTATCCAGCCAAAACCTGGGGGAGCTCCTGTATCTTGGAGGAACGAGGAGCAGGAGAACTCAACCCCCTTCCCAGAGACTGCTTGGCAAAGTGCCGTGGTGGTGGGCTGGCCTCAGCAAGTATGGGATGGCCAGTGCACAAGAGTCCCAGAATCAGACTCCAGGAATGCCAGGATCTCATTGGTCAACAGCATTTTGTTTATGGGATGCCAGGCTGATGGAGTGGGGATGTGTTTTGGGACTGGGTCATTCAATACCAGTTGGGATACTAAGACCCAGAGAGGGTATGGAGGAGCCTGAGGTCCCACTGTGAGTCAGCAGAATTTTCCAGAAACCCTTGTGTGGGCTTTGGCCACCACTGAGTGAGGGGCGCACACAGTCTTTGAGGTATGATGTAGAATCTTGGAATAAAATTTGGGCCCTTGAACTTGCCAAGGCCCCGCAGGATCTTGGGGCTTGGGGTGGGCATTGCCCATCTTCCCAGCTATATTGCCTCACATTTTGTTCCCTGGGACTTTTTTTTTTTAACCTTAGTTACTGAGGGTTGAGATGATCATACCCCTTGACTCATGGCACACCCCTGTATCCCCTACTCCAGCCACACAAGCCGCTTCTACTTCTTCAGGCTTGGTGCTCACTGGCTTATCTCTTGGCCTCCACAGTGTTTCCTCTCCTCAGATTGTTCTTCCCTCCACTTCATCCTAGCACACCCCTATTTGTCCTCAGGGCTTAGCTGAGGGATCGCTTCCTCTAGGAAGTATCCTGACTTCCTATATTGTGGACTAGCCCAACTTGCCCTTTAGCCCCTGAGCTTCATGGGGACAGAGACTCTGTCCCATGTTTGGCTCAGCATACTCTTACGATGTGCAGTGGGACATCCCTGCTCCCCTCCTTACTAGCAGTGGAACCATGGCAAGTTATTCAATTGCTCTGTGCCTCACTTTCCCCCTTTATAAAATGGGAATAATAACTGCTATCAGCTCAGGGGCTTGGCAGCATTACCAGAGTTGCTATATATAAAAGGCTTGGAATGGTGCCCGGCATATAGTAGGTGCTCAATACATGTGGCTTCTAAATGTACAGTGTGCCTGGAGTACCCCACGTATTTGTGGGGTTCTGTGGAATAAGTGATGACACAGTCCTCATCCCTGCTCTCTTGGAGGTGACATTCAAGGGACCGTGGCTGGACACTGAAAAAGGAAACGCTGATATCAACAATATCCTTTCAAATAGGTGCTCAGTGCTGTGAGGAGCATAAAACTGGGTGAGGGGATGGAGAATGACGATGCCTAGCCAGGGTGGCTAGCACGGGTCTCCTGGAAGAGGTGACATCTGAGCTCAGACTTCTAGAGGTGCTTAGTCCAGTGGGGTAGATAAGACACCTGGGTGAGGGGCGCCTGGGTGGCTCAGTCGGTAAGCGTCTGCCTTCGGCTCAGGTCATGATCCCAGGGTCCTGGGATCAAGTCCCGCATCAGGCTTCCTGCTCAGTGGGGAGCCTGCTTTTCCCTCTCCCTCTGCCCCTCCCCGTGCTTGTGCTCTCTCTCTCTTTCAAATAAATAAATAAAATCATAAAGACACCCTGGGTGCCCATGAGCTCCCCTCCGCCGGCCTGACATTTCTACCATTCCCATCTCCTACAAAGAGACAGTGACACCGAGCCCAGGGGGCTTCCCAAGACACTGAAGGTTCACGGTGTCTTAGGGACAGAGCTGGGATTGGGCTCTCTGTCATCAGGGCTTCTCACTGGGCAGGATGGAAAGGTAATCCCCCCCAGAAGTGACACATCCAAGGTCCTGTAGACCACCAGTGCCAGATTGAGCGTTAAAGATACCAGGTCTCTGTCCTCCGGCTGGAAGGTGGCACGGACAACTTTAGCAGATAAGAAGAAACCTTCGGCCCAGAAAGTGAGGTTCAAGAGTACCTACAGGGTGGGGAGGCCTGAAGCATGGATGAAATACACAATGGCTGGGACACTGAGAAGGGCCTTCTGTCCCCTAAACCTCCCCTAACACTGGCTTCCTGGTTCCAGGAAGTCCACTTTGAGAAACTAATTTCTCCAAATCACATCAAATAAGTAAAGAACTTTAATCTCGGGGATGTTTGCCGCAGTAGCAGAGACTGGAATAAAAACCCCAAACTGGAGAAAAGGGAGAGGGGGCTATGAAGAAGACACCTGTTTTTTTTTTTTTAAGATTTTATTTATTTATCTGAGAGAGAGAGAATGAGAGAGATCACATGAGAGGGGGGAGGGTCAGAGGGAGAAGCAGACTCCCCGCCGAGCAGGGAGCCCGATGCGGGACTCGATCCTGGGACTCCAGGATCATGACCTGAGCCGAAGGCAGTCGCTCAACCAACTGAGCCACCCAGGCGCCCCGGAAGACACCTGTTTGATGGACTATTCTACAGTCATTAAAAATCATCATACAAGGGAAGGGCTCATGGAATTATGTTAAGGGAAGGATGTAGAATCCAGAATTCTCTCATAGCACATTTGCAACTAGGAACCAAAATTAAAATAAAATGCCTAGAAAAGTGAAAGGAGGACGGGAGGCCTATGGGTTTTCTCCCACCTTCTTTTCATGTTTTCTAAAAGGACCATAAAATGTTTCGGTTCAACAAGCATTTATCTTGAGCACTTGCTAACTGCTCCCTTCCTTCTAAAGAGAAGAACTGATATGTTTCGTAAAACACATCAGGACAGTCATTCTTCTGACTTTTGGGAAGATAGCACCGCCGGTGGCAAGTGTCCCCAGCGACAATAATAATTATTGTTCTATCAACAGCAGCATTGCCGAGCAGCTCTGCGTGCCTGGCACTGTTCTAAACACTCACCCTGCACAGAAGCTGGCCTCGCCAGGGGCTCTAGCTAGAGGGATTCAGAGTCAGCCTGTTTCCAGTTCAAATCCATGTTCTGCCACTTGCCAGCGGTGTGGTCCTCGGTGCCTCTGTTTCCTCATCTGTAAAATGGGGGCATTAGCAGGGCCTGTCTCACAAGGGTGATGATTAAATGATAAAGTACCCGTAAAGTGTTTCCGAGCAGTGCCTGTTACAGAGCCGTTACACAGTAACTTGACTTGATAATTGTTGTCTATTTTAATTTACATATCTTCACTCATCTACGCCTCACCACGGCCTCATGGGAGACGACTCTGTTATGCCCCATTCTACAAATAGGGCTGAAATGACTGGTTCAAGACCAGAAGGTCACCGTGTGGAGGAGCTGGGGAGGGTCCCAGATCCACGTGGCCCACTGCCTGCCTCCCCAGGAGCCCTAGGCTTGAATTAACAGGTCTCCCTAGTGGGGACCGCAGGCTCGGCCCTCTTGCCCTCCTTAGTCTGCGCTGGTATCCTCCACATTTCGGCCTTGCTCTGCCTGTCAGGAAGGAGGGTGGCTACTGGTGTGTGGGTGTGGATCTCAGGGCCGTGTTGGTCCAGGTGGCTGGCAGAATTGCCCCGCACCTGCGCCTCACTCTGCACATCTGTAGAGGGAACGAGGCATCGTATTTGCAGTGTTCACTGCCTGTGATTAGGAAGGAGCAGTGCTCTGAGAATCAGGAGCCCAACTCTAGCCCCGGCTCTGCTCCCTCTGCTCCCCCTTCTGGGCTCCAGCTTTCTCGTCTGTCAAATGGGCATGAGATAAGATGGTCCCTGAGCTGCTGTCCAGAGCCGATAATGGAATTCTGTATGAATTCCAAGGAGGAGAGTGGCCACAAATGCATCCACTCCATGCTGATGGGGCTCTTTTTCTGGTAAGCTACACTTATGCTGCCCTGCTTCTCCAGGGTGTTTGATCCAGGCCCTCCTCCGGGCCAAAGGGGAGAAGGTGGGAGAAGGGTGAAGCTCTGTACACCAAGACTCACAGAGGCGGTCTTGCCTAAGGGCACACAGTGGATCCTCTGGAATTTGATAGGTGTGGGGCTTTCTCTTGGGCCACTTTGGATCTCTGGGAAGCAGGTGTGAACGTGGAGGTGGAAGGACAAAATTTTATGAGAGATAAGACCCGTGGAGAAAAGAGGGGTACCTTCAGCCAGGGTGCAGGTGTGGCCCCTGTGCAGGGACAGATGGGAGAAAGGAAGATGCCCGAGCCGGAGCCTCAGGCAGTGGCGTGGGGGTCCAGGGCGGTCTGGCCAGCCAGCAGGGAGTTCCAGTGCAAAGATTTTCTGCAGAGGAGCCCCGTGCCGGGCAGAATGGCCAGGCCCTGGTTCCCTGCTCTCGGTGACTGCAGTCCGGAGGAGGGCCGAGTGGCAGGCATCTTACCACAACTGCGCATGTTTTTCTTTACTTTATTCATTTAATAAACACAGCTCTGGGCCCTGTGCCAGCTACTGATCTGTATACTTTCCAAATATTACCTTAGTGAATCCTCACACTTGCCTTTTAAGGCAGGCAAGATTGTTAGCCCCATTTTACAGAGGAGGAAATGGAGCCCGGAGGGTTTAAGGAACTTGCGGGGACGTTCCGCAGCCAGTTGGGTGGGCTCCAGAGGCGGGGCTCTGACCCAGTCGCCCCACTGCCTCCCCTCCCGCTGCAAAGGCCCCGGCAGCCTTCCACTTTCATTCCTCATTGCCTCGGGAGCTCACACCCTCAGCAAACTCCAAGAAGGGGCCAATTGGAGGGGTCAGGAGTGTGGCCGGGTCACAGACCTTCCTGAAGCTTCTACCCTCTTCCCTCAAAGCCTCCCACCTCAAGGCCTTTACAGGCCTGTTCCTGCTGCCTAGAGCACTCTTACCTCCCTCCTGGCTAGTTGCCCTTTCTGCTATCACTCCCCCCACCCTTCCGCTTAACCCTAGGATCTAGCCCAGGACAGACATGATATGTGGTGGGAAGGAGCATGTTTCGGAGTCCCAGATGATAATAATGCTAGCTGACATTTATTGAGCACTTATTTTGTGCCGGGAGCCAAATCCAACCCTTTGTGTGGATTACCTCATTTAACCATCACCACAACATGCCAGGTGGAGCCCTACTGATATCCCCCTTTTACAGAAGGCTCAGAGAGGCAAGATGCTTGCCCAAGGAGACCCAGCTAGGTGTCAGGATTCAAACCAGGCTGACCTGGCTGCAAAGCCCTGATTTTAAACCATAGAGTCCTTCTCCCTAAGAGGGCCAAAGGTGCCAATGCTGGGGTAGGTAGGGGAGGCCCTTCCAAAGGGATTGTCCTTCTTCCTCCCCCTGCCAAGGCCCAGTGCTTCTCAAATGGGAGCCCGGATCTGCTCCATTTACTGCTACACCCTCTCGCCTACAGAGTGCGGGGCAAATAAAAGTGCTCAATGAATATATCTCTTGAATGAATGAATAAACTATTGAGTGAAAAGCCTCCTGGTGACCCCCACTCACCTTAGTCCTCTTCAGCCTGAGTTTGGGTTGATTTGTCAGCCCTCAAGATTTCATTTTGCCTTTGGGGATAATCGAGTCCCTATCCTGACTATCACAGGCCTTGCAATTCCCTCATTAAAGTGTCTTTCCTTAAAGTTGGAGATGTTCCTGAATACGCTAACCTCTGTCCCTGACAAGGTCACACCTTAAGTGGCTCCCTGAAACCTCTAGAAAGGGGGTAGAGCAGCTAAGAGACCCCCACACCCGAGCCCCACATTCAAGCAAGTGAGGTGGTTCAGAGCTTGGGCCCAGGTCACCCTCAGCCAAGTTTTAATTCCGGCTCTGCCTCTTCAAGCTGTGGTACTTTGGGCAAGTCACTTTGCCTCTCTGTGCCTCTATTTGACTTCTGTAAACTGAGGCCAATGATAGCACCTATTAAATAGGGTTGTATGAGGCCTGGAGCATAACAGGAAGCTCTACTTGAATAGCCTTTGGAATATCAGCATGATCCCCACACCACCCCCATTTAAAAGTTGGGAAAAACGGAAGCATGGGGCAGGGAAGTTCCCTTTCTGGGACTTTTAGGCTCCTGCCTGCCACATCAAGGCTGCCTCCCTCACCCTACAGTGGCCCGCCTGCCTCCCTCTCTTCCCCACCAGCCGAGCCCAGAACCATCCGTGGCAGATGCTGAAGCTGCTGTTGGATCTGCCGAGTTGGCATTTCCAGGCTCCCAGGGCTCCTGGCACAGAGGAATCGACCATTCTCAGCACCCCCAGTTCTGCCTTCCCGCTCCCTGCCTCTGCTCATACACCAGCTGGGATCCATCAGCTTTTGGAGAAAGCCAGGAGGTGGCCCAGGTGTGCAGAGGCCAGGGGCTTTCAATATTGACCTGTGCCTGACCCCCAGGCTTGGTGGGGGGACAGACTCCCAAAGACTCAGCACACCCATGTGCCCCTAGTTCATACCTTCCCAGCTTCCCACTTCTCCAACCTCCCTCACCCCAGCTGCGGGAGGGCTAGGGAGCAAGGGGGTTAAAAGCTTGGATGGCCTGGGGTCAAATCCCACATCTGCTGCTTACTGGCAAGTTACCTACCCTGAGCAACTTACCTATCTTTTTTGTACCTCAGTTTCTTTGGCTGTCGAATGGGGATGTTGGTACTAAGGGGACCTACCTCACAGAGCAGGTGGGAAATAAGTGAGGTGTTTAGGATGCCACTTTGCACCGAGTTGGTGCTCAGTAATGCCAACCATTGTTAATTCCAAGGCCATTCTCTTCCAGGCCCAAGGAGCATCTTCTCTCGAACTCCTGTGGCTCTAGCAGCCGAGGCCCTACAGTGAAATCCTGCTCACCTGGTGCACAGTAGGGCCCGCCTAAAAGGTCCGCTTGGCTGTGATCGCACATGAGCTTGTGGAACCCTCACAACCACTTTTGGGGGGTACACAGTATGTTCATAACCATTTTCTAAAGGAGGACACTGGGCCCAGAGAGGTTAAGAAATTGCCCAAGGGCTCACAGCTAGTAAGTCGGCAGAGGCTTACTGAGCACCTACTATGTGCCAGGCACTGTGCCAAGGGCTGGGGACACAGCAGTGAACAGGACACACCTGCTTTCATGCTGCTCACGTCCTCTGTGCCAGCAGGTAATAAACAAGTGGGCAGATAGACCAGCTTCCTGTCCACGAAACACAGAGAAGACAAGTGACACGGGGCAAAGGGAGAATGGGGGCTGTTTTAAGTGAGCTGGTCATGGGAGACCTCTCTGAGGAAATGACTTTTGTGTAGAGCCCAGAATGCGGCAGGGGCTTGCTCGGGACACAGGGACCCCGATCTAGCAATGCTGTGGCAGGTTCAGTCTGGAATCCTAGAGATCCCAGTGCTGGTGGACCTAGAGCTCAGTTGCCTTGGTCGGCTTCAAAGTGGAGAACGTTTTCCTCCTGAGCCAGCTGGCCCACCTCTGTGGGACGGTGCAAAGAGTGGTGCCAAGTGTAAATGACTTTGATTCTCCAAGCGTCACCTTTCTCATCTGTAAAATGGGCACTGACAATCAGGGCACACGCCTACCAGACAGCTGAGCCGATTCACAAAGACAATCCACAGGAAGTCCTGAGCGCAGAGCTGGGCCCCAGAAGCACCTGATCCTTGCTGTCTGGAGGGGACAGGGGACCTTCCTTTCAGCTGCCCAGCACCTTCCAACACCCTTGCCTTATGAGCCTCCTCCTTGCACTAGTGGGGTCCCTGCTGGACTTCCGCACTTGCTCTGCCGCCAGGGGCAGTCATGTGGCCCAGGCCAGCCCCGTGCCATTCTGGCTGGTGTAGCAGCCTCCACACTGAGTGTCCAAAAGCAGCAGCAGGGACAAAGGTCGCAGTGTTAGCATCCAGCGTCAGAGTCAGTCAGCAGTGTGGCCTCAGGGCCCCCTCCCCTCCCTCTCCCCCTCCCCTCCCCCACCACCCGTGTGCCAGGGAAGTCTCCCTCGGACCAGGGCTTCGACCCGATTTGGGGCTTTTTTTTTTTTTAATTTTATTTATTTATTTGAGAGAGAGATTGAGAGTGAGGGAGAGAGAACATGAGGTGGGGGCAGGAGCAGTGGGAGAGGGAGAAGCAGACTCCCCACTCAGCGGGGCTCCATCCTGGAACCCCAGGATCATGACCTGAGCTGAAGGCAGAGGCTTAACCGACTGAACCACCCAGGTGCCCCGGGGGCTTTTTTTTTTTTTTCCCCCTTGTTTTGAAGCTTTTAGTCCTGGTTTCTGACCCTCTGAGGAGGTTCTTCAAGCATGTTTGCTGCCATGGATCCTGGATGATTCAGCAGCCCATCATTATCTGGAAACTCCAGTAGTAATATTTTTCTCAGGTTGAGTGAAATCCCACAGACTCCATCCTTCTCCCGGGATGGCCCCTTGGGGATATGCAGACACTCAGTTCTTTCCACTGTCCACTCTAAGGGCAGGGGTCTGGGGTTGTTCCCATTTGTGTTCCCAGCTCTTAGCACAATGTGGCTCAGAGAGAAGTCTCAATACATGAGACTTCGTGATATGAACCAATACGTGGCTGCCATCATGCCCCCTCCCTGTGTTGTTGCTAGACCTCCTGTCACTGCCCCTTCTCCTCCATCTCCTGCTCCCAAGAGTGCTGCCCCTCCCCTGCCCCCCAGGAATGACCAATTGATGACAGCTCAAGAGCCCACTTTGGTTGGTAGCCGTTGCCTGGAGTCTGGTGTTGCAGTAGATTCTGGAACTGAGCTTGGGAAAGACTGCCGAAATTGATTAAGGATGTCTGCCAAGATACAGGAAGGGAAGGGCTAGCATGTGCCTGATATGCTTGTCATTCTCTGCCACAGGTGCTCCTAGAAAGAATTCCGGAGTTCTGTCATGAACTTGGATAGGAAAAGTATTACGTCTTTAACTGCACTAGCGTTTATCTGAAACTTACTATTCCTTCAGTGATGAATGCAGTGGTATTAGCAGGACCAGTGACTTTGTCACTAATAGAAACCATAGATATTTTCTTATCACATTACAGATGTTCCAGATATCTTGAAATACTATTTACACTCACCATCACTTGGAAATTACAATAGTTATTTGCTAGATCTTGTGTTATAATGTAATAAAGAAATACATACATAACTGTAATGCAAACTTGTTTTTCATATTTTGATAACTGTTTTGATGTAATTGGTTTCCTTTGTAAGACTATGTGTTTTATTTTATTAATTTAAAGACATTATTCTGAGAAAATGTCCATAGGATTTACCAGATAGGAAAGGGTTCCAGGAACTCTGGCCTCTCAGGTTTTGGGAACTCCCTCCCCACCACCTTCCCGAGTTCCTTCCCTTATCCTGGATCTGGGAGGGAAGCCGGAGGATGAGGTGAAGTCCTCTGGACAGGAGAAGCCTACACACAGCCAGCTTCTGTACCAGCCTCCCTGGGCTGATGTAGGAGGTGTCGAATCAGCAGAAACCTCTAAGTTGAGGGAGAAGAGGTTGTGCAGGCTACTTCTGGGCCAAGGCTGGACCATCTCATGCCAGAGGTGAGAAGCTGGTGTTTTCCAATGTGATTTGAGGGAAGGAGTCTGAGGGAAGGACATTTCAGCCCCAGAGAGGTCCTGGCTCATCCATCCTGATGCGCTCAGAGGCCCTGGACAGAAGGATCCTGTGGCGTTGGAGGGAAGAGGCCACGCCACTGGGCCCAAGGGCCCAACCCCTTCGTCTAGCATGTGCAGCTCACCATTCGTCACCACATTCATTCACTTACTCCTTTACTTGCTCACTCACTCACTCACTCACTCACGTTTACTTAGTGCCTCACAACTGGCCCAGTCATGTGCCAGGACCTGGGCTGGGCACTAGACAAAAAGATGGAGAAGGCTCAGTCGTTCCCTCAAAGACACAAGCAAAAAGACAATGTCACGGCTTGATGCTTTGATGGGAGAAGTCCCTGAGATCCCTAGCCCAGCCCAGAGGAATCAGGGAAGGCTCTCCCGAGGAGGTGACCTTTCAAGCAAGTAGGAATTAAGGAGGCCCTTGGTTGCTGAGGAAGAGTGCTCGGGAAGCAGGAGGGGAAGCATGTGCAAAGGAGCTGGGGGAGAAAGAGGATACAGGGGACCCACAGAGTATCCACTGCCAGGGGTAGAGGTGGTGAGGCCTGGCTGGCAGGGTCACGTCCCGTAGGAAGCCTGGAAGCCGTGCTTGGAGTTTCCTGGCTATGGTGAGGAAGGGGTGTGGGCCCTGCTGTCTCATCTGTCAGAGGCACTGAGCTGTGTCTTCAGTGGCCTGGGGAAGTTCAAGGTCACCCCGTCTGGGGTGGGGGAGGTGGAGACCATCTCAGCAGGGCTGGCAAAGGCCAACTGGGAAGCTGGAGCCCATGCCTGCCCCTCACGGCAGCAGCCACGAAGTCCTTCTGCTCTGAAGGCCCAAGTGGACCCTGTTCCTTTATTGATGGGCTGTGTGAGCAATTTGCTCCTTGCTGGCCGGCTGGCTGGGTGTGGGATGCAGGGATTACTCACGCCCCAGTTGTGGTCCGGCCTCTGCAGGCTGCGGGGTAATGAGTGAGGTAATTAAGTGTAAAAGACAGGAGCGAGCAGGGGAGGGCTGAGGGGGGCGAGCAGTCACTGGCTCTTTTCAGGAGCAGAGGAGTGAGATAATGTAGGATAATAGCCCAGCCAGGCCCTGCCCAGGCAGCCCGGCCTGTGCCGAGAGGTGCCCCCCAAACGGCCAAGACAATTCAGCCTTTTCAGGGAAAATGGGGGGGCTCAGGCAGGGCCAGCTCCTGGGGACAGCTGTATGGAAATGACAGCTCCTCTCCTTGGTCCTGTCCTGTGTTGGCTGAGGGTGGGGAGCAGACGCCTTTGGCTGGGGATGAGGCTGAGAAGAAGTAGATAGGTCCAGGGAAGCGTGTGAGGCAAGCCGAGGGGCCCATGCGGGGCTGGACGGCTGAGCTATGTGTGGGAGAGAAAAGGGACATATTGAGAGCAGTAGGTGAGGTTGTTCGTGGCTCCAGAGTCCGGCCCACTGGGAGGGGACTGTGGCTTGGCCATTGACTAGCTGTGTGACATCAGCTTAGCCGAACTCCCTCTCTGGGTCTCAGAACTCTCATCTGTAAAGTGGGGCTGTCAAAACAGTCCCTTGGTCACAGGGAGGTTTGGAGGACTGGCACAGTGATGCCTGGCACCGAGCACACAGCAGGTGCTCCACACATTCTAGAGACAGTCAGCGGCAGAATCCGAGGGCATTGGTCACTTGTTCATTTACTGAACACATATTTATTGAGTGCCTCCCGTATTCGAGTGCTTCCTGGTGCTGGGAAAACAGCAGTGAATGGAACAGAGTCCCTTTCCTCTTCTAAGAGGGGAGACAGACCTTAAAGCGTTGAACATAAACACAGAAGATCACATCAATGATCCCACGTCTGAACATTTATTTTCTGGATGTGTTTAGACGCATGTGAAATGAACACATTCAAGTTTACTTATTGCAGTCTTGCAATCTTAGAGGCAGTCCCAAGGTCTATTATTGGCGAACTGATTCAATGAATGGAGTAGGGCAAAAGAATACTCTCCAGCCACAAAAAGAATGAGGCCACTTTTTATGTACGAATACAGAAAGATCTCCGAGAAGTATTGGCAAGGCAAACAAGATGAGGACTATTTTGTGGAAAAGAGGGGAACTAAAAAGTAGCTCTATATTAGCCTGTGTATATAACACACCAATAATACTTGTCCCCAGTGGAGAGGAGGACTAAGATTGGAATGAGAGCCAGGGCAGGCAGGGAGACTTTTCATTGTATACTTTTCCATAGTTTTTATTTGGTACCAAGTGAACGTATCACTAGTTCAAAACAAATTCATCTTTCCACCTTCCTCCTTCCATTTCCCAATATTTGTTGGAGGTGAAGGGCTGGGTGTGGGGCCAAGGAGGGAAGGCAGCCAAGTGAGGCCGGGGCTCTGTGGGTCGGGGGGCCGAACAAATAAGTAATATATTGAGGAAAATGAGAGGCCAGTTTCTCACTGTCAGAGAAGGGAATCAGAAACATGGAAACAGCAAAGGCTGCGGTGACTCCTATGTGCTGGAATGGAGTTGGAGGGATCAAAGTAAACTCACGACTTTGGACACGTATAGACAGACCAGCAGAGATGCATGCGTGTGCTCACGTGTGTGTGAGGGGCATCATGCAATCCGTGTATTGCCCAGCTCCGTCCACAAAGAGAGCCCAGGAGCACTCACACCCATGTAGCCGTGAGTGCTCCTAGCACCCAGATCTTGGTGTGTTAGTACAGCATCCTCCACTGCCAGGAATCGGGGCTCCTTGGGAAGAAGGCTGATTTGAGAGCTGGGGCCTGGAAAGTAGACAGTGAGCCTGAAACATCTCCTTGTGCTAGAAAGTGAGTAGAAAGGCTCAAGAAATGCGGGGAAAGGGCGCCTGGATGGCTCAGTTGGTTAAGCGACTGCCTTCGGCTCAGGTCATGATCCTGGAGTCCAGGGATCGAGTCCCGCCATCGGGCTCCCTGCTCAGCAGGGAGTCTGCTTTGTCCTCTGACCCTCCCCCCTCTCATGTGTTCTCTCTCTCTCATTCTCTCTCTCTCAAATAAATAAATAAAATCTTAAAAAAAAAAAAGAAATGCGGGGAACATGTCAGAAGAACATAGGCAGGACTGGCCGAGTCTGGGACAATTTGAGCGTCAGAATAAATAATGACATAGCAGATTATAACCCGCTGAATAAGAATAGGGCCCTATGGATCTACATGGATATCATCTACATCCATACATACATACGCATGAAGGAAGAGAAAGCTCTTTCTCACCATAGAATGTCTAATAGCAAATGCAGAAGGAAGGATGGAAATATTATGGTAGAATTGACTCTGGCAGAATCATTGCTGGGTGCTAAGATGAAAACTACTCCATGAAAATTTGTTGGGGACCGAGTATTTACATAGTCTTCAAATATCTCCCCACAAGATAACGTGTTTGTTACAAAGAGAAGGAGAGTAATTTTCTGGTGAGAAACAGGGCAGAGAGTACCTTAATCAAGGGATCAAAGTGGCACGGCCTGTGACAGGACAAACTAGCATATGCCCCCAAGTGAGATGCACAGAGAGGAGCCCCCGTTACTTCTGCGATGTTCCAGCCAAAGATGCGAAGCCTAAATCTGATCAGGAGGAGCCATTGGATAAACTTCAACTGAGGAAGCTTCTATGTAATAACTGGCCTGTAATCTGGGTGAGTGTCAAGATAATGAAAGGGAAGGGGAAACTGAGGGACTGTTCTGGAAGAAAGGAGATGAAAGAGATAAGACGACTAAATACAGTGAGTATTTCTGGATGAATCCTTAGCTTACTGTAAAAGATGTTATTATTGGGACAATAGACAATATTTGACTGGGATCTGAAGATTCCATGGTGGTAATGCATCAGCGTCAGTGTCCTGATTTTGACGATTTTGCCGTGCTTATGCAAGAGGATGTCCTTGTTTGTAGGAACTACAGACTAAAGTATTTGGGGGCAGTGGGGGAATCGGGTCATCAACTTACTCTCAGAGGGTTCAGAAAAAAATCTCTCTATATAAAGACAGAATAATAAAGCAAACATGTTTAAATGTCAATATTTGGGGGATGCCTGGGTGGCTCAGTTGGTTAAGTGTCTGACTCTTGATTTCGGCTCAGGTCATGATCTCAGGGTCATGGGATCAAGCCCCGCGTTGGGTTCTGAACTGGGCGTAGAGCCTGCTTAAGATCCTCCATCTCCCTTCCCAGCAACCCCTCTCTCTCCCTCTCTTAAAAAAAAATAAAAGTCAACATTTGGGGGTTCTGGGTGAAGGAGATGCAGGAATTCTTTGTACGACGTTTGCAACTGTTCTATAAGTTTTAAATTATTTCAAAGTAAAAAGTAAAAAAAAAACTGATTCAGAGGACATGGAAGCTATAAAATGTCAGGTAGTGATAAGTGACATACAGAAAAATAATGCAGGAGGGTGAATAGCAAATGAGGGGGTGGTGCTTGTCTGGATGGTGTGATCAGCTGGCCTCTCTGGGAGGGGATGTTTGAACAGAGACCTGGGTGAAGGGCAAGAGTGAGCCCCATGGAGATCTGTGGGGAGAGCCTTCCCGACTGAGGGACCCATCAGACAAAAGCCAGAGTGGAGCCAGCCTGGTGTGTGTGTATTAATTTCTATTATCATGTAACAAATTACCATAAACTTAGTGGCTTAAAACAGTACCCATTTAGCTCACGGTTCTGTAAGTCACAGGTCAGCTTACCTGGGCTGTATATCATGACTTGATCACGTGAGTAAACGCCATCACGTCTGCAGTCCAGGGCATTCTGCTGGACCGAGACACCCGCAGGGGCTGGGGAGGAGAGCTGGAAATCTTGGGGCACATCTTGGAATTCTGCCGACCACAGTGAGGGGTTTGAAGAACAAGGAATCAGTGTGGCAGGAGAAGAGTGAGCAAGGAGGTGAGGCATAGGACAGAGTGGAGTATCTTATGTGGAGAGACACATACACACTGTGTGACCTGATGGGAAACTGAGGTCCAGAAAGTGACCTTGTGCATTTTGGCTCCTGAGTGAGGGGAGGGTCATGCCAATTCCCCTTGGACTCACTCGAACCGAAGAGCAACCTCAGTGTAGAACCCAATACATGATTTAAGTCAAAGGAGTGCGTACCTACGGGTAGCCCTTGGGGAACCGGTGGGCTGCTGGGCATGGGTGATGAATGGATCTACTCCACGCATTTGGCCCAGCAGGAACAATGCGAGAAGCCACAGGCTCTTCAAGAGTCTATGGAAAAGTCTGAAACTGGAAAAAGTTGGCTGGAAAAATTTTTTAAAAAGAAAAAAAAAAAACTTCACTGAAGTTGACAGCAATCCAATTTAATGGTCCGGGAGTAGCATTATGTCACCTGATGATCAGCAACTAATTCAACTCTCATAATAGTTACATATGTGTTGTATTTCCCGTGACTGCATCTTGTTTCCATTTTTTACTCTATTTATTTTCTGTAGGATCACCTGCAATGTACAAAACAAAAACGTACAAAAGGGGATGCAGTGAAGCCTCCCCCCATCCCTGACCCCAGCCACCCCTTCTCCTCCCCCAAGGCCAGGTTCCTGTTCTCAGAAGCATTTTATGCACATACAAGTGATCAAGTACAGACACAGCTTACTTCCCCCTTTTCACAACTGTAGCTGCTCCGCATGCTTTTTTCCCCTTGGCAACGTATCTTGGATGCTTCCGATTGGCTCGTATGGAGCTGCCCGTTCTTTGTACTGAAGTAGAGGAGTCTATTATTTGGATGACTGTCACCCTGCTACCTCTCTTCCTAACACCCCGAGGGCTCTTGGCCTCTCCCTGGTCCCCAGGACAGTCACTCTAGCTCTAGCTCATCCCACTGCTTCCACTCAGATGATGAGCATGGGATCTGCCTTGTCCAGTGACTGGCCAACAGGGCTAGGTCACAGCACCCAGCCGTGTGGGAGAGTTAAAGCCCCAGCCCTAGGGCAAGCATTGTCCAAAGCCGTCCAGAGAAAGTCAGAAGACAGGGCAGAAGGAAGAAGAATTTATCAGGCGCCCGAGGACAGGGGGCTGAGGGAAGGGCTCAGTCCTGCCAGTTTGAGCCTTGTTGCCCACATCCCCTGTGCACACATACAAGTTTCTCTAGAACGTCACCAGGAATGGGATTACTGAGCTGCAGAGTAAGTGCGAAATAATGCCAAGTTGTTCTTCAAAGTGGTTGTACAAATTGACCCCCATCACCAGTGCCAAAGAATCCTTGTTCCGCATAAATGATCAAATTTGGATTTGTCCCGCTTTGTAAGTTTTGCCAATCTAGTGGACGCAAAACAAACTCTTAGTTTGGATTTCGCTGGTTACTAAGACGTTGAACATCTTTGCGTATGTTTATTGGCTGTTTGTGTTTTCTATTCTTTATGTCTGTTCAAACCTTTAGCCCATTTTTCTTTTTGATTGTCTTTGTCTTACTGATTTGTAGGAGCTCTTTGTACATTTTGGATACGAATCTTTGTCAGACTGTTACAAACTTTTCCCAGCTTGTGGCTATCGTTTCACTTTTTTATTGTGAATTTTGAACAGAGTATTAATTCTAATGCAGATGAATGTATTAATATTTGCCTTTATGGTTTGGACTTTTTGTTTCTTGTTTAAGAAATCCTCTCCAGCCCAAATCCATCCCAATCTTTCTACAATGCATATGTATATATATTTAAAAAGGGACATATTGAACATCCTATTTTGTTGTTACTTTTCTACTTAATAAGATAGCATGAACATTTTTACAGCATCATCGGTAAATGGTTGCATAGTTTCCCATCACGTGGACAATCCTATCTTTTTCTGAATCCCCTATTGAGGAACATTCACTTTGTTCGCAACTTTTCGTTCTTATCAACAATGTTGCCCAAGAACATCCTGCAGCTGTTGTGGTCCACATTCATGATGATTTCTTTAGATAAAGTCCTAGGACAGAAACTGCCCAGCCAGTGAAAGTATATATTTTACCATTGCCAGAGGTCTCACTTTTGATTCTTTCCCAAAAACAATACGCCACTGTGTTAAACTGCCCATCCCAAGAGTGTGGAATCAGCGACGTAGGTGGATGCATGGCACTGGGTAGGGGGTCCTGGAGACTGCATTTTGAGCGGGAGTAGTTAGTGGGCATGTTGATTGCAATGGCATGCTTGGAGATGGTCATCCTGGCAAATACTGACTTGACTCACTCTCTTCCTTCCCACGCCTCCACAGGTAAGACACCCTTATTAGGTGGTGTTGAGAGAAAAGAGCCAAGAAATGCCCCCGTGAGGCCAGCGTGGGTGATGATTCTCTGCTAATTAATTGTATTTGGAAGGGTGTAAGTTGCTGCCTCAATCAAGGAGATCGTTTTGTGTTAAGGGCTGGAAATGCTGTCTTCTACAGCTCCTGCCACTGGGCTGGGCAGGTAAGGTTCTCAGGAACGTTTGTCCAGTGAACAAAGGAATAATAATAAAAAAAAAAAAGTCCCTCGGAGAACTCTCATCTTATGAACTTGAAAACCTTAGATCAGGACTCCCATCTTGCTGGGGTATCAGACTTTTAATACATTCCCCCTGGGGGAATGGGGCCAAGACCTCCATCTGGAGGGATGGAGGAGGGAGGGAGTGAAGAGAATCCAAGGAGCAAGGCAATTTAAAGAAAAAAATGTTAAGAAATTATAGGAAATACAGACAGAATGCCGGTGGGGGGCTGGGAAGGTCGAAACTTTGAGAAACTCTGCCTTCATGGAAACCCCTCCTTCGAAGAAGCCCAAGACATGGGTGGATGGGGTTGGGGAGATCGGGGCCTTGCGATTCCAGGCGGAGGGTGCTGCGGGGCTCTAGAGGATGTGGCCATCACATTCAGAGGCTGGGTAATCCGGAGAGGCCCGCAGTTTTTCATAGTATTGCAATCATATTCAGGACTAAGAAGTGTGTTTCCCTCTTGATGACATTAGACACTCATAGCAACTTTGTGATGTTCCCTGGCAATGCAACATCACTTTACACAGGGACACTGAGCAAGAGACAGAAACAGCCACTTGCCTGTGGTCATGGGGTGAGTACATGGGCGAGCATGACTTGGCCCCAGTGCCGGGTTTGGGATCTGTGGGAGGGTGTGTCAGGACTTGGGAATTCTGGGACCAGGACGCCCACAGCCCTTTCATGACAACGATAACAATAGCCATTAACATTTATTGAGCACTTATTGTGTGCTGACTCTCTGCTAAGCACCTTTGGCTGTCTTGATGAATGCCTTATGCTAACTCTATGTCAGGGGATCAGGCATGATCCCCCCAGAAAGTGTCGAGGAAGGAGTTATTGATTCACGGCGCCTGCTCTTGTAGAAATTTGAATTCTAATAAGGGAGAGGGGAGACAGTGTAACCATGGAAGGCATAAGTGAATGAGACAGTTTTACATAACGATAAAGGCCATGAAGAAAACCAACAGGCAGTATGATATGGTCTCTGGAGGTAGGGAAGGGACACCCATATGCCCCATATGAGACCATCAGCAACTGAGGCTTCTCTGAGGAGGAGACATTAGAGATGGAGCCAGAATGTACTAGATTTGAACCCCGGGCCATTTGAGAGCCCTGCTCATGACCCCACGCCTACCCCAACTTCTGTCTCATGTGGATCATAGAATCTTCTGCCAGAGATGCCTTGCTCCCTTGTTAAGCATTCTTGAAGTTAGTGGCTTATGGGTCGGAATGTCTGGGACCTAGGAGTGGAAGGATGAGAGAATATTGGAGCCAGAAGAGGTCTTACCCAAGAGGCTGCCCTGTCCATTTCCAGGGGCTCAACCTAAGTGGATCGGTGCAACACTTGCAGGTCTCCCTAGGTGATTCCCTGAGCCAGAGGGGAAACCAAGTCCCAAAGAGGAGATGGGTCCAGATTTGTGGCTTGTAGCCGTGCAGGCTGTGCTGGGCTCAAGGGTGTCCCGCTGGGGACTAAGAGGCTGCCAGGAACCCTGTGGAGGGGCTGTGCCTTTCATCAGGAAGAAGGGCTGCCTGTTTCTAACTCACACAAAGCAATGCTTTGGGCTCGTGGTGGCCCTGAGCCCGGTGGAGGATGGGGGGAGAAATTAGCCCCCGTGTCCCTAGCGCTTTCTCCAGCCTGCTTCCTGAGAGGGCAGGAGGGTGGGACACGGTCACGATTTGAGGACGGCGGTGGTCCTCCTTGATTGCAGCAAGGTGTTGGGGGGTGGCTTTGCATGCTCATCACAGGCTTTATGGGGCAGCAGAGGGGAAGGGCTGGGGCTCCCTGGGGTGTTTGCGGAGCCCACAGGCTGCAGAGTGGGCAGGGCGGGGGGCGGGGGTGGCCCAGAAGGGCCTTATCTCCTCTGGGCTGGTGTCAGCTCCTGTCCCCAGCCTGCAGCCCCGCTGGAGCTGCCAGCCTGAGACTGGGTACTGCAGTGAATTTGCATTTATATTGGAGACTTCTGTTTCCAGGGACTGGAGGGAGGAGGGTGGCCACCGTGGTCAGCTGAGCAAGATGCAAGAGGGGAGGGGCCTACAGCCCTGTCCTGCCACGGACATGGGAAGTGGCCGGTGGGTTGGGCCTGCCTGGCCGAGGAACAGTGGCACAGAAGGTTCTCTGGGCACAAGGCCGGCCCTGACAGCCTGCCGGTCCACCCTCCTAGCTGCTTGCCAACATCAGCTGGGAGTTGGCTCTGCCCCACGGGCCTGGGAGAAAGGTCAGAGGCCCATGCCAGCAAGGGACCGGACAGGGCGGAAGCACTCCTGTGACCCAGTGCAAGTGGGGGGTGTCCGTCTTACCCTCTTCTCCCCATGAGGCTGTTTCGGCCAAGAAAACCAGGGCTCAGAGGGACTTGCAGTTAGTCCGAGATGAACGGGCTCGTAATCCAGTGCCCCCGGAAGCCCTGTCCTGGTAATACTCAGGACACTCAGGTGCTCTGGGAGACAACCCCCCTGACTTTGGGGCCGGGAGGAGTTGACATCCCTCATCTGATTTGGGGAGAGACAAAGGAGGTCATCCCAGACCTGTGGCACTGTTAGGGCTGGTTTTGTGATGGCTTAGGAGTCATGTTTCATTTTATGATGAAGTGCATGGTCACGACTAGGTCGAGCCCGGGTTTCCCCTGCCTTTGGGGGAGGTTCTCCCTGTGAGTTCTCATAATGGGGAAGGAATGGAGGCAAGGAGAGAAGGAAGGAGAAAGGAAAGAGGGAAGAAGGGAGAGAAATATGAAAGAAAGGAATGGCAGAAGGGATAGAAGGAAAGAAGGAAAAAATGGAAGTGGGGGGTGGATGGAAATAAGGAGAGAAGGGAGGGATCGGGAGTCAAGATGAGAAGAGAAGTCAAGGCCAAGGGCGCCGGGGAGAGCCGTCTGGAGCCCCTGCGGGTGTGCTGGTTGCCATTACAGACCCTGCGCTGTTGGGAGTCCCCTCTCTGACCTTTCCTGGCTGTAGCATTGAGTGGTGTTCCTCTCCTCGCCCTCCTGCTCTTCCCCTGCAGCTGAGGCCTCCTGACCTCCAGTAGCCGCCTGAGCTCTGCTCCAGGTGGGGGGCCAGTGACGGCCTGGTGGGGGCTCCAGGGAGCAGGGCTCAGGGCCCCACGGGGTCCTGGGGCTCAGCTCCAGTGACTGGGGCTTTATCTCCATCCCTTCGTGCTTTGCTGCCTCTGGAGGGGGGCTCTGCCTTGCTCCTTGGGTTCTCTTCACTCCCTCCCTCCTCCATCCCTCCAGACGGAGGTCTTGGCCCCATTCCCCCAGCCTGCGACTGTGGGCTTACAGCTGACAAACCTCCTGGTCCTGGCTCTCCGTCCAGCAGTACGGGCCCTCCCTGTCTGTCACCAAACAGTCAGGACGGCCTGTTCCACCTGGCAGCCTGGCTATTGCCCAGCTTCGTCTCGGGAAGGGAGGACCAGCTCTGACAGCACGCTGCCTGAGTTCAAATCCTGCTGGTGCCTCTTCCTAGCTGTGTGGCCTTGGGCAAGACCCTTTGCCTCTCTGAGCCTCTGACTCCTCATCAATAAATGGGCGTAATGATAGGACCTACCCCTTGGATTGCTTTGTGAATGACAAAAGATCATGCGTGGAAAGTGCTTGGCTCAGTGCCTGGCATCTAGTAAGCACCCAAGACATGTCAGCTCTTATTATCCAAGCTCTATCTTTCCCTGCTGGTTCTGGCCTGGTGGGGCTGTCAGCTTCCAGAGACCTCTCCTGGTGCCTTCTCCATTAACCCCTTTATGCCTAGTGTCAGCTGATACGACTGAACACAAATAGCACCAGACCCTGATGTTATTGTAACATTTACTGGGTGCTTATGGTGAGCCAGGCATTGTGTAAGCTGTTTAAAATTACAGTTCCCAATTCCTTGATACACCTCTCGTCAAGAAGTAGGGTCTATGTTCTTCCTGTGACTGTTTCTAGGAACAAAATGTGGCAAAAGTGACTTCTGTATGACTTCTGAGGGCAGGTTGGAGGTGGCCATGTCCCTTCTGCTTGGGTCTCAGGGGACACTCCCTCTTGGAACCCAGCCGCCACGCTGTGAGGAAGCCTGGGACCCAAGGAGAGGCCACACATAGGTGTTCTGGCCAATAGCTTCAGCTGAACTAGTCTCGATTGCCAGACATGTCAGGAAAGACACCCCTAGATGATTCTGGGAAGACACCTCTAGATGATTCTGGCCCCCAACTCTTGACTCTCTCCAGCTGAGGTCCCAGATACTGTAGAACAGAAGGAAACCATCTCCAGTGTGCTCTGTCTGAATTCCTGACCCCTAAGAATCTGTGAGCACGAGAACTTGACTACAACACTGTGTTTGGGGTGGTTTGTTACGCAGCAGTGAATGCCTGGAACTGCCACACTGACTCACTGAAGCTCCACAACAATAGGAAGTCACTGTTCTAATCATCTCCCTTTCAGAGATAAGGGAAGTAAACCCTAAAATGCTTCAGCAAGTTACCTGAAGTCACAGAACTCGGAAGAGGCAGAGCGGGGATTTGTGTTTCGCTGAAGAATCAGGCCACATCCTACAAAACCCGGTGGGCCAGAGAGGTGACTGGACATCATCTTGAAGGTCCTGGGGGGCCATAGGAAGGCACCAAAGTGGAATTTGTGGGGTCAGGAGAGGACACTAAGAAGGTCTCTTGGGTGTCATGTGGAGGGTGGGTAACAAGGGGCTGTAGGTGGCCCACAAGGACAGACAATGCCATCCTGCCACTGTCCTCTCTGCACTGCCCCTCAAAGCTGCGAGGATAGCAGCGAGATCCCTGGTCTCAGGCCCCCTGGGAGCTCTTCACCTGTCAGAGCCGAGTCTACCCGCGGTTGCCAGCCAGTGGGGCTGAGCTGGGCTGTGAGCTAGGTGAGCTGGGCTGTGAGCTAGGTAGCCTGGGCAGGAGCTTCAGGGCTAGTGTGGGCAGGAAGTAGAAGGCCAGCAGAGTCCTCTGCCCCATACACCTCAAGGTAGGCCACAGAGCTCCAAGATCATCTGTGCTAACTGGACCTATTTGTTTTGGAGTTGGCCGTGCATGGCAGAGAGCCCAAAAGAAGAGTGACTTAAAGGAGACAAACAGTGGTTTCTCTTTCCTATGAACAGCCTGGAGGCAGGCAGCCCTAGGCTGACAAGATGGTTCCTCAATCCCCAGGGACCCAAGCTGCTTCTATCTTGTGTTCCACCATCTTCAACACCTTGGTCCAAAATGGCTGCTCATTCTCCAGCTACCATGTCCACATTCCAGCCAAAGGGAAGGAGGAAGAAGCAAAAAATGCTCCCCCTCTCCACAAAGACCTCTCCCAGAAATTGCATATGGTGGTCTTCTTACCTCCTCTTGGCTGGAATGGAGACACATGGCCACACCTAACGGCGAGAGGCTAGGAACTGTGGTCTCTAGTCTGGGGGTCCACGTGCCCAGCTATATCTAAGGGTTCTAATAACTGAGGGAAAGGGAGGTAGCGAGCATGGGAAACTACCAGCCATAGTGGTAACCTGGCAGCCAGAGGGATTGTTTTGAAACTCAGATCAGATCATTTTACTTTGCTGTGTAAAATCATACTATAGCTCCCCCTGCTTCCACGACAAAGGTTACATCTCCATTAAGCTCCCGGGGCTGACCCCCTGATCTCAGCCTGGCCCACCTCTCCAGCCTCATCCTCCTGGATCTGCCCCCAACACCGAACTCAAACCATGCCCACCCCCACCCTCACCCTGGGTCTCCCTTGTGCCCCGATTATTTGGGAAATCCAAATAACGGACAGGATTAGCTACAGAGGCAGTTAGTAGGGTTGTGGTTCTAAAACCCCTACTATGTGCCAGGTCCACACATATATTTTCTCATTTTAATCCTCACAACAGCCCTGGAGGAGGCCAGCACTATTGGGGGCCCCGTTTACAGATAAGGAAGCGGAGCACGTGCTGGGCGGAGCCACGTAGCGACCACTCTGCTGCGAGGCCTGGCTGATGAGAAGTGACTTGCTCGGGCATATGGCACTTTATAGTTGGCACAACGCTTTTCCTTCCACTGTCCCATGTCGTCCTCACAGCTCCTGTGCCCCTCTTGCCAATGAGGAAATGGAGGCTCAGAGAAGGACGGTGACTTCCCCAAGGTCACAAAGGCGCCTGGTAGCCATGTCTCGATCAATATCTGCGTTTGCCTGTCCCTTGACTCCTGGTATCTGCCCCATCTGCCTCCCCTGGGGAGTGAGGGAGGTGGGCCACACCTAACCTTCCCTAGTCGCGGTGATGGTGGCAGGGATTCCAGAGTCCAGTTTTCAGATGGGGCAACCGAAGTCCCTGGAGGGAAGGGACTTGCCCAGAGTCCTACACCCCATCAGTGGCTTGCTGCAAAGGGACCGAGGTCTCTTGCCTCCCAGTGCAGAGACCTTGCACACTTGGCTCATTCATGCAACAGATATTATTGAGCACCTACTGTGTACCAGGCACTGTGCTAGCTCCTGGAATCACAGCCACGGAGAAAACAGACCTAATTCCCTGTCTCCCCTGGAGCTGACGTTCCAGGGTGGGTGGGGGAGGGGGAGACCGACACTCACCAAATAAATCAGCGGCAGCTACTGTTTTCCCTGTTTTCCATTCCTTCCACAAATATTTATGGAGAACTATATTTCTGGAAGACAGACACTGTCCTGACTTTCCTGCAGTGAGAGTCTAGTGGCGGAGACAGGCACTGCTCGAGGAGGCACATAAATAAACAAGATAAATTCAGATTGTAATAATGGCCGAGAAGACAACAAGGTTAAGTGCCAGGGAGGGAGGGGGCAGGGGAGGTAGTGGTAGTTAACTTTAGATGGGGTGATCCGGTGAGGGCCTCTCTGAGGGAAGTGGCTCCGGAGCTGAGACCGGAAGGATGTGAAGGGGCCAAGCAGGGTGTTCCAGGTAGAGGGAACAACAACACACGCAAAGGTGCAGAGGCAGGGCAGAGCTTGGGGTGAGGGAGGAGCTGAAAGAAGGCCAGGGTGGTTGGAGCAGGGTGGGAGGGGGCAGATTAGAGGGAGAGGTTGGTGGGAGGGAGGGGGCTTGAGAAAGGCCAGGGTGCCATCGAGGGGCACTCAATGGAGAGAGGGATGACTGGCCCCCTGCGGGGTACCACTCAGGGAGGCCCGTCATCTCTGCATCTGGGGGTTTCCCAGCTGGATCCCCAAGGGGTGGGGGCTGAGCACCTGCTGGCCTGGCACGCCTGCCCCGGCAGAGATACAGCCCCCCAGGCCCCTGCAGTGGAGTCCCCCTTGGCAGGGTCTCCACCTGCACGGCCCGGCAGGGCATTGTGTGCGAGCGCTGACGGGCACACCTGGTGCTCTCACTAGCCTGCTGGCTGCCTTGATTTAGGGGCTCGTCCTGGTTGGTTCTGGACCCTATTCCCTGAAATCTACCAGCTGGTACTAGGCTGGCTGAGGAGGAGGAAGCAGGCTCTGGGGGTGGCCAGGGAAGAAACCACCCCTCATCCTGGCAAGTCCATTGGACCAAGAGAGAAGTGTCCTAAGCATCTGTGAAATCCCGGACCTCTCTTCTCTGGCCATCCTTCCCCTGGCAAAGAAGCTGGGGCTCAGGCAGGAAGCAAGGCTCAAGTGCCAGTTTAGTTGCTGTGCTTAGAAATGCTCTCTCCCTCTCTGAGCCTCAATGTCATCTGTGTAATGGAAGAGTTGACCTGGCTAAACTCATCATGTAAATTCTAGAGCCAGACTGTCTGACTCTTTGAACTTTTTTTTTTTTTTTAAAGATTTTTTATTTATTTATTTGAGAGAGAGAGAGCACATGAGAGGGGGGAGGGTGGGAAGGGTCAGAGGGAGAAGCAGACTCCCCGCTGAGCAGGGAGCCTGATGCGGGACTCGATCCCAGGGTCCTGGGATCATGACCTGAGCCGAAGGCAGTCGCTTAACCAACTGAGCCACCCAGGCGCCCCAACTCTTTGAACTGTTTAAACTTAGCTAAGTTGCTCAGCCTTTTGGTGCCTCATTTTATCCCCCTATAAAATGATGTAATAATAGTAGGTATTTCCAGAGTTGTGTCAAGATAGAGTTATGTGTAGTTGTTGCTTGCAACGGGGCCTGCCACGTGCTAAGTGCTATATATTTTAACTCCGATTGTTACTGCTATTCAAGTCTTTAGAGAATGTTGTACTAGAAAGACTTGCTGGAGATAACTAAGTCCGTTTGTTTGTAAACTTTTGGTCCTTGTTTTTAACAGAGAAGCTCTGCATTGCTGAAGAGAAATTTTACTCAGAGCCCCAGCTGTTCGGAAGGGATGGAAGGGGGGGCGCCTGCCCCACCTGCTCCCCCGTCTCTGTGTCTGCAGCCCCCAAGGGGTCTACTGGAGCATAATTTGAAAGCCCTTGCTCGGTTTGTCTCCTTCAGCTCACAGTCAGGGAAACTGAGACTCAGAGAGAGGCAGGGACTAGCCCAGGCCCCACAGGGAGTGAGTCGCCCAGCCTAGCTTAGAACCCAGATTTCCTGGTTTTCTCAATGCAAGACAAGGGGCAGGGGCTAGGAGAAAAGCGAGGACCAGAAGCTGCCTAGGGGACTGGGTGCATTGTGGCGTCAAGTCATTAGCACGCAAATGACATGCAAATCGATGCAAAACAGCATGTTTTATGCTAATTTGCGGAGTCGAGAGCTTCGACATTTTTGGTAACAGGGCAGCAGTCCTGGTCCCTGGGCATTGCCGAACACGCGTCCCTTTTTTCTTTCTTCCTTTCATTATTATGATGGGGGCCCATAAATCTTGGTTTGCTTGTAACCCTGCCTCTTCTTTCCTGCTCCTGTTCCCCTCAAGGGCTCCCTCCCTAATCCCCTGATCCTGCCCGGGCCCAGAGTCAGGCCTGGGCAGTGGGTCAGAGAACCAGGACTCAGGAGCCACCAGTCGGTGCCAGGCGGTATGGTGAACCCATCCTGGAAGCCGCTTCTTGAGGGGTCTGAAGAGGCTGGGGGCTGGGGTGGCTGCTCCTCTGTGCCACCTGGTCTGCGGACATTTGGGACACAATCTCCAGGGCCCCCAAACTGTCCCTAAACCCAGGTTTGCTGCTTCCCCTGAGCTCTCATGGCCACCATGTCTTCTGTGCCACTGTCCATTTAGGGCTGGCCTGCCTCACAGGATGAGCTGCCCAGGGCAGGCAGCCCTGTTCCTTTACTTCTCAGGACGCCCAGTACCAGGGCCACAGGTTTGGGCTGTGTTTGGAGTTTGAGGACTGGATCAATATGTGGAGATCTGGCAGGGTACCTGGTGGTAAGCGTGCAGTCTCTGAAACTCACGCAGCTTGAATGCAAATCCTGACACCACTACTTTGGAGAAAATGGTAGTACTCGTAGCTGACATGAATTGGGCACCTACCATGTTCCAGGTGCTTTGCTTTGTGCTTGCTGTTTATGCTCTCACTGATAATAGTATCCTAGGAGGTGGGATACCATCGCTCCCATTTTATGGAGGAGAGGTTAAATGACTTGTCCAAGGGCGCATGCCCAGGGGAATGACTTCCTCACCAGGCAGCACTCAGCAAAGCTGCTGTTACAGGGTACCAGGCCTCTAACTATGCTATCAGCCAACCTTTTGACAATGTTAAACTTCACCCAAGCCCTGCTGTGCTCCTAGAAAACAGTGATGGTTAAGAAATCCCTCCAACCTTTTGTTTTCTGAAATCCCACTACTCTTCTGTGTCTGGAGAAATGGCTTACCGCAAGCAACCGCCTTCCTCATCTGACTTAGTTCTTAGACTCTCATCCATCTTTCTCATGACTCTCCTAAGACTTGGACGACTCCCTCGTTTGCCTGTGACCTTTCTTTTGCCTGAACCTGCTGTTAAAGCCAAAGACCCTCCTCTTCCCATTCTTTGTCTCATGGTTGATTAGCTGAGATTAGAACTGTTTGTCCCATATGAAAGGAGAAACAAACATTTCCTGTTCAGCTGACCAAGGAGCCTTCCCTCATTGCAAGACAATCCCGGGCTCTAAATTCCCCACCTGTAACCCGTGTGCTCCTCCCTGTAAGTCTAAGGCACACGCGCCCTGCTTGGACATCCGGATCCTGGGATCTCCGGTGCCCTCCCTACTGCAATAGCTTGAGTAAAATCATCCCCCACATCGTCCGGTGTATTTTGTCTATGACGCTTTCCACCGTGACATTTCCCACTTACGGCTCCGGCCCTGTAAGCGTCCTGTGTGTGACCTTGGAGCACTTCCTTAGCATCTCTGTGCCCCGGGCCCCTCCTCTACAAAACGGGATGCTCAGCTCACTAGCCCTACCTCCTCAGGTGGTGAGACCAAAGAAGATCACACCAGGAAGCGCTTGGCGCGGTGCCCCGCACAGAGCGGGCGCTCCAGAAACGTCAACCATTGTGCGTGCAGGCGAAGGGACTGGACGGGGCCTGCGGGGGACACACGGCAGGCGGAAGTGGGGGGTCGAAATCACGTCTGCAGACCTCCGCTTCCCTCCCATGCTGGGGGGTGCCCGGTTCTCCCCCCGCCAATTGCCCCCCCTCCGATCGCAAGTGGGGCGGGGGCCACACTCCTCACCGCTCCCCTCCTCGCCGCCCGCCTTTGATTGTGGAGAGCAGCGAGTCGCGGAGCAAATTAACTTTTTGCACACTTCATTATGCGCCGCCCCGCGTCCCCAGGGGCCGCGGCCCCGCCCCCGCCCCACGCCGACAACTTGATTGGGCAATTAATCTTCGCGCCCCCCGCCCCCCCGCGCGGCCCCGGGCCTTTGTGCGCCCGCACGCCGGCCGCGGGCGCCCGTCCGGCCGCCCGGTCTGCTCGCGCTGATAAGCGCCCCGCGCCGCCGGCCCCCGCCTTTGTCAGGGCGCCGGGAGGCCCGGCCGCCGCGCTGCCGTCTCGCACCCCGTCAGCGCGCCCCCGCCCCTTCGGCTCGGTCCATCTGTTTGAGCTGCACAATCCTCCAGCGGCCGGGGGGCTGGGGGAGGGGGTCTCGCTCCTGGGCAGGGAGCCAGCACCCCCACTCCACCCGGCCGCCCCATGTGTGAGCAGTGACGCCCCCGAGCCCCCGACACACACGCGCGCGCGCGCACACACACGCACACGCTCGCGGGGCCGCCCAATTAAGCAGCGCGGTAGTAATTAAGCAGGGGGGCCGCGAAGCACAGCCGCAGTCTGAGGAATGGGGAGGAGGCTTCCCAGCAGTGCCCAAAAAAGAGGGGACCCTGCCACCCATCCTGTACCCCAGGTGTGTAGCGCCTGGTTCTTGGCTTGGGGGTCTGCAGGCTTCAATGGCTAGAGCGGTGGTGGAGGGGGGGTGGGAGGGAGAGTCCCTGGGAATTTGCCTGATAGATCTTGCCTCTTTGTGCATTTTCCTGGGGTTTTGCCAGCAGTTGACCCAGCCTCAAAAAGGCAGCCTGATTCCGGTAATGTTGAGACCCCGGGTCCTCAATGGAGGGTAAATCCGAGGCTATTGTAGAGGCCCATGGCAAGGGGTTCAGAATGGGGTTGAGAAAAAAATGCTCCCCACTCACTACCTGAGATTGTGGGTCAGGGAAGGACTCTGTGTCCAGGGATGGTGGAGGGGATGGGTGGGAACCACGGTTGGTGCAGTGCTGGGCACACAGCAAGTGCTCACAGGTGTTGGTTCTTGGTATTTTCTGTGGTTTTCCCTGGATGGGCACAGGGCCGCAGTTAAAAATGGATGGGTGAAAGATGGTGCTGGAAAGAGGTCCTTGAGTTTCATCACTCTCCTGGGCAGCAGGATAGAGTGGTGCCTGGGCATGGGCTCAAAATCTGTGGTCCCCGCAGAGCTTGGGGCTGGGGGGTGGCGTGCGGGGGCGGCGGGGAAGCGTCAGCACCAGCATGCCAGGGTGTGGGCAGAGGATTCAGTCTTCACTAGTGCTCACAGAGGCTGTGACCCAGTGTTCGAAGAATCCCTGTGCATGGGGGCTGAAGAAGCAGCTTCGTCCGTGCAGTCCACCAGCAACACGGATGGAAGACTTGCTGTGGGCAGAGTCCGTCCACAGCTGCCTCACTGGGTGAGGACAGCGTGAGCAAAACAGAAACTGTTGGCGGTCCTCATCGACTCACAGTCTGGTTTGGGAGATGGATGAGAAGTAAGGCAAACACATAAGACCTGAGGTTCAGTGGGTGATAAGAGCTGGAGATAAAAACAAAGCAGAACAACTGAGGATTGTGCGGACTCCACTTGCCTGGACCCCTCCCACCCCGACCCCAGCAGAATGCCCCATTGCCAGGGCAGTGAAGTCTATACTCCTGGGCCTGGAGATGTATACCCTCTGCACCATATCTCCCACTCCCAGGGACCCAGCTTCCCTAGCCGGTCTGGGGCTGTGGGGCAGGGTTCCCTGGGATGACGGGCAGGCCTCAGTAGGCTGCGGCCTCTCCCCCTTATTCCCGTGGAGCTGGAAGTGGCGATCCCCTCTGATGATGACAGCCTCCAGTCTTGCGTGACTGAAAGGCCTCACGGGCCCACTGTCCAGAAGGGGCCCCGTGAGCAGGAGCTGAATTAAAATGGAGAAATAAGAAATATAGCCTCGTTCCCCACCCCAACCCCCTCACTCCCCTCATTGCCACAGCCCCTGAGGCCATGGGTGGCTAGCTTCTCAGTCCCTTTGCTGAGCTGAGTTAGTTAGCTGGGTATACACCTCTGTATGGATACTATTAGGCGACACTCAGAACCAGCAGAGGAATAATAAAAAAAAAATGCTGTTTGACTCTGAACAGCCCCCCCTCCAAACCACATTCCCACCCCTCCAACAGGTTTAGATCCCTCGTCAACCCACGTCCCTGATTCTGATGTTCTGGCTCTAAACATCCCCAAATCCTAACATTGTAGGCTTTTGATTTTCTAGACTATTTTTTTTTTAAAGATTTTATTTATTTATTTGAGAGAGAGAGAATGAGAGACAGAGAGCATGAGAGGGAGGAGGGTCAGAGGGAGAAGCAGACTCCCTGCCCAGCAGGGAGCCCGATGCGGGACTCGATCCCGGGACTCCAGGATCACGACCTGAGCTGAAGGCAGTCGCTTAACCAACTGAGCCACCGAGCCCCCGACACACACATAGCCCGATTTTCTAGACTATTGACATTCTATGCATCTTACTCAAACATTCTGGGATTCTGCCCCTATGTTCTAGGAATTCTGGGGCTCCAATATTGATTTTGTTGGGTTCTAACCATTGAAATCACAGTAAAGACTACATGCAAAGTCACAGGGCGCCTGGGTGGCTCAGTCCGACTCTTGGTTTCCACTCAGGTCGTGAGATCGAGCCCTATGTTGTGCTCCGCGCTCAGCACAGAGTCTGCTTGAGATTCTCTCCCTCTCCCTCCCCCTCTGCACCCACCCCTGCTCGCACTCTGTCTAAAATAAATAAATAAGATCCTTAAAAAAACGAGACTACATGCAAAGTCACATAATACTAGTCATAATAACAGCAATTAACAGTCTTTCAATCATGTTTTTTTTTTAAAGATTTTATTTATTTATTTGAGAGAGACAATGAGATAGAGAGAGCATGAGAGGGGGGAGGGTCAGAGGGAGAAGCAGACTCTGCTGAGCAGGGAGCCCGATGCGGGACTCGATCCCGGGACTCCAGGATCATGACCTGAGCTGAAGGCAGTCGCTTAACCAACTGAGCCACCCAGGTGCCCCTCAATCATGTTTTTATTCAACAGATTTTTCTTTTGAGAATTTTCTAAAACAACCAGTGTCAGGCACTGTTCTAGGCATTCTACAAATAAATTAATTAAAATAAATATTTTGTCAAAAGGTGATGTGTACAGGAGAGACGGGTAGGGAGTGGGGGGTTGCAATTAAAATTGATGGTCAAGGTAGGACACACTAAGAAGGTGACATTTGATTTTCTGTTTGTTCTTTCAATTATTTGGATTTGAAATCTCAGTCTATAAGTGTGGATTTCTTTCTGCTTGCAAGTCTATCAGTTTTTGCTTCATGTATTTTGAATCTGCCATCAGGGTCATAAACATTTAAAATGTTACGTGCTTTTGATTAATTGACCTCTTATTCATTGTAAAATGACCTTATATCTATCCCTGGTAAGATTCTTTGCTCTGAAATAACCTTTGTTTGATATTAAACAGCCACCCAATGTTCTTTCTTTTTTTTTAAGTATATATTCTGATCCCTTTAGGAGTTGGATCATCACAAGTTCACAACGATTTAACACTGGCTTTCTCTAGACTAGGTATTCAAGGTCAGCTTTCCTTTTTCTGAGTGTGTTTGTGGGTTTTTTCCCCCCAAACTTTCTCCCTTCCCTGTTATGAGCTGACTTGTGTCCCCCCAAAATTTGTATGTTGAAGGCCTAACCCTCATTACCTCAGAATGTGACTATATTTTGTTGACAGGACCTTTATTGTGGTAAATAAGTTAAAATGAGGCCTTTAGGATGGGCCCTAATCCAATCTGACTGGTGTCCTTACAAGAGGAAATTTGGGGGGGCACTGGGTGGCTCAGTCAGTTAAGCATCTGACTCTTGATTTTGGCTCAGGTCGTGATCTCAAGGCTGGTGAGATCTGGCCTGTGTTGGACTCCATGCTGGGCGTGGAGCCTGCTTATGATTCTCTCTCTCCCTCTCCCTCTGCCCCTCCCCTCCACTCACATGCGTGCGTGAGAGCACTCTCTCTCAAATAAATAAATAAATAAATAAATAAATAAATAAATAAATAAATAAATGTTAAAAAAAAAGAAGAGGAAATTTGGATACACAATAGACACAAGGGATGTGTGCTCACAGAGGAAAGACCACATTAGGACACAATCAGAAGGCAGCCATCTGCAAGCCAAAAAGAGAGACCCCAGAAGAAATAAACCTATTGATATTTTGATCTTGGACTTCCAGTCTCCATAAACGTGAGGAAATAAGTTTTTGTTGTTTAAGCCACTTTGTATTCTTTTGATTAGTGCTAGCATGGTATATTTTTTCCATCCTTGTACTTTTAATGTGTGTCTTTATATTTAAAGTGGTTTTTTTTTTTTTTTTGGTTTTGTTTTGTTTTGTTTTTTGTAGGTGGCACATATTTGGGTCTTTTTAAAAAATCCAATTGGGCACTCTCTACTTTTTAATTGGTGGTGTTTAGACCATTTGCATTTAATGTGATTATTGTTATGGTTAGATTTAAGTCTATTTGTTTGCTCCCTATTTGTTTTCTATTTGTCTTATCTACTCTTCATTTCCTTTTTCTTATTTTTCTGCCTTATTTTTTATTAATTGTGCATTTTTTATTATTCTATTTTCCCTCCATTGTTGATTTATTAGCTGTAATTCTTCATTTTGTTATTTCAGTGTTTACATTAGAATTTATAGTATATACCTCTAACTGCCCTCAGTCTATTGTCAAGTGATATTATACCACTTCATGTGTAGTATAAGGACCTTATAATAGTACACTTCCCTTTCTTTCTTCCTGATTTTGATTTTATTGTCCTATATTTTAGTTATGTAGATGTTACAACTCCAGAAAATATTATTGTTGTTGTTGAAACAGTAAATTATCTTCTAAAGACATTAAATAATAAGAAAAATCTTATATATTTACCCATGTAATTAACATTTGTGGTGCTCTTTTTTCATTTGTGTAGATCCGCATTTCCATCTGGTATCATTTTCTTCTGTCTAAAGGATTTCATTTATCACTTCTTGTAGTGCAGATCTGTTGATGAAGAATTCTTTCAACTCTGTATGTCTGAAAACATTTTTATTTCACCTTCATGTTTGAAGGATATTTTAACTGGGTATAGAATTTTATGTTGACACATTTTTTTCTTTCATTGAATTAAAAGATTTTCTCCACTATTTTCTCCCCTATCCTGTGTCCAACAAGAAATCTGCCATTACGCTTGGGTGACTCAGTTGTTAAGCATCTGCCTTCGGCTCAGGTCATGATCCTAGGGTCCTGGGATCGAGCCCCACATCGGGCTCCCTGCTTGGCAGGAAGACTGCTTCTCCATCTCCCACTCTCCCTGCTTGTGTTCCTTCTCTTGCTGTGTCTCTCTCTGTCAAATAAATAAAATCTTAAAAAAAAAAAAAAAGAAAGAAATCTGCCATTATCCTGATCTTTGTTTCTCTGTATTTAACAAAACTTTTTTCTCTCTTTTTAAAACATTTTCCTCTTTGTCACTGGTTTTGAGCAATTTGATCATGATGGATAATTTTCTGTCTCTTTTTAAAAATTAAAAAAAATTTTTTTATTTAAAGATTTTATTTATTTGAGAGGAAGAGAGAGAGTGTGTGTGAGTAAGAGCATGAGAGCAGGGGGAGGGGGGCACCTGGGTGGCTCAGTCAGTTAAGTGGCTGCCTTTGGCTCAGGTCCTGGGATTGAGCCCCGCATCGGGCTCCCTGCAGGGAGCCTGCTTCTTCCTCTCCCTCTGCCTGCTCCCCCTCTTGTGCTCTCTCACTCTCACTCTGTCAAATAATAAAAAAAATATATAAAAAAAAAAGCAGGGGGAGGGAGAAGCAGACTCCCTGCTGAGCAGGGAGCCCAACTCGGGGCTGAGCTGAGCTGACCTGAGCTGAAGGTAGACACTTAACCGACTGAGCCACGCAGGCACCCTGATTTCTGTCTCTTGTGTTTGTGATTTGTTGAACCTCTTGGATCTGTAGGTTTATATCTTATATCAGATTTGGAACCTCTCAGCCATTCTCTTTCAAATATTTCCTTTGGGGATTTCAGTTACACATTAGGCTGCTTGAAGTTGTTCCACAGCTCCTGATGCTCTTCTTTATTTTTTATGATTATTAATTTTATCCCTCTCTGTGTTCCATTTTGGATAGTTTCTATTTGCTATGTATTCAAATTCATTCATCTTTTCTTCTGCTGTGTTTAGTCAGGCATTATTCCTAGCATATTTTTCATTTCAGTCATTGTAGTTTTCATTTCTAGAAATTCCATTTGGATCTTTTAATGTCTTCCATGTGTCTCTTTAACTTTTAAACATACAGAATACAGCTTTAATAAGTCTTTTAATGTTCTCATCCACTACTTCTGTGACAGTTTCCAGTGATTCATTATTGTCCTCATTATCGATCATGTTTTCTTGTTTCTTTGCATGCCTGGTAATTTTTGTTTGGATGCCAAACACTGTGAATTTTACCTTTGTTGGATGCCATATATTTTTTATATTTCATTATTTTCTTGAATTTTGCTCTGAGATTCAGTTAGGTTACCTGGAAATAGTCTGATGCTTTCAAGTCTTGCTTTTATGATTTGTTCGGTGGGTTCAGAGCAGTGCTCTGTTGAGGGCTAATTCCTTACCAAGACTGAGAAAAGGCCTTCCTGAATACTGTAACCAGTGCCCCATGGGTTATGATTTTTTTCTATTTGGCTCTATTTTTGGTCCTGTATGACTGTTGGATACTGTTCTCTAGTCTTCTCCCATGTTTTTTTTCCCAACCAGAGTAGTTTTCCCAACCAGTGCTCAGCCTAATACTCCAGGGGGACTTCCTGCAGATTTCTGGGATCATCAGCTTTCTCCTCTCTGATACTCTGTCCTGCAAACTCAGTTCCCCTTGGTCTCCCTGGACTCTCAGCTGAATTTCCTTAACTCAGGGAATCTTCTGGGTTTCACCTAGGTTCCCCTTCCCTGCAGTAGGATCTGGAAACTCCTCCCAGGCAATATACTGGGGCCATCATAGGGTTTATCTTGTTTGCTTCCCATCTGTCAGAGATCACTTTATTGCCTGAGGCCCAGTGTCTTGAAAACTATCATTTCATATTATTTTGCCTGGTTTGTTTGTGCTTGTTTGTTTGTTTGTTTGTTTCAAGCGAGAGAGTAAATCCAGTCCCTGATACTCCATCTCGGGTGGGAGCAGATGTCTGAAGGGGACATTTGAACACAGACTTGAAGGAGGTATTGGAATGAACTGTGACAATATGGGGGCTGGGAGAGGAAGAGGATTCTAGGCAGTAGGAACAGCAAGTACAACAGCTCTGTGCTTATGTGCCTGCGAGTGTTTGAGGAACAGAAGGAAGCGAGTATAGATGGAGCAGGGGATGCTGGGGGAGGGGGGTGCGTGGTGAGAGGGGGAAGAGGTGCCAGCTTTTGTAGGATCTTACAGGCTGTGGTGGGAACTTTGGCTTTTATACCAAACAAAATGGGAGCTATGGGAAGGTTTTGAGAAGAGAAGAAACATCTTTTGACTTATATTTTACAGGATCTCTGAATTGACTAAAGTAACTGAATTAATGGAGAGATGCAAGAGTGAAAGCTTGGGACAGCTGGGAACTGATGCACTAAACCAGACAACAGATGATGGTGACTGGGATATACCATTAAGGGGGTTAGTAACTAGGAGGGGGCTTGAGGGAGGCTTCTGGGGTGCTCACATGCCTCTATATCTTGATCTACGTGGAGGTTACATCACGTGCTCACTGTGCGAAGATTCATTGATCTGAATGTACATGTCCAGTTGTGGTCTCATCTACATGAACATTATACCTCAATTTAAAAAATAAAATAGATGTGGGGAGCCTGATGGCTCAGTCGGTTAAGCGACTGACTCTTGGTTTTGGCTCAGGTCATGATCTCAGGGTCGTGAGTTTGAGCCCCCATTGAACTCTATGCTGGGTATGGAGCCTACATAAAAAAAAATAATAATAGGGGCGCCTGGGTGGCTCAGTCATTAAGTGTCTGCCTTCGGCTCAGGTCATGATCCCAGGGTCCTGGGATCGAGCCCCGCATCAGGCTCCCTGCTCCGCGGGAAGCCTGCTTCTCCCTCTCCCGCTCCCCCTGCTTGTGTTCCCTCTCTCGCTGTCTCTCTCTCTGTCAAATAAATAAATAAAATATTAAAAAAATAATAATAATAAAAAGTCAATAAAACAGAAAGATAAGGGTGGCATGACCAGGCTGTTATCAGTGGAGGTGGAAAGAAGTGAGTAGATTCTGAACCTCCTTTATAGGTAGACCCAATAAGATTTGAGGATAAATCTAATGTTAGATGTGAGGGAAAGGAAAGCGTCCAGGATAATGCCATGGGAGGGTTTGCGAATCTTTTTTTTCCACGAGTGTAGTTTGTGTGATGGATTTTGGAGCTATGGGTGGCCACCTTTGCCTCCACGAGGTTAGAGTCTCCCTGAGAGTGAAACTAACAATGAAGAAATCAAAGTCAAGGGGTGCCTGGGTGACTCATTCAGTTGAGCATCTGATTCTTTTTTTTTTAAATTTAATTTTATTATGTTATGTTAATCACCATATTACATCATTAGTTTTTGATGTAGTGTTCCATGATTCATTGTTTACGTATAACACCCAGTGCTCCATTCAATACGTGCTCTCTTTACAGCAATTGCACTACTGGGTATTTACCCCAAAGATACAAATGTAGTGATCCGAAGGGGTATGTGCACCCCAATGTTTATAGTAGCAATGTCCACAATAGCCAAACTGTGGAAAGAGCATCTGATTCTTGATCTCAGCTCAGGTCTTGATCTCAGGGTCATGAGTTCGAGCCCCATGTTAGGCCCCACAATGGGTGTGGAGCCTACTTAAATAAATAAATAAAAATAAATAAATAAATAAATAAATAAATAAATAAATAAATAAATAAATAAATATCAAAGTCAAGGGGTGCCTGGGTGGCTCAGTCACTTAAGCGTCTGACTCTTGGTTTGGGCTCAGCTCATGATCTCAGGATTGTGGGATCAAGCTCTGTGTTGCGCTCTGCCTTCAGCGGGGAGTTTGCTTGAGATTCTCTCTCTCCCTCTGCCCTTCCCCCGCTCAGGTGTGCGTGCACATGCTCTTTCTCTCTCTAAAAATAAATAAATAAAGTAAAAGAGAAATCAAAGTCAAGATGGAGGGAGAGACAGGGTCTTCACAATAACATGTCAGCACCTGGGGGCACCTGGGTGGCTCAGTTGGTTGAGCCTCTGCTTTCGGCTGGGGTCATGATCTCGGGGTCCTGGGATTGAGCCCCGTATCAGGCTCCCTGCTCCGTGGGGAGCCTGCTTCTCCTTCTCCCTCTGCCCCTCTCCCTCGCTTGTGCTCTCTCTCTCTGAAATAAATAAGTAAAATCTTAAAAAAAAAAAAACAACCAAAAAACATATCAGCACCTGGATCCAGCCATGCCTGAAGCCAAAACCTGGCCTTCGCAGTTATATAAATCAATAATTTCTGTTTTTTTCTTTCTTTCACTTGTGACTGAAGAGTCCAGACTGATATGACTTCCTTGCATGCTTTCCTCTATGTACACCATCCCAGGGACCCTCTATAGAAGCCATTTCTTGTCCTTTTTCAACACCTGCCCTGCACTTTCTTTCCTCTGGACCTTTGCTCCTATGGGACTCTCTAGAATGCCCTTCTTTCCTTGCCTCCTGCTCTCACATCAAAACAGCCCTCCTATTCAAATCCATCCTGACTTCATCAGCTGAAAGCTGGACCTGGCAGGGCCCTTAGATACCAATCCTCCACCATTGTATGGATGGGACACTACGGTCACTCTGTGAGACAGGGGCAGATTTGTGGCCAGGACTCCAGTGTCCTGATTCCCTCAGGGGCCTTCTGCAATCCTCCTTTTTCAGCCTTTTCTGTCCTTACCCTCACTCAGGAATGAACAGAACTCTTCCTGACAACTTGCCTTCTCTCTCACACTGCAGGCCTTTGCACATTCTGCTTCCTCAGCTTGGGCTGCCTTATTCCTCCCTATCTTCCTGGCAAAGTTCCCACTTGAACTTGGAGGTGCTACTCAAGGATCAGACTTCGGGAAGTCTTCCCTTATTCCCAGGGTAGGTCAGTGTCCTGCCAGATGCCCCCAAGGCCACCTCTGGTGCCTTCATGAACCCGTTCACCCGTCTGTATTGTGGGTGTGTTTTGGGCAAGGTGGGTGTTGTGGTCATTCCTGCAAAGAAGGTTCCCAGTCAGCGTTTGTTAATCGACAAATGTGGACGAGAAAGGACCCTGCTGGGATGGGGGATAGCCCTGGGCTAGAGACAGGGGTCTGACCACCACCCCTTTCTACCTCTGTGGTTGTAGGCAAGTCATTTCATCTCCTTGAGCCTCAGGTTTTTCAGCTGTTAAAAGGACAGGACATCATAGGGTTTAAAATCTCAAGCAGCCCAAATTTGAGTCCTGGCTGCGTGACCTTAGGCAGATTACTTAAGCTCCCTCAGTTTCCTCATTTGCAAAATCAGGATAATTAATCCACCTGCCTTATAAGGCATTTGTGAGCGTTAAATGAGTGAATATTTATCGAGCTCTTAGAACTATATTGGTACATCATATAAGAATCCCCAAATAACCATAGAACAACAGAAACCCTTGCCTTCCTGAGAGGAGATGAGAGTCACAAACCATGAAGTGCTGTATGAATGGACTCTGATTGCTCTCACTAAGTAAGCTGCCTGGAAAAGGCTGATTCTGACACTCACTAGGTGTATGTCCTTGGAGAAATCATGCCACCGCTCTGGGCCTCAATTTTCCCATCTATAAAGTGGACAGGTGAGTTTAGGGCCATTAGGGGTGAGACGCTTAGCCTCTCTGAGGCTCGTGACTGAATCTGTGGATAAGCACATGTCCGTCATGGGACCTGGGTGAGGGTTCCACGGACAGTGTCTGCAGAGGATGTGCCGACCAGGCTTGCCGCACAGAGAGTGCTCAGGAAACGTGCCTATCCTTAGTGCCACTGTTATTCTGGCCCTCGCATTCCAGGGTTCCCTGAGGCAGGGCTTGACAGGGGATATGCTGGGTACCCATAAAGGAAGGCCCTAGCACATCACCCTCCTGCCAGGTTAGAAAAGCGAAGGCAGCTGTGTGAAATGTCCGCCTGTCTCCGAGCCTTATCTGATGGGCTGCGGCATCAGGGAGAAGGACAAGCCCACAAAGGCCTTGGGGCCTGTCACATATGACCACCTCACTCTTGTCACCTGCCACCTGCTGGGACCTGGGAGTGGGGATGCTGAAGTGAAAAGAGAGAGCAAGATCCAAATCCTGGCTGCTTCCCCTTCTTGCTGTGTGACTTTGGGCAAGCCTCTATACCTCTCTGTCCCCTGTTTCCTTACTTGTCACATGATGAGGCTTTCAGCAGCCTAGAGGGGAGAGTATGGCTCCAGATCAGGAGGGGTGATTGTTGGCTGAGGCTGAGGCCGGGAGGCCAACAACACAAACCATTCCCGGACCTTTCCCCAGGGTAAGTGAGAGGCAGTTGGGAGCACAGAGGCCTCTCCCTCCAGGTCCTGAGGTGGAGCACAGACTGGCTGGCGGAGGCCCAGGGCTCATCTTGGGATGGAGACAGATTGGCAGACAAAGAGGAGGCAGGCGGGCAGGGCTGGGGTGCCCCTGGGGAGGAAAGGGAGAGGGAGGGGTGGGAGCAGGAGGGAGGAAGGCAGGGCTGGATGCAGCCTCACAAACCCAGGGCCTGTGACGTCTCCAGCTGGAGGCTGGAACGGGACCCTTCCCCTGAATGGGGTGGGGAGGGGGGCCTGTTGGTTTCCGCCTCTGGATTTGGGGGAGGGAGGGACCTGGGGGGGTGAGACTGTGATCAAGCATTGTCCCCTTCCCACAAAACACAGCCCCGCCCTGGCCACCCTGCGGCTGTGATGTCTTAACAGTAGCTCCCCACCATGGCTGCAATGCTCAAAGTCCTGACGTGTGCGCGTCGTCCCAGTTCCCAGGAGATTCGGCTGCTGCGGCCTCCGGGGGACACTTTGAGAACCACCGCTGCATTGCATGCCCAGCCCGGTTGGGTGCCCGTAGGTGCAGACCCTGAGATGGAGCTGGCATGGTAAGAGGCTTGTCGGGCCAGGGTGCCTGTGGAGGGAAGACAGAGGGGGAGGGCCTCGGCCAGCCGGCCATGAAGGGCTGGCGGCCGGAACCCAGCGGGGAGCTCCGGAGAGGAGTTCACCCCCTATAGGAGCCCGACATTAGGCAGCAATGGCCAGGCCCTGGTTCCCCTGCTGGCTCGGACCCCGCGGGGATTGCCTGCGAAGGGCGTGGCCTGGCTCAAAAGTGGAGGGGGATCCTGAAGGTGCTACAGCTGGAGGCTGTCAGCTCGCCGCTGACCCTGCACCTGAAGGACATGTTCTTTCTGGAAGGGAGACTGAGCACCCCGTCCATGGCTGCCACCGGCGTCCGCTGTGTGCAGGCTCTGGGTGGAGCATTTACCTGGATGAATGCAGTTTCCCGCCCAACCTGAGAACTCAAATATAGCTGGCCCCATTTAATAGATGGGGAAGATGAGGCACTGAAAGATTATGTGATCAGCCCAGTAGTGGAGCCAGGATCTGAACCCCTCTCATGCCATGGTGTTCATCCCTTGCAACTACCCTGAAAGGTGAAGAACATTAGCCTTTTTTATAACTGAGGAATCTCAGGTATGGAGAGGTCAATGACTTCCCTGATCAGGCAAGTGAAGTAAGTGGAGGCTCTGGGATTTGAACCCTGTGCTGACCCATCTCTTCTAATTTCAAGGTGTCATCTGTTGAATGTTTCCGGGGAGATATAATAGCAGAATTTGGGACCTGGAAGGAGCCTCCCTAACAATCCTCCAGTGGGGACACCAAGGCTTAGCCACATCTCAGTGCCTCTCTGAGCCCTAAAGGGGCTCCCTGCTGTGTGAGGGATGTATCCACCCATCATTCATGCATTCAGCACACAGAGATGAGCACCTGTGGACCCACCCTCCAACCCAGGGCACTTGCGGTACAGTGGGGAGGCAAGCATGGTACAGGGGGTCTACATAGACATTGGGGCTGCACTGGGGATTGGGCGAGGTGGCCAACACATTTAGAGATGCATCTGGGGAGGCTTCCTGGAGGAGGTAGACTGAGAGGAGAAGAAGTGACAGGCGGGGATACTAACCACTATACTAATGAGGAGCTGCTAAGAGAGGAGAAGAAGTGAAAAGCGCATTCAAGGCAGAGGAAGGAGAAGAAGCAAAAAGGCTTGCTGATGGGAGAATTCATACTGCTGTTAGGGAATTGATGGGAATCAGTAAATCTGGATGCTGAGATCATCGGGGAAGTTGTGGTCAGGAATGAGGTGGAAAGTGGAAGTCTGGCCTGGCCAGTGTGGTCAAGCGCTGGACTTGAAACCCAACCTCAGCTCTGTGCAGGGTAGGGCCACTGTCTGCAGGAGAGCTGTCTCCTCCAGGGCTTTGACTTCCCCAGGGTTCCCTCTCGCTTCTCCGACTCCTCTGTGGCTTCCAGCCCCTGCCAGGGCCCCCACAATCTCTTCTGATTTTCAAGCCCTTGTTCAATTCTAATAAAGTGGACCCGTGTAACCAGCAGGGTTTTGTGCAAATGGCAGAATGGGACTTCCAAGGCTGGGTCATGAAATGTCTTGTAGCTTCTGTCTTGGTCTAGGGTTCGATCACGCTGGGGAATCCAGCTGCCAGGCCATGGAGTCACTCAAGCAGCCCATGGAAAGGCCCGCATGGCAAGGAACTGAAGTCCCCCCTCCAGCTGGGGCCGACTTGCCCATCCCATGAATGAGCCACCTTGGAAGCAGAGCCGGCAGCCCCAGTCAAACCTTCAGATGAGTGCAGCTCCCGAACCAGCCAGCCAAATGGATCCCAAATTCCTGACCCAGAGAAATCATGAGACCTACTAAATGACTCTTGGTATGAGTCCCTAAGTTTTGGGGTGATCTGTTCTGCAGTATCAAATCAGGAGGGCTTCTTCACATCCTTTTTTGGCCCCTGTTACTCTGCCTTCTCTAGATTGTTCATTCACTCATTCACAAATATTTACTGGACATCTACTATGTGCCAGGCAACGGAGATAAACAGGTTACAACACGTCAGGCCTCCACCCTCAGAGTCCCAAGATGCACGCCCCCTGTTCTGTGATTTGCTAAATTCATTAAGTCACTCTTTTACTGAGCTGAATGTCTCAAAATGACCTTTTGGGAGACCTAATCTCTTTTGAGAGTCTGGTAGAAACCAAAGTTTCTCCTCCAGAGAAGTTCAGATACACACAGAATTAAATTGAGGTACAAATTCAGAGGGATCCCAGGCCATCCCAAACTGGACTTTAGGCCCCCAGACTCTGAAGACCCAGTCGGCCCCCATGAACGTGTAGCCCTAGTGAGGAGTCAACAGCGCCCCAGCCTCTGAGCTGCTGTTTGCTTCTGTAGATTATGTAGCCCATGTGGAGAGCTTGGTGGAGGCTGAGCCCTGGGCCTGGGCTCTCCCTTCCTCTCCTCTGTGTTCTCAGCAGGCTGCCCCTGCAGGAGGCTGGTGGGCCTTGGGCGGCCCTGCCTGGGAGGCACGTTTAAGAGGAAGAGCCAGAAAGCCCTTTGGTTGTGTGCAGGCTGACTCCTCCAGCCCAGCTCGGCCTGCTGCTAAAGCTGAGGGCTCAGCCTCACGATGGAGCACAGAAGCTGGAGGGTACGAGTTTGAGAACACAGCCTTGGGGCAGCGGCTGGACCAGCAGCCCCTCTCAGGGAAGCCGCTCTTTCCAGAGGACCAACCTGCCCTGATGTGGAGGTCAGGGCTGTCCCCAGCCCCAGCCCCTTGTGTGACTCAGGAAGCAGCTCATGCAGCTGGGGGGAGGGTTTCGGGGGAGGGTGGAGAGCGGGGAGGGTTTTGGGGGAGGGTGGGGAGGGGAGGGGTGGGCGGAAGGCGGCCTCCTTCCTCCTCCCAAGTGCTTACTGCTCTCCCTCCTCCTTAATTCGCTCCCCCATGTCTTTCCTCTTCCATATTTTCTTTCTTTCCTGCTTTTCTGCGTTTTCTTTCCTGCGTTTCTCTTTTTCTTCTTCCTCTCTGTTTTCTCCCCTTTTCTCCTCCTCTCGGTTTTGTTTTGTTTTGTTTTGATCTAGTCTTTTTCCTCCTTCCCCCCTCCTTTCCCTCCCCTTCATCTCCATGATGATTAAGAGCCTGGATTCTGGCTGCCCTGGGTTCGAATTTTGACTCCGCCACCTACCGGCTGTGTGACCTTGGGCAAGTTATGTAATCGCTCTGTGCTTTGGTTTCCTGGGCTGTAAAATGCGATCCTAACAGTATCTGTCTTGGAGGTTTCTCTGAGGAGTAACTTAGACCAGGGCCCGGTCCCTGTGGGTGCTAGGTGTCTGCTCCTTCCCATTAATGCTCTTCCCTCCCGCCTTTTCTTCTCCTACTGTCAGTGCTGCCTCCCTCTCCCTCCCTCCCTCCAGACTCTGTGGCCCTGTGCTTACCCCTTGTCCCCCAGGCATCTCGCTGCCCTCCCCGCTGCCCCATCCTTTCACTGTGCAGAGAGGAGGAGGGCCCAGGCTCGGGGCCAGGCCGCCCCAGGAGCAGTTGCCGAGCCAGGTGGTTGGAGCTCTTCCCCGGGCCCCGCCCACCACGAGCGCGAGGAGCTGCCTTTGTGCCTCCGAGTGACAGTCTCTCTTGGCGCATTTGGCAGAACCGTGCATCTGGCCCGGGTACAGCCGAGATGCTCGGCCTGGCAGGCAGCGGCCTCGGGAGGCAGGGTGCTCTGGGATGCCCTTGTCATCCACCTGCGTGGCCCTGCAGGAAGGGTGTGCCCAGCCCCCCGGGGGCCCCCTGGTGCCCGGCACGGTGCCCACCACGCGGCGGGAGTGCAGCCAGCGGGTAGGCATGGACAGCCGTATCCGCTCTCCTGAACCCTTGCTTTGTTGCAGTCCTTGCTGTGCGTGCAAAGTCCTTGCATCTTGACAGCCACCGGACAGGGCAGGGACCGGTATCATTCCCCATTTTAGAGATGAGCAAACTGAGTCACAGAAAAGTGGAGGAAATCGCTCGAGGTGGGCTGGGTGGAGGAAAGGACACCTGCAGGGGGGAAGGCATTTTACTGAGGAGGAAACAAGATGAGTCCTGGTCCACGACGTGAAGCCGGCGATCCTCCGCTACCTCTCAGCTGGTGGGCCCGCGGGGCTGGTCTCAGACACGGGGGGTGGGGGGGCCTCCCTCCTCGTGCGGGGCGACGCTGGGAAGAGCAGCAGGCTCCATGCTCCGGGCGGTTCAGCCAGTGCCTCAGGCTTCACAGTTCTTTGAGAGGATTGCCCTTATTTTCCAGGTGAGAAGCCCGAGGCCCAGAGAAGGCAAGCACCGTGCTGAAGTCACACAGCTGGTACCTGTGACTCGGAAGCCCCACTTTTCTGTCTTCCAACGTGGAGGCCTGGGGTGGGAGGGCGAAGAAGGAGCATGCCTGCCACCACTCTTCTGTTCTGTCTCTGCTGCCAAGGCCAGGCCCTGGTGCCCCTCTGCCCACCATTTGCAGAAAGGCCTGGGCGCAGGCATCTGCACTTGGTGCTGGAGGCCAGGCCTGCCAGGCATCACTGTGCTCATCTTCCCTCCTTCCCTTGGCTTCTCTTTCTTCCTTCCTACCTGCCTGCCTACCTGACTTGTAAGATATAAAATATAATAAGGTACCTGGAGTACACACATCTAATGTGTGCAATTCAATGAATTTTTATGCAAGAACACTCCTGTGTAACTACCATCCAGATGCAGATGAAGAACGTTCCCAGGCACCACACTCCCTCCTGCCCATCCCCCAGGTAACCACTCTTCTGATTTTTTTCATTGAAGTATAGTTGGCACACCATGTTACATTCGTTTCTGGTGTACATTATTCTGATTTTTATCACTGTACAGTTTGCTTGTTCTCAAAATTCAGATAAGTGCAATCGTACTCATTGTGTCCATTGGACAGATGAGTAAGTACAGACCACAGAGGGGAGGTTGGCCCACTGGCATCTCAGAGCCCGGCACCTTTGTACATGGCTTTGAGCGGAGAGACAAGGGTGGAGGGCACTCGCCAGTGCCCTCCAGCACGCAGGTGCTTTATTTGTCTGATCAGAAGAAGTGCAACTCCTAGCTCCTTGTGGACAGGATGGCTAGGTGCCTAATATTGTTCATCCAGAGGGATGAAACACAGGGATCCTGGGATCTTTTGCAATCTAGAAAATGTGAGGCAGGTTGGCTCCCTTCAGGAGCTCAGGGAGACGCTCGCTGTCTCTACTGGATTGAATAACGTTCCTCCCCTCCCCTACTCATGTCCACCTGAAACCTCAGAATGGGACCTTGTTTAGAAAATATTTAGAAATAGTGTCTTTGCAGATGTAATAAAGTGAAGGTGAAGTCATACTGGATGAGGGTAGATCCTAGTCCGACGACTAGCGTCCTTATGAGAACGGGAAAATCTGGACACAGGCACAGACGTCCAGGGAGGACGCCATGTGGTGACAGGGAGAGATTGGAGTGACGGGCCTACAAGCTGGAGTACCAAGGATTGTTGGCAATCCCCACAGGGCCCCACTGACACCTTGATTTCAGACCTCCAGCTTCCAGAACTGTGAGAGCGTAAGTTTCTGTGGTCTTAAGCCAGTTTGTGGTATGTTGTCACAGCAGCCCCAGAGAACAAACACAACGTCCAAGCCTGAGGTCTGGGATCAGCCACCATTGACCCTGCACCTGGGTGGGGTCCATCTCAGGAGAGAAACCCTGGACACACAGAGAAGCTGCCGAGGATGTCCCAGCAAGTGCCCAGAGCTCGGGGCCCAAATGCTCACCGAACTGGGGGTGGAAGACAGAAAAATACCTCTCCTCTCAGATCCCAGTTCTAAAAGCAAGAACCAAAAAGTATCTTGACAGATGACCCTGACGTGAAACCAGCACATTCTAGAGTGTCACCCGACCACAAAGTGAACAGTTTGCCGACCCCGCTGCCAGGCAGATCTGCTTTTCTCTGGCCACAGCTCCTCTTGGCTTTATTATTCCCATTTCACAGATGTGGAAATGGAGGCTCTGGGATTTTAAGTGACTAAAGCCACAGGAGTGACGGCCCAGGCTTTGGGACCTTGTGACTTTGGGTACGTGACTCCCCCTTCCTGAGCATCCCATTAGCTGAAGCACAAGTAACAAGATGCATTCCTGATGGAGCTGCCTTCTCAAGCATGTCACACTACATCTTCACGCAGGCCTGGGAGACCGCTATTACCAACCCCATCTTACAGCCAGAAACCCGGAGGCTCAGCGAGGAAAGGGGTGTGCCCGAGGGACATGCACAGAACCGGAGAAATGTAGGCAAATCTCATCTTGCAGCGTTCTTGCACAATTTGAGTTGAATACGAGATGACAGTGTGAATGGACCTGATACACAGTTGGTGCTTAATAAAGGCTTGCTTGAAGTCTCACAGCCGGTGAGTGGTGGAAGGAAGAATTCACTCCCAGGTCTGTCTCACCCGAGCACTTTTCAGCCCCTCCTTCCACGTGAAGCAAAGAGGATGGTGCCTGGCACAGAGTGAGCCTTCCAGAAGGGTTAACTTAGTCAAAATATTCCTTTCAGAAAGTTTGAAAACCTGACTCTTATGCAGATATAGTGAGCATGTGTCAAAGGTTTATTTAACTCATGAATGAGAGAACCAGCAGGATGGTTCAATGGAGGGCAGGATGGCAAATCAGGTGCAAAACTGGTTAATGTCTTACAGGGTGACAAAACCATAAGCTTTAGCCTTATTTTTAGTTCAGGACAAAATGATTTGCAACTGTGCATCTTTTACAAGTTAAAGTATAACTTCACCGAGTAGGAAGTCTGATCAATAATAAACAGCAAAGCCAAACAAAGGTACGTCTCCTAGAGAATCAGGTGACCCAGTCAGGCTGGTCAGACAGTGTCTTAGAATGACCTCGAAAGGGCACACTGACTTCCTTTTGTCTTATGTCTCTGTCTTGGATATTTTTCTTTACAGCTGTTATTACCACTACTACGACTACTATTATTATGATTCGGCTTCTCTCTGCTGAAGGGCAGCTCACAGAGCTCATAGGTTCCTTAGAAGGACACACAGACCCCACCGTCCCCTTCACTCAGGGAGGGACCCAGGGCAGAGCCCTCGCCCACAATGATAGTCTGGGACAACACTGGCCAGAGAGCAGATCCCACACAGGCTGAAGTGGGTGGGGGTGGGGGCCAGCAGAAAGGGCCTATGGCCCTGTTGTTGTGTTCATAACCATGCCATGGAAACATCTCTAGCCTATCGCTTGTCAAGTAAAATAAAGCAGCCCATACCTGAGAAGTGGGGGGGTGATCCCATGTAGGTCCATATATGGATGTATGTGCATTTGTGGTGTGCATACGTTTGTAAGTATAAATGCATTTGTACGTACAAGTATGGATACATTGATTTATAAGTGTGCATGTAGGAAAGCCCTCTGGAGAAATACTGGCCCCCCAGCTCAGTCACAGTGCGGGGGATGTGAGGATGAAGGGGGAACCGTCCTGTAGAACCCACTGCACTGTTTACATTGGTGACCCGCAGCTTGTCTTCCTCTGTTACTCTCTTCCTGTATGCTCTCTAAAATATAGTCATATATGTACGTATACAGCGTATGGTAGATTCTGGCAGCTTGTCCCAGGGACTAGGAATGGGGGGTGGTCTTTCCCACCGGTTCCACCCCCCCCCCCCCCCCCCTTACTCTTTGGCTTCGCGTCATCGTTATTATTTGGGACCATGAACACCCCTCCGGCCCCGCCATCTCTGGGGACAGATCCCAGGCTTGCAGGCGGGGGACCCCGGACGCCGGCCCCCCTGGGGTCCCGCGGCGTGAGCGGGAGGAAGGGGTGCGGGCTTCGCAGGGCGCTCTCGCCGGCCTCCCGGGCTGGGCCGGGTCCGCAGCTGACGGTGCGGGTGGGGGCGGGGAGCAGATGGACGGGGCGCCCGACGGCTCGGGGTCCCCTGGTCCCGTCCAGGTGGCTCCGGCCGACTACGGGCCAGCTGCGGGGGCCGGGGAGGGGCGGGCAGCCCGGATGGGGAGGGGACCCCGTTTTCCATGACAATGCCAAGGCGGCGCGTACAAAGGCGCCGCAATCAGCGTTTTATTGGTTCGAGTTAATTATCTGAGGAGGGAAGGGGGCGGGCGGGGCCCGGCGATTCCCTCGTGGGGTTGGGGGTGGGCTGGGGTGGGGTGGCGAGACCCGAACGGGAGGGGGCGGTGGGAAAGCGGCCCTTCCCAGTCTCGGCAGCCCGGGGCTCCGTGGCAAAGCGCCATCGCCCCCTGGTGGGTACCTCACTCATTCGTTCCCTCCCTCATTCATTAGTTCACTCGCTCGCCCATTCACTGTGTTGCTCGGCGGAGCATTTTAAGAGCGAAGTGCTGCGAACAGGACCCTGCGGCAAGTGGGGCACAGTTTTTTTAAATGCCTGGTCCTGGGCTGAGCAACTCCTGATTGCCATTCTCACCAGCGAAAGGCTCTCAGCCTAGTGCTGCAGGCTGACTTATAGACAATTATAATGCAGCCTGACAAATGCTAGAGTGAGGGCAGCATCGCGGGATGCGGGGCCCACAGGAGGACCTTCGGGAGAGGAGGGAATCCTGGAGGGCTTACTGGAGGAGGCCCAGTTTCAGATAAGACCTGAGTGACAAGTGGCAACTAGCCAGGTGAGGGAGTGGAGGGGCATAGGAGATGAGGGCCTTGCCGGAAAAGGGTTCAGCAGGTGCAGAGCGGTTGCACAAAGATCAAGTAAGGTGCACTCTGGGAAGAGCAGCTTGCTGGTGGAGGATTCTGGAACTCACTGTGCAAGGGTGGAGGTGGGCAATGAGGTGGATAAGTGGGCTGGGGTCAGATGAAAGTGTGGGCTGTGGGTGGTGTGGCCTGGGAACACCTGTCAGATCATTTCCAGTTTATCATTCTCTCCTTTAGGTTTGGGGAGAATTTGGCTGCCTCCACCCCCATCTAAATTGCTCCCATATGGATTCAGACCTTATCATTATCCCCCCATGACCACTGTCCCGTTGTCTCCATGTCTCCCTTCAATTTGCTTTTCAGTCTGCCTGCACTCTATTCCCCAAAACGGCCTTTCTAAAAGCAAAACCATGCGGCACTACTTTTCGAAGTTATAATGCACAAGATTTATAACCCAGTGGCTGTGACAGAAAACCCTTAATAATAATTGTTTAAACAAAGTAGAGGCATTTCTCTTTCACGTCAATAAAGTCTGAAGGTAGGCAGTCTAGTGCTGGCATGGTGCTCCATAGTTTGGGGAACTGGACTCCTGTCTTGTTATTTCACCATCTTCAGTATATGACTGCCATTTCATGGCGCAGTATGGCTGCTCAAACACCAGCCATCACATCTGCATCCCAGATGAAGAGCCTTCCAGTCATCAGAAAGGAGAAAAGGGTCAAGAAGGGAGGGAAGTCACATATGATCCTTTTATTTATATTCTATCAGTCAGAACTTAATTACATGGCCACACTAAGAACAAGAGAGGTTCCAGGCATCATGTGTCCAGATAAAAATTGGAGTTCTCTTTCAAAGGAAGAAATGGAGCCTGGATATTGGGGATAACCATCCGTCTCTGTCACACTCAAGAGTTCCACTTCTTGGAGTGTCTTACAGGTGCACAGCCATGTGACATATCTACAAGGTTATTCACTGCAGCATTGTTGGTGACAGCAAAAAACTAGAAACAAGTTCAATAGGGGACTTGTTAAACAAATTTGGGGGCATCCATAAAAGGGAGCACTATGCAGCCATGAACACAAATGACCAAGCTCACTATGCACTGGTATGAAATGGTATTTCACACATCCCACTTTGGAAAATAGCAGTTTCTTATAAAGTTAAACATACACCTACCCATGACCCAGCAACTTCGTCTCTAGGTTTCTGCTCCCCAGACACCAAAAAAATATATACGTCCCCACTAGGACTTATACGCAAATGTTTATAACAGTTGTTTGTAACAGACAACAACTGGAGACAGCCCACTGTCCATCAGCTAGTGAATGGATAAGCAAATTGATGAATCCATATCTTGGGATACTACACTGCAGGATACATGAGTGAACTACAGACGCGTGCAACAACTAGGAAGAATCTCAAAGCGTGCTGAGCAAAAACAAGCTGGACATAAAAAACAACTTGCTACAATGATGCTATTTATATTAATCTAGAACAGGTGAAGTGAGTGAAGCGGTGGTACCAGAAACCAGATCGGTGGCTTCCTCTGGGAATGGAGGGATTGATTGGGAAGGGGCATGAACAAACTTGGGGAGCTGGAAATGTTGTGTATCACAACTGGGTGTTGGTTACACAAATGTGTTTCTCTGTATGTAAATTATACCTCAATATTTTTTTAAAAAGCAAGGTGCGGAACAGCAAGTAAATGATGCTATCCTTTATGTTTACAATGAAAAGGAATTTGCTTGTATCTGCACAGACTCTCTGGGACAGGCTGGTAACAGTGGTTGCCTATGGCAGGGAAACTGGTGGCTGGGGCTGGGAAAGAGGGGGACTTTTCTCCATATCCTGTTGCACCTGTTGACCCTGAAAGACACAGGTGAATGTACTATGTAAATAGAAACTGAAAAGGAAGAGATCGGTTAGGTGCAAATTTGACATCGACAAGCCCCTGCTTTAAATCCCTCGATGGCTCCCCCCTTGCCATCAGGGCAAAGTTCAGACTCTGAGCTCTCCCTGCCTCACCTGCCCGCCCCCCCCCACCCCAGCAGTACCCTCTCCAGCCACTTGCCACCATCCACAGACAGCTCAGCTCCAGGCTCTCTCAGTCCTTTGTACCCATGCTGTGCCCTCAGCCGCTCCTGTCCCGGAAGGCTCGGCTGCTGGCGAAGCTCTCCCCAGTCCCCAGTCTGAGTGGGTTCCCCTGTCCCCCTTGGTCCTGCTGCACTCTGCCCCACCCCTTCCTCATCGGCCCAGACCACCGTGTTTATCGGTGCTAGCTGTGAGCTGGCCCCCTGGGTCCCCGGAGACAGATGGGAGCCATCTTTAGGGACAAACCTGCTTCCATGTCTGTTCTCTGCCAGATAGAGGGCTCCTCCCGCCCAGAGATGCTGACAGAGTCCTCTCTCCCCAGGCCCAGCTCCGGCCTAGGGCAGAGGCCTTGATAAAATGTGTTGTGTGTTTTTAAAAATTTTTTATTGTTATGTTAATCACCATACATTGCATCATTAGTTTTTGATGAAAATGTGTTGTTTTAAAATTAAGCGTTTGCTGCCCAGAGAATATGTTTCATGACAAGGCCAATAGGACCTCTTAGAACACAGAGAGAAAACACACCATTGTGGGATTATGTGATATGTCCAAGTCCTAACCCCTGGTTCCTGTGAATGTGACCTTCGGAAATGGGGTCCTTGCAGATATAAAGTATAAGGTCATGCTGGGTGAGGGGGGGCCCTAATCCATGGGCTGGTGTCTTTATGAGAGGAGGGAAATCTGGACACAGACACGGACGTCCAGAGAGGACTCCGGGTGGTGATGCAGCCAGAGAGTGGAGTGATGGGCCCAGAGGCCCACGCACACCAAGGACCACGGGCAACTCCGGCAGGGAGCTAGGAGGCATCCTCCCCTGGAGCCCTTAGAGAGAGCAAGGCCTTGCTGACACTCCGATGTTGGACTTCCCGCCTCAGAACTAGGAGAGAATAAATTTCTGTTGCCTTAAACCACCCAGTTCGTGGTAACGTGGGACTTCAGCCCTAGGAAACTTTATACACACTAAACCCGTCAACACCTAAGACAATTATGGGTAGTGACGAGCACTTTGGAAAAATAAAACAAAACATGGAAACAGGGCGTGTGACAGGGAGTGACTGGAAACAGCATCACCTTAGCCAGGGTGGTCAGGGAAGGCCTCTTGGAGGCGGTGATGTTTCAGTGGAGATGGACAAGATGAGGGCCCCACCGTGTAAGTAGCAGGCAGAGGTGCTGGGGGCAGGTGCGAGGCTTGGCATGTTTGAAAGCTACTGGATGCAGGCCTGACGATGGTGGACACCTTGCTGGGGACTTTGGGGGAAGTCCCCAGGACTGAAGCAGGAAGGGACTGTCCTGTCTTTGCCTCCGTAGGTCTCAGAACCTGCTGTGGGGCTGATGCGGGTCACCCCTCGGCTGGGGCCGGCTGGCAGCCGATGGAGGAAGCCAGCTTCACAGCTGACACTCTGGCTGTAATTGTGATTAACTACCGGGTCCTCTTCCCGGCTCAGGCCTGAGGCCACGGTGCGACAGCTGCAGAGTGAAGCAATGAGGCCAGGAAGGGGTTAATGGGCTGCCCCTCCATCTGAGCCCTTCACACAATGAGGTGGAGGTGGGGGGGCCTCTGGTGGGGGTGTCTGGCCTCAGCTGGGGTGAGTGAATGGAGGGGACAGAGGCCTTGTCCCTGGGGACAGGGCCAGTACTCTGTGGGGAGAGGGGTCAGAGCCCTCCCCCCTGTTGTTATTTCCATCCATCCCCATCCTCCCCTCCCCTCCCCTCCCCTCCCCTCCCAGCCAGAGCATCCCAGACAACTGCCCTCTGGGCTCCAAAGTGGGCAGCATCCTCAGCCTCACGGAATTCTGAAGCGTAGTCTGAAAGTCGAATTGTAGAATCGTGAAATGTCACCGCGGAGGGGGAGCTCATTTATTCCTGTTGCTTTCAAGCTTTTTTGCTTAATTATTAGCATCGAAGCCCAGAGCCCCCACCCCCGCCTCATTTTCTCCCCCAATAATAAATAGTGTGTTGATTACCTTGAGAGTGGCCTGGGAGCCAGCCTAAATCATTCATCCCCAGCGCTGCCGCTGAGAACTGGGGCACGTTGGGGGGTCCCGACAAATGTCTCACTTATGCAACCACCACCACAACGGATATACAGAACATTTCCCTCACCCCAGAAAGTTCCCTCATGCGCCTTTGGGGTCAATACCCTTTTCCCCTAATCCCTGGTTGAATAATGGTCCCCCCAATCCAAAGACAGGGAGTTCTCGTCCCTGAGTTTTGTAAATGTTACCTTATTTGGAAAAGGGATCTTTGCAGATGTGATTAAATGAAGGATCTTGAGGTGAAGAGATGGCTGGATTATCCAGGTGGACCTTCAGTGCCATCACCTAGGTCCTTATGAGAGAGAGGCAGGTGCCCCCAGCTGGCTCACTCGGTAGAGCACGCGACTCCTGATCTTGGCGTCGTGAGTTCCAGCCCCACACTGGGCGAAGAGCTTACTGAAAAAAAAGAGAGAGAGACAGAGAGGCAAACTTGCAGAGGGGGAGGCTGGTGACCACGGAGGCAGAGAGTGAGGGTTGTGGCCACAAGCCAAGGACTGGCTGGAACCACCAGAAGCTGGAAGAGGCAAGGAACAGCTTTTCCCATGGAGCCTTCTGAGGGACCGCAACCCCGCGCAGACAGCTTCATTTCAGACTTTTGGCCTGGGAACCGTAAGAGAGTAAATTTCTGTTGTTCTAAGCCATCCAGTTTGTGGTACTTTGTTCTAGTAGCTGTAAGACATGAATACACTTGGCAACCATGCCCTGTTTCCTGCCTGTGTACTTTTGCCTTTGCAAGAGTGTTAGATAAATGGGATCCCACAGTATGTAGACTTTTGAGTCGGCTTTCTTTCTTTCTTTCTTTCTTTCTTTCTTTCTTTCTTTCTTTCTTTCTTTCTTTCTTTCTTTCTTTCTGAGAGAGAATGAGAGAGAGAGCATGAGAAGGGGGAGGGTCAGAGGGAGAAGCAGACCCCCAGCTGAGCAGGGAGCCCGATGCAGGACTCGATCCCGGGACTCCAGGATCATGACCTGAGCCGAAGGCAGTGGCTTAACCAACTGAGCCACCCAGGAGCCCGAGTCCGCTTCTTTCACTCGGCATAACACATTTGGGATTCATTCATGTTACATTTCTCAGAAGTCTATTCCTTTTCGTTGCTAAGTAGTATTCCAGCGTATGGATACACAGCGACTTATTTCGCATTCACCAGTTGAAAGGCATTTGGGTTATTTCCAATTTGGCACGATTATAAATAATCGTGCCATGAACCTGTGCACACAGGTCTTTGTGGGGACATAAGTTGTCCTTTTTCTAGGGTTGATATCTAACAGTGGAATTACTGGGTCATAGTGTAAGTATATTTATAATTCTACGAGAAACCGATGAACTTTTCCAACGGCACTGTACCATTTCACATTCCCACCAGTGCCTAGTATTGTCAGATGAAAAAATTGTCTTGGCCATTTACATAGGTACGTAATGATCACAGGGTTATCACAAGGATTGAACGAGAGGATGCCTCACACCATAATGTGTGCTCCCTGCCTCAGAAATGTCAGCTCTTTCTTCTGTTATCACTGTGGGGAGGCCAGGACATAACCAGCGCTGCAGAACTCCAAGGCCAGGTGGGACAGGTGGGCAAGGCAGGGGCTCTGGGGAGCTGGCAGGCACGTGCCCATCTTGAAGTTCGGGGTCTGCAAGAAACAGCAAGGTAGAGGTTTGAGTGCAGGTGGCTTTCCAGGGAGTGCCCTTAGGATCTCAGGGGAGGGAGGGAAGCAGGGTCAGGCATTTGCAACAGTGGCCTCGGCCAGTCCCCAGTCCCGTCAGGAGCTCCAGCTGGGACTGTGAGACAGGGAGGTCAGGCCTCTTCCCCCTGCCTTGACCAGGCTTTGGAGTGGCTGCCCCTGGGGGCGGGGAAGTCTTAGGTACAGCAGCTCCTTCAGCTGAACCACCAGCAGCCAAGGCCAGAGGCATGTGGGGTCTGGTGCCCGGATCCAGGTGACATCCGCCAGCCAGCGGGGGAAGCAGCCCCATGTGGTCGGAGCTTCCAATTTTTTAAAACTAGCTGTAAATCTAGATGTCGAAGTTGTCTCCTTGTTTTTTAAAGTGCTGGAAACTCTTGCAGACTTTTAGATCATGCTGTGAGGAGCTAAGGTGGCAGGCCTAAGGACTGGGTGGGGCCTGGGGCTGCCTGCTGATGTCCCCAGGTGTGAAAGCTACTCTGTCACTTCTGGTATCACGTTAGTGTCCGGTTCCCCACGGGGTGAGCTCTACGGGACAAGCGCCTTTGGGTTTTGCTCTGCACAGCAATCCCCAGCGTATAGGGCAGGGCTTGGCGTGAGCTGAAGAAGGAAGAGAAAGTGTAAGAGCGGAGAGCCAAACTGGGTGACTTGCCTCAGCTTGCAGGGTATTTGTTTGCAGAGAAAGTCGTTAAGTTTTTTTTTTTTTAAATGTTTTATTTATTTATTCATGAGAGTCAGAGAGAGAGAGAGAGAGAGAGAGGCAGAGGCAGAGGGAGAAGCAGGCTCCCCGCCTAGCAGGGAGCCCGATGCGGGACTCAATCCCAGGACCCCGGGATCATGACCTGAGCCGAAGGCAGACACTTAACCATCTGAGCCACCCAGGCGCCCAGAAAGTCGTTAAGTTTTGAGATATTTTTTTACACAGCATCTGACAATGAATACCTTATTATGGAATGTATGTAATACATTTTATTACATATAATAACAATTTCTCTCACACCCACACATCAGATTCATCAAATTCTGTTACTTCACCCTTCAACACATATCCAGAATCCGAATACTTCCTCCCACCTCCAAAACCACCACCCGGGTCCATGGCCACCATCTGTACTCTCCTGGGTCATTGCCGAGCCTCCCCACTGGTCTCCCTGCCTCCCTTCTGCCCCTCACTGCATAGGGGGAACAGCCATGGGAGAGGTGACCCCATGGCCTCTGGGGGGCTACTAGAGGCTTTGAGTAGGAGGCCTCCTTGGGGAAGCAGGGTGTTTATTAGGGCCTTTCTGAGGGGAGGTCTCTCCCTCACACGGAGGAGTGGCTCCCGAGGGGCCAGGACAGAGAGGGTGGTGTCGAGGCCAGGTGTGGTCCTGGTCACTGCATAGCACCCGGGGGACCTCGTACTTCGTACAGTTTGGCGCCCCCCGGGCTAAGCGCATGCGTGTGGGAAGGGGGTGTGCCCTGTGCATTCCCCGCAGGGGCGGGGCGGGGCGTGTGTCCTGGTTTAGGGCACAGCTCTCGTGTTCCGGGTGTGCAGGCGTGGGCAATTTGTTTAACTTCTTAGTGCCTCTATTTCCTCTTCTGTAACAGGAGACTAAAAATACTAATACATACCTCATAGGGCTATGGTGAGGATTTCATGACTTAATATGTGCAGAAGGGTTAGGACAGTATTAGCACATGCAGGAATTACAGGAGGGCTGGCTCTTAATATTATGGGCAAAGATCAAATCTTAGCTCTGCCATGGACATGCTGTGTGACCCGATGCCGGTGACTTTGCCTCTCTGTGCTCAGTTTCCTCACGGGTAAAATGGGATCATATTGGCACTGTCCATAGAGCTTTTGTGAGGATTCAAGGAGAAGCCATATGGGGAGGCCTCCCTCCCGTTCATACAAATATGGGAGCCTCTGGGTAGCTGCCTATGTGGCCATGGGCAGGCACTCCTGGGGCCTGGACTCTTACATCCACTCTGAATGGAGCCGCCTTCTGCAAGACCCCAAAAGATCCACCTTCCAGGCACACCCTTTTCTTGCCCCCTATTTCCGCTTCTTGGGCTGCAGCGCCACCTTCTGGCCCAAAGCTACATTGCACCCAGAGCCGACCAACGGCTTGAGGGGAAGGGGATAGGCCCTTGAGCACCTGCTGTGTGCATCACACACACACACACACACACACACGACACCAATGTAGGTATCAACCTTTCTCTGTAGAGCCTGAGCCTCAAGGGAGGTCACACAGAACCAGCTACTAGCTGGGGTTCACATCCACATCCCCTTTCCCCCCCACTCCAAACACCCTCCTAGGGTGAGTTCAAGTTCTGGACTTGCCCTTCCCCTTTACTTAGAGAGGAGCCAGGAGCTGAGGTTGGGGTCCTGGGGAGAATGTCAGGGCTGTCCCCCAGGATGCAGATTGAAGAAGGAAGAGCACTAGATTGAGAATCCCCAGGCTGGAGTCTCAGTCTGGCTCCCCCAACCACCAGCGGAGTAACCTTTGGAAAACCCTTACCCATTTATTTTAGCCCTTACCATTTTGAATATAGTCACTGCAGGGAGAGCATTTAACATGGGCATTAGGTTCTAATGTGAGGAGAAAATGATAGAAATAGACAATTTTCTAAAACTCCAAAAAATCCTTTAAATCACCCATAAAGTACAGCTTTCTGAACGAGTCCTTTGCGGTAATAAGCACACTGGACATAAAGACGGTCAGTGTGAGGCAGCGATCGTAGAGGTTTGCAAACTGATTTTCCATTCAGCTCTCACTCAGATGTTCGGGATTCTGCCCACGCCCTCCGCATCTTGCTCACTGCTGGGCTTATGTCTGGGCAGAATCACCCACACTATGTACGTTCTTCTCCCTTCTCTCTCCCTCTCTCTGGGAACACACAGTTGCATTTCTGAAGTTACATAATAAAAACAGCTAACATTTATGGAACATTTATTATGCATCATAATAAGTAGAGTTCTGAGCCCTTTACCTGCATTCATTCCTATCACCCTTCTAGAAATGCTTTGGGGTAGGTACTGTTGTTACAGATGAGGAAACGGAGGTACTGAGAGGTTAAGGAGCTAGCCCAAGGTCACACAGCCAGTGAATGGTAGAGTCTGGACTTGAAGCCAAGGGGTCTAGGACCGGAACCCACACTCTAAACTGTCCTGCTACCCACTTGAATGGAAACCCCGTGGGAGGCATGGGTACATGTCTGTGGGTCCACTGTAAGCCCACAAGCTCCATCAGGCAGGCTAGAACCTGGCCTGTGTCATCTGCGTATCCCCAGGACTGGTCCCTCTGGCCAGGACCCACTCAGGGTGTGTGCTCAGCAACTGTTGGACAAATGCACATGGCTCGCTGAGCCCAGTGTCCTCACCTGTCAGACTGGAGTCACGGCGCTTCCGATGGATTGCTGGAGGCCCCTGTGAACTGTTAGCGGGCAACCTCTCTTTAAAGACCCTCCATTCTCCCTCGCCCACTTCCTGTTCATCCCTGCCTCAGGCTTTCAGTCTGCTCCATCTGGTGACTTGCACCAACCCGGGTGAGCTGATTATGTGCATATTTGCCGACGCTGCATTCAGCAACACCATAGTTGTAGCTTGAAATCAGCAACACGGAGAGTATTTACACTGTGGAAATTGGCAAAGGTACAAATAGGATGATTTCCCCTCAGAGATGTTAAACATTTCCTGCTGCCAGGACAAAATGGGTCCTCTAGAGACTACCTCCGGGGAGCAGTGTGGTGGAGTGATCACACCTGTTGGCTCTGAAGCCAGATGGTCTGGGTTCAAAGTCCAGCTCTATCACTTAGCAGCTGTGTGATCTGGTTCAGATACTTAACCTCCTTGAGCCTCATTCATCTCATCCAGAAGACAATTCCCTTTTTCATTAGGGATTCAATGCAAGCATCCATGTAAATGTTCTCTCAATGAATGTTATTTATTAATATTCCAAATCAGCCTAGGAGGCGGGGAATGTTCTTGTTTTCCCATCTGAGGGCAGGGGGCGATGGGAATGGGATTTGCAATGTCAAAGGGGAACCTCAGAGAAGGGCAATGTGTTACCGCAGGTTGAGGCCCTAATGGAGGGTGTCTTGAGTGCTGGCAGGCCAGATCTTTGTAAGCCAGTATGGGCTGTGTGCATGGCAACTGGGGGATAAGGACCTCCTTCAGTTCTTTGGAGGGAGGGCTGCTGTTAGCTCTTAAGTCTGGGACAGTTTGGGGGGGAGGCAGGTGATCTAACCAACAATTACCTCTGCCTTCCCCTCCCCTTCCTTCTTGCTAGCAAGCACTCCTAGAGGGATGTTGTGGGGTTGGTGACCCGTGCGATGTAATGTATATAACAAGAATAGTACAAAGAGGGAGAAGGAATACAGCTATATAGGAGTACCATTGCTGTGTTTGCCATCGAGGTGGTAGAAATCAGAAGTAGATTCTGCCAGGTGAAGATGTACATGGTAAGCCTAAAGCAATCATTAAAAAAAAGTGAGGGCACCTGGGTGGCTCAGTTGGTTAAGCGACTGCCTTCGGCTCAGGTCATGATCCTGGAGTCCCAAGATCGAGTCCCGCATCGGGCTCCCTGCTCGGCGGGGAGTCTGCTTCTCCCTCTGACCCTCCCCCCTCATGCTCACTCTCTCTCTCATTCTCTCTCTCTCAAATAAATAAATAAAATCTTTAAAAAAAAAAAGTGAAAAAAAAATTAAAGAAGCTGGAAGTTTGTAGACAACTCTCAGGGCATCTGTCTAAGCATGACCTCACATCACCCTTTTGTGAGCGTTAAGTTTGTTAACTCACAGGAAGCACTTGGGAAAGTACTCAGCATGCAGTACGCATGTGATAAGTTTCAGTTGTTCTTATCCTCACAATGATTTTATGGGGCAAGCTTCTTTACTTTCCCTATTATACAGGTAAGGAGACAGAGATGTACAGAGATGTACAGTAACTTGCCTGAGGTCACACAGCAAATAAGCAGGGGAACCAGATCAGAGCCCGTTTGTTTGTTAGACTCCGAAGACTCACACCAGTGCAAAGAGAGGCAGGTCCGAGGACTTTCATCGCTGTGTTGTTTTCAGTAGCTTAAAATCAGACACAGTGCAGATGTTCACCACCAGCAGCTCTTCTGTGAACCCTGGCATGCCCAGCCAGGAAGTGCTTTGTACTGGGTATGAGAAACGAGGTCACCCTATACACAGGGACATGGGACCATCTTCAAGATTCCGTTCAGTAAAAAGAACACCTGAAAAAAAAGTTCCGTAACCCACGGGAAACAAAGCCAAATATTCCATAAAATCTAAGTGTGTGTGTGTGTGTGTGTGTGTGACCTATAGAAGCTCATATGAAGCAGATGAAGGTGATTTAAGCAATAGGCTCTATTGATAGGACCTTCCCTTTCTTTAGACTTGTATTTTTATTGAGTTTTGAGATAACACATACTCAAAGAAAAAAATTCAGAGTACAGCAAAATGTCAAGAAGAAAAAAAAAATCACCAGAAATCCCTTTCTCCAGAATTAACTAGGCTAACATGTTGGTGTATGTCCTTCCAGTCCTCTGTGTGACCGTGTGTGTGTGAGTGTGTGTAGGCATATACATACATATAGAAACATATCCATATGAATATGAGAATTCTGCTGTTCCAACAAAGTGTCCCCCACATTGTAGAAGCTTAAACAACATAGAAGTTTATTTCTCTGCCACATTAAATCTGGGTTCCAGGTAGAATAGTGGCTCCGTAATCATCAGGATTGCAGCCTCCTTCTATATTCTTGCTGTATTATCTCATCCTGTGGCTTCCTCCTCATGGTCTAAGATGACTGCTCCAGATCCAGCCATCACATCTGCCTTACTAGCAGCAGGAAGGGGAAATGGGAAATGGAGGTCCTGCCTCTTCCTTTTGAGTACACAACCAGAAGCTGTGCACATTATTGTTGGTAACATCCCATTTGTCTGAATGCAGTCACGTGGCCATCCCTCGCTACAGGGAAGCCTGGGAACTGGGGTCTTTACTCTGGGCTGCCACGCACCCAGCTGAAAGTCAGGGGTTCTAGGACTATGAAAGAAATGGGAGAATGGACACCATAGAATTCATTCTTTTTTAATTTTTATGTTATGTTAATCACCATACATGACATCATTAGTTTTTGGTGTAGTGTTCCATGATTCATTGTTTGCGTATAACACCCCATGCTCCATGCAGAACATGCCCTCTTTAATACCCATCAGCAGGCATAGAATTCATTCTGTTAATAATAATAGCTTCCTCCATCAAGACAGTTCTGTATCTTACATTCTAACCATCGAACCCTGGGACGCTGGGACGCTGGGACCCTGGGACCCAGAGGACGCTGGCTTGGGCCAAACTGCTAGTTGTAACAGAGCAGACTGTCTTTCTTAAGGCATAGCCAGGAGATAGTTGCCTCTGCACATAGGGAATTTTCAACTGAAAGCCATTTCCAGATGAAAGGCAGAGTCCTGGCAACATCAACATTTACCATGGCATTTCCTCCAGACTGTTCCCCATTGCCATCATGAAGAGAATCAGGAAAGGCCATTCCGTTGCAAAATCAGAGTTGTAAGATGATGATGTGTGTCCCAGACCCTCTCTGGCAAGTTTCGGCCCCTTTGCTGATCATTCTTAAAATGATACCATTAGTCTGCGCATGTGTGAATCCCATCCTGCCTACAAAAGCACTCATTTTTCGTTCCTTCTTTTCACTTCCAGAGGAGGAGGAGTTTGAGCACGTGTGTGTGTGTGTGTGTGTGTGTGTGTAGTGAGAACATTTAAGATCTACTCTCTCAGCCACTTTCAAGTATACAATACAGTATTGTTAACTATGGTCACCCCACTGTACATGGCATCCCAGAATGCATTCCTCTTATAACTGTAAGTTTGTATCCTTTGACCAACATCTCCTCATTCCCCCTGCCCCCACCAGCCCCCAGCAACCACCCATCTACTCTCAGTTTCTGGGAGTTCCATTTTTTTTTAGATCCCACATGTGAGATGGAACAGTAGTTGTCTTTTTCTGTCTAATTTCATTTAGCAGAATGTCCTCAAGGCCCATCCACGTTCGCACAAATGGCAACATTTCCTTTTTTTTTTTTAAAGGCTGAATAATATTCATGTGTACATAATACATTTTCTTTATCCATTCATCTGTGGATGGACAGTGGGATTGTTTCTATGTCTTGGCTACTGTGAATGCTGCTGCCATGAACACGGAGTGCAGAGATCTCTTTGGTAGAGGTATTTTATTTCCTTAAGATATATACCCAGAAGCGGGATGGCTGGATCCTATGGTAGTTCTATTTTTAACTTTTTGGGGGAACCTCCATACTGTTTCCCAGAGTGGCTGCACTAGTCTGCATTCCCACCAACAGGGCACGAGGGTTCCTTTTTCTCCACATCCTCGCCAAGACTTGTCATCTCTTGTCTTTTTGATATGAGCCATTCTAACAGTCGCGAGGTGCTATCTCATTGCGGTTTTGATTTGCAATTCCCTGATGATGAGTGATGTTGAACTTTTCTTCATGAACCTGTCAGCCATAAATATGTCTTCTTTGGAAAAATGTCTGTTCGAGTCTTTTGCCCATTTTTAATGGGATTTTTTTTTTTTTTTATATTGAGTTGTATGATGCTGCCTCTTTCTTCCTACCTTTTGCTGAATCTCTTCCCATTCTCTGCTTTTAAGGTCTTGTGTCATTAGATTGGGCTTACCCAGGTAATCCAAAATAATCTGTTTTAAGGTCTGTAACCTCGACTCCATCACCAAAGTCCCTTTTGCCATGCAATGTAACATATATACAGGCTTCAGGAATTGAGGTGTATGCATCTTTGGAGGTGCCATTCCGCTCACCCCTAAACTATATTTGCTGAGCCCTTCTTAGGGAGAGGCACTCTCTGTGCTGGGGTCTGGGAGGCTCTGGGTAAGTGTCTCTCAGAGTACACTACTCCAGAAAAATGGTGGGAGGGAATGTCTTCCGGGGACCCCCCACTTCGGTAGTTTGGGTGGCCAACTTCAAACCATAGCAGCCCCTCTTGCTCTGGTTCTCTGGGCAGAGGCTAGAACCCCACTCCTCCCCATATTCATACCCCTTCAGCTCCCATCCACTACCCTGGGGTGGCAGGAGGGTCACTCTGTCCTTTTTCTATACAGACCCTATGCTCAGTCAGTCATCCATGGCCAGAAAAAATTCTAAGGAGGCCAACAGAAAGGACACATGGTGTATTTCAGTCTGTGTGTTATGCTGGCTTTTTTTTTTTTTTTTGCCCAGGGTGCCTGTAGTCATTTCTGAACCTGTTCGCACCTGCTGTGGTCCTTGCAATGTCACTACCCCCTCCCCCCCAAACCCCACACAGGCCAACACAACCCTCCACCCCTTCATAACCTTGGCCTCTAAGGTCCGTCCCTCGGCCAGCTGCTTGCTGCCCCTCACCCCACGGCTGTTGCAGGTCAGTTTCTGCCGCGGGAGCACAACCTCCTCTGGCTTTCCCCTTCCCTCCCACCACGGGGAGATACCAGCTCAGGCACATCCTAGGGGACCCCGCCCATCCGCTGCCAACCCCAGGCTCAATCCGGAGTCCTGAGCTCATTCTTCAGGGAACTTATTTGGTTGGAGGGCAGAGACAGCAGGTGACTCAGTCACCCTAGCAACCGGGTTTAACTCCGGGAGGGCAGGAGCGGGAGGGCCGTCCAGGGTCTTTAGTAGATGTTTTCAGAAAGTAGAAGCTTTTAATGACATTTATGGAGCACTTGCTGTTTGCGGGTGTGGCGCTAAGCTCGCTGCACTTATTAATAAGGTCGTGCAACCCTCACAGCAACCCTGGTTGGGAGATGCTCTTATTGTCCCCATTGTACGGAGGAGACTGTGGAGAGCGGACTCATGCGCCTTCGCTTAAAGGCTGTCAATGTCATAAAGACCTCCAAGGATGGCGGGTGAAAGCAGAACCACAGAGAGGTCCAAACACAAATAAAAATGGGCAAAAGAGGGCGCCTGGGTGGCTCAGTTGGTTAAGCACCTGCCTTCAGCTTAGGTCATTCTTATGGGGTTCTGGGAAGGAGCCCCACATCAGACTCCCTGCTCAGTGGGGAGTCTGCTTCTTCCTCTCCCTCTGCTCCTCCACTCGTGCTGGGGTCTCTCTCTCTCTCACTTTCTCTCCCAAATAAATAAAATTTTTTTAAAAAATCGGCAAAAGACCCAAACAGACATTTTTCCAAAGAAGACATACTTATGGCCGACAGGTTCATGAAAAGAATTTCAACATCATCACTCATGGAGGTGCCTTTTCCAAATACCCTGTCACCCTGTCCCCTAGTCCTTGACAGAACCCATTAGCATGGCTACCTCCATACTCTGCATGCTCTTCTGCATCCCCTTTCTCTGTGTGTAATTCATCTTGGAACATCTTCTCACATCAGTACAGAGAGATCGTCTCCTTGCTCATTATCCACTCCAACATCCTTTCTGGGAGGGAACGATTGAAAACAACCCAAATGCCCTTGTCAGGGCAAATACAAATAAAACTTCTCCCTGGTGCCAAAAAGGGAGACATCCCCTCTCCCTTTTCTGAGAGCATCTACTTTAGAAAACTTGCAAATTTTTCCCCTGCTCCTATTCAAGTCTTTAAAAAAAAAAAGCTGAATAAGCCTCTAGCCAGTTTCACTTCCCAGGATCACTTTTCTCAAAGACATCTCTTTATAACGTATATAAGACCATCTCTTTATAAGGTAAATGTGAAGAAAGTCAGTGCCCCCATCACCCAGCCTCTGGGGGAGGGAAGGAGCCTAACATCAGTGTTTGGCTTCCAGTTGTGAAAAACCCCCTCATAAAGACATGAATTTCTTTTTCCTGCGGATAAAGACAGTTAGCTAACCCCGATAGCCATCCCAATTACTAGGAGAATTCAGGGTGAACGATGTAACCCTCCCTTGAGGACCAGCTACCATTTGAGAATATGGACGTAGTAGGTTGTATCTTCTGGAAGATGTGAAAGGAGGGGTTTCTTTCTGCCTTGCGAGCTTTTCGGTCGATTGTCTGTGCTGTGCACCCATAATCTGGTTTGACGCTTATTTAGTAATAAAATGGTTTTCTTTCTCTTCTGCTTTTGTGGAGAAGTTTTCTGGTTGGCAGGAGATTCTGTTTTAAATTTTGTCTTCAATACCTTCAAATGTCTTTCTACGGAGGGCTGGTTGCATAAATTTGGTACCTCCCCACAATGGAATACTATATGGTCATGACAAAGAGCCAGAAACTTCTCTCCATTTTAATTGTTGAGCAAAAGTGCAAGGTACACGGTAGTTTGGTACTTTTTCTGTAAAAAGAGTCTGTATTTGTACTTGCATAATCTCTGCAAGAGTGAACAAGAAACTAGTAAAAGTGCTTGTGTGTGTGCACGTGCCCATGAGTGTGTGTGTGTCTTTGTGTGTGTTGAGAAGAACTGGGCAGATGGGGGACAGGAGAGAAGGAATTTTTTTGCTGAACATCATTTTATATTTTCTGATTTTTGAAACATGTGACTACATTATCTATTCACAATAAATTAAAAGGAGGGCTGGTGGCAAGCAAACAAACCACTAAAGAAAAGAAGTCCCAGGACCAGACATTCTCTAAGCACTTGATTCTATTAATTTCTGAGCTTAGTCTTGACCTTAGAACTAACTGAAAACCGATGATATTGATTTTGGGGTTCATGTTAGACTTTTTCTTGGGAGGGCTGATTTTAGTGTAAAAGCAGGGAAATGTCTATCTAAAAAAAAAAAAAAAGAAAGAAAGAAAAAAGAGAACAAAATAACAGTCATGTAGCGAATGCACTTCTTCCCAGACTTCCCAGGGTTCTCAGGGTCCCATCCTGGCCTTGGTGAGTGGGGGAAGGGGATGGGACTCACTTCCAGAGTTTTGGTGTAGCCCCCCCCCCATCATCTCTCTGCCTCCCAGGAGGTCACTCACTTTCCAAGCAGCAGGACCTTGTGGGTCAGGAGGGGTGACAGGAAGGGGTGTGTGGGGTACAACGTCCATCCATATTGGGAACTGGGGAGTCAGGATGCCCAGGGTCCCACCGTTTGCCATCTTTTAGAAGCTTCTCTGCGAGGAGAGTGGGAAAAAGGAAATGGGGCAGGGGTCATCTCTCAACCACCCTGGCCACTTCTACGTTGTGTAGATTGTCCCTTGTTATTTCTTTCGGGCAGCAGATCAGGAAATGGCCCAAGAGGGCTTGCTACATGCTGGGCGCTTCTCCCCTATATCCCCGAGCTAAGCCTCTGAGGTAGGTGCTATTTATCATAATCCCCATTTTAGGAAACCGAGGCACAGAGAAATAAGTGACTTCCCCGAGGTCCCACAGCCTGTGAGGGCTAGCTCACCCTCTCAGCGGTCGCGCTTCTGACACCCTTGAGCCTGCCTCCAGCTGGGTGCTGCAAACCTGCTCTCTCTCAACGGTCCGGAGGCGTTCGGCAATGGAGTTGCGGGCACTGTGACCCAGAGTGGGGGAGGGCTGTGCTCTGCACTTCCAGGTCCCGCGGGGGGCCTTGTGGCGTTCTCCACCCTTGCCCTTGGGACCTTGGGCATGTGCCCTGCTCAACTTCCCAGGTGTTAGTAACGGGGGCGGCTCAGGGCGCTGTCCTGGACCGCGCCAGGTGTCCTAGGCGGAGCACTGCAGGTTGCAGAAGTCGGCCGACGAGAAAAGCCGCAGCACGTTGACCAGCGGGAACATGAGCAGAGCTCCGAGCAGGGAGCCCAGCTGCACCGCCGCGCCGCACCACAGGAGGGCGCTGCGGCTGCGGTCGCGCAGGATCACGCCCAGCATCACCTTGACGTAGCTCAGACAGCCAATGAACAGCACCCACGAGGCCACCTGCGGAGAACGGGTGGCAGAGATGCAGAGTGAAGGCGACTTTGGGGTGAGCCCCAGGGGAGAAGGATGCTTGTAGGGTGACCTAAGTGGGCTAAGGGAACCCCATGGAATAACCTTTAAGTTCAAGAGTCTTTGGGGGTGACCCCCTAGGGCTAAGAGGGCCCCATGAGTTGACACCCCGGCCCAGGGCAAAGGAGAACCCAGTAGCCTTGGTGCCCCCCGTGATCAAGTCAAGGGCATCTGGGAGAAAGCCAGGGCTGAGGTACACATGGCAGGGAGAGTGTGGCATTCAGCGGAGAGGCTGGAATGTCACCTTGGACCAGCCACCTTACCTTCCTAAGCCTCCATTCCTAAAGGACAAGCATCCCTCCCCCTGCCCAACCCCACCTGGGGCTTCCTCGGGGCGCAAACACAAAGACTTTGGCCAACAGAAAGCGCCTTGGCTAGGCGAGGGGGAGGGAAGGAGGAGGCTGCACAGGCCAGATACTTACAATGAGGATTTCTCCAGCCCAGTGGCCCTGCATGAGGGGGCAAGGGCTCATCACGGCCATGGCCATGTTGTAGGCCCCGAAGCCAGTCCCGAGCACCGTGAGGACCCCCAGAATTGGCAGAGACCTAGGGCAGAGTAGAGGAGGAGAATGGAGGAGGTGAGCAGCCTGACTTCTGCCTCCCCTACCCTGGGGCGCCGCGTAGAATGGTCAGTGTCTCTAGGGTTAGAGGTCAGATCCACATGGAAACTTCCAGGCCACCTGGCTCAAGCAGGTCAGTGAGCTTCCTGAGGGGCAAAACTGGTCTAAGTCACCCTGAGCATTCATGGCAGGAGAAACAGAATGGACTCTGGTGCTACGGAGACCTGGTTCAGATTCCCCTTCCCCCTGAAGCTGCGAGACTGGCCCCTGAGCCTGCTTCCTCACCAGCGCGAGGAGCTGGGCAGGGCCACCGGAACCTGTGGAACGGAATGCGCAGGGCCTGGCCCGGGGCCCCACCCGCTGTTCCACCAGCTCCCATTTCCTCCTGCAACATGCCCAACCTCAGCCAGGAAGCCGGGGGGGACAAGGATGTGGCTTGCAGCCTTGCACTGCAGGCAGTGCTGTGAGCCTCAGCTGACCCCTTCCCCTCCGGTGTCATCTACAGCATGAGGTCTACGTGATCTAGGGGCCCTGATGGCTGGCTGGGATCCCACGTCGGCTCTACTATGACAATGGAGGACACTGTCCTTCATTAGAGGTCATCCCCCTGGGGCCTCCCTGCGCACGCTCTTCAGAACACCAAGACTGCCTGGGGTCCTGCATGGGAGTGGAGGGCCTGGCCCTGCCTCTAAGGACTCTTTCTGCTCTGAGATTCTTAGAGCTCCTGTCTTACAGACTGGGTATTTCTAACATTCTGGGCGCTCCCTATTCCACACATCTGTGGACTGTGCTTCTGCTTCCCCAGAAATCTCCAGCCTCCTTCCACAGTTTCAATCCCGAAGGGAGAAAATTCAGCTTTCTGGCAATGTGACATTTTCTGTCTGACTCTCCTCTTCTCGTTCTCCCTCCTTCCTGAGCTGGGGAAGGGGGCGTGAGCAGGTCAGAGAGGCCCGTGAGGGCAGGCAGGGCAGAGAGCTGGCTGGGAGGTTGTGGGCCCTCAAGTTTCACGACCCCAAAGTCCGTGTGTCCCTTCCCAGGGTCTGAACCCCTGCAGCGGAGCCACTTAGGTTGTGTACTAAAATTTGAAATCTCAGGTCCCAATGTAGGCTGGCTCAATCTGCATTTTGTCAATTTGCTTAGCCACTCTTCCAGATCTGCCGCTGTAAAGGAGCCAGAGTGAGCCGGAGGCGGGAGGACAGGGCTGAAGTCCAGGGAAATAGACCATGGGATTAGACCCTTTCTGTGAGCCTCAGGGTTCCCACTTGTAAATGGGAACCTCAGCTCCTGCCTGCGCATTCCTCCTCAAGGCCCAGTGGCTGGTCAACACCTACACTGGACCTGCCCTGCAGAGGTACTGCTCTAAAAATCTTTACCAAATTAGCTCATTTTATGCTCCCAGCAATCCTAGGAGGGAGAACTACTATTATCCCCATTTTCCAGATAAGTATCCTTGAGGCACAGAGAGGTGAAGTGATTTGTCCGGGACCTCATTGCTAGGAAGTGGCCGAGTTGGGATTTGAACCCAGGCAGTCAAGCCTTAAAAGCCATGTTCTATACGCAGAACCTGACAGTTGGGGTTTGGAATTCTGATTCTGGAATGAAATGCATCCAACAAGAGTTCCCCAGGGCCAGTTGGGGCAGACCTGTGCGGCAGAAACATGGAGAGGAAGCAGGCGAGAGGGTTGGCCATGGAGCTGAGGGTGGCGGACAGGTGGTAAGCAACAGGCCCGTAGGAGAGGCAGGAGTAGGTCTGCACGGAGGGCAGCACGCCGTTGGTGAGCGCGTTCACGAAGGCCACCAGGACGTAGATGAAGGCCAGGTGGGCTGGGCGGTCGGAGGCCGTTTTCTCCTCTGGATGCCCCTGGGCCTTGCTGCTAGCCCCTGGGTCTGGGGGGCCCAGGTCCTCCCCTTCCCGTGGCCGGATGGAGTGGAGGGTGACCTGGGAGGTGAGGAGGTCTTCTATGGAAGATTCCCTGGGTCTGGGCTGACGCTGGAGGAGAAAGAAAGCAACCAGGCAGCAGGCCATCATGAAGGAGAGCAGGAGGAAGAAGACCAAGGGCGAGAAGTTGGCCGGGAGGTAGCGGCTTTCCAGATGGACGGCGGAACGTGTCGTCCCAGGCAGGTCAGACACCAAAGTGCTGTTAGCTCCCTGGGGAAAGACAAAACCAGGGTCAGGCAGATCCCCGGGGGATGTCGGGACACAGGTAACAGCAATATTAATAATCATATCCAATAAATAGCAGGCATTGCTAGTAAGTAAGGGCCGAATAACACACACAGAACTCCTCAGGCAGTGATCAGAAATGCCCAGCGCTCGGACGGCACTTCGCCTGGGTCAGCCCGTGCGTGCCTCCTCGCGGCCCCAGGCAGTGGGCACCATCAGCCCCAGTTCTGGAGGGCTTGGGGGTGTCAGAACGCTTCGTCTTCCCTGAGGCTCACGGGGGCTATGTGGCTTCTTTCAGACTCAGAAGCTATGCCTTTTCTCACGCTGCCGCCCGCCAGGGCCGGAGACCGCAGCCCCTCCTGAGGTTGCCCTGTGGGGCCTGGTGTGGCCAGATCCCTTCTTAGCAGATGCCGGGCCTCTAGACCTATGCATGTGAAATTTCAAAATATTTACATGTCTTCAACTAAATCAAACACTTAAAAGTGGAGTGCTCTCAGGATATGGTGGCCCTGGAACCCCTGGGTTTGCACCCATGGCTGGACCTCTGTGGTTTGGGCGATGCCAGGCCTTATGTGAAGTGTCCAACTTCACAAGTGTCCACACAGTGGAGAAAAGTTGGACGTCTTAACAACACGAAGCATTGAAGCAATGTTAAAGTCTACCGTTCTGGGTGCGTGGGTGGCTCAGACGGTTAAGCGTCTGCCTTTGGCTCGGGGTCCTGGGATCGAGCCCCGCGTTGGGCTCCCTGCTCAGCGGGGAGCCTGCTTCTCCCTCTCCCTCTGCTGCTCCCCCTGCTTGTGCTCTCTCTCTCATGCACACACGATCTCTCTCTCAACTAAATAAATAAAATCTTAAAAAAAATAAAGTCTACAGTTCTTAGCCCTGGCTGTACCTCAGCATCACCTGAAGACTTTTGAATAAATACAAGTTCACCATCCCTGTTTTGCAATTTGGAAATGCAAAAAGCTCTGAAAGTTCGGATTTTTTTCATGCCTCAGTTGGCAGCCACACTTGAACGGAGGTAGTCTACAGCCTGACGTGCCCACTGGGCAGGAATGGCCCCCGGGCTGTAGGCAGTGACGTCACTGTGCTGGACTGCTGGGTCACAAGTGCTCTTGCAGACCAGGACAGGTGTGTTCTAAAGTCCGAAACTCCAGATTCCAAAACACTTTGGACCTCAAGGGTCTCTGAGAAGCCCCACGCCCCAGAGAGTTTCTTTCACTGGCTGGATGGGGTGGGGCCCACCGCTGTGTTTCAGTAGCCCCCCCGGGTAGGTGATCTGATGTGCAGCCAGGTCGAGAACACCGGTCTACCCAACATCTAGGAAACACAAGCCCTCTGCATGGTCTTCCTTGTGACCAAGCACAGAGCACTGTAATGGGTCATGTCCGGTACCTGTAGGAAGACAGTCTTCCCGGTGGTCTCAGTGCTTGGGGTGGTGTCTGATGGCTGAGAGACGTTGACACAGGTGGTGAGACCCGAGCCCTGGGCAAGAGCCACCAGGGCAGGCAGGAGGCCGCTGAGTCCTTCACCCACAAAGAAGGTGGTGAGGTAGCGGGTGGGCAGCCGGTTCATGAAAGGCAGGAAGGTGACCGAAGAGGTGCAGTCCACCAGGGCCAGGAAGAAGGTGAGGACCATGAAGGCAATGCTGTGGTGGCCGTCCAGCACCCAGGAGGTGACATTCCAGAGGAAGGCGAAGAGGGTGCAGGCCAGGGTGCCCACAGCCAGCACGGTGAAGATGATGGGCACTTCGGAAAGACAGCTGGGCTGGAAGTGATGGAGCAGGGTGACTAGGAGGGGGCCGATGTTGGCCAGCTGGATGACCACCGTGAGGTAGGAGGGAAGGTACCACCCCTCGGGCAGCTCTGTCACCAGCAGGGGCAGCTCTACCCACAGCCCGTTGATGGCTACCCAGGAGCCCATCCCGAAGGTGCAGACCAGCAGGTGTACCAGGAGGGCCATGATGATGTCTGCCCTGTGCCGAAGCTGCCTCCTCCCAGATCAGCCTGCAGTGGGAACCGTGGACAAAAATGCCAGGTGAGCAATATCAGGGTCACCGTCTGTCAAAACAGTATGCCGTTTTCCCTGATCTTTCCCCTTCTCGTGAACAAGTTGGCTTTTTATGATAGGAAAACACAGACAAATTCTTTTATAACTAACCTTTCCAGAGGGGCAAGCTTCTCTAACTGTGGCTCATAATTCCAGAGACCATCAAAGAAAAGTTGGACACATATAACTGCATAAATATTAAAACAAAAGTAATCCGACAACAAAACACCTTCTTCAAAAAAAAAAAAAAGAGAAAAGGTCAGAAATACCAACAGTAAGATCAAAAGATGACCACCTGGGGGAAATATTTGCAATGTAAATCATAGACAAAGGGATCACCTTCCTCTTATGTAAAGAGTTTGTAGAAATTAAGAACAAAAAGACTGAATAGAAGAATGGGCAAAGGATGTGAACAGTTCAGAGGATAAGGTACAAATAAACCTTAAACATACAAAAAGATCTGGGCTTGCACCCAGCTCTGCCCCTGGCTAGCAGGGTGACCTCGGGCAAGTGACATTGCCTCTCTGTGCCTCCTATTCCTCATCTGTAAAGAGAGGGCAGTCTTGACTTTATGGATTGTAATGATATGCAAATATGTTAATGTTAATAAGCTAATGTTTTTTAAACAGGGTCTGGCGCACTGTAAGCACTCACTGAGGGCTAGCTATCACCCTCATGGTGAAATGCCGGGTTTGGTGACATGGTTGTTTTTGTCCAATTCACATGAAAATTAATACATGACTAAATTTAATACATGACTAAAATTAATGCAATTTTTTTAAAAAGGAAAAAAAAAGTTTCCCATAAGGCACCATTTTGGAGAGAAATGTTGATGGGGCCAAGCCCTTCCTTTTAGAGACGGGAAACAGGGTGGGGTCTGGGGAGGTGGGATTTGGAACCAGTCCCTTGCAGCTTTTGGCCTCCTGACCACCCCCTGCCCCCAAGTCTAACCTCGTTCTCTTCTGGAAGCTGCCAAAGCATCCCTGTGGCTAGGCCTCACCTGGGAAAGTCCCAACCTCAGCAGCTCCTTTCCGGGTTCCATACACAGAACTGACTCAGCCGCAGATGAACTCCTTTCTTCCTTCCTCCACTGAGCAGAGTGCAGTCTGACCTGCTTTCCATCCTGCTCCACCACAGTCTGTCTAGAGGACTCAGGCAGGTGGCTTAAGCTCTGTCTCTCACCTCTGAGGCCGGCCTGACTAACAGCCCGGGACAGGCCTGGCTCTGGGCCCCCCACCGAGAGCACCCAGGGAGGGAAGCTCCAGGCAGCTGTTGCATGCGGAGGACCCTTGCCCGCCCCCGCCCCGTTCAGTCGTGCGCAGCTTCTTGGCTGCTCACTCCCACCTGAGACCAGACTGTGACATAGAACAGGCAGAATCCCACTAAAAAAGAGCTGCCCTGCCCCAACGCAGGCAGAGTTCTGCCTCTGATGAGTGAAATGACAGGGAAGGACAAAAAGGTAGAGGTTGAATGATATTCCAAGGCAGAGGCTGCTAGCTGCTTCCCATTACCTACTCTTCCCTTTTTCCTTAGTTGTCACGGAGACCAGATTTTTGGTTGGCCAAATGGCCACTGAGCTAAAGGAGTACCTTTCCCAGCCTCCCTTGCAGTGGTACACAGCCAGCCGATTGAGGCCAGGCCAGTGAGGTTGTGAGGAACTTCAAAAAGTCTCCTTAAAGATGAGGGAGCGTACCTTTCTGTCCTTCCTCTGTCCTGCTTTCTGGAACTCAGATGTGATGGCCAGAACCCCAGTGGTCGTTTTGTGCTAAGAAGGATGGTGTGGGGGCTAGAGGGAGATTAGACCTTAAGGCTTTGTGGCACGGAGTTGCCATACTGGTTCTGTTCTGCCTGCCGCTGACCTCTTTTGTTTGTTCAATGTTGTTTGCGTTGTAAAAAAGCTGTTCTCTTGTTTAAGCTACTGATTTTATATACAGCAAAACAGTGGCCAAGTGTACAGAGATAGATGTTCAAGGATATAGAGAGACTGATTACAGTAGCAGAAAACCCATGAGGACATTTATCTCCTTTACTCTGGATGTCCCAACTCAGAAACTCAGGTCCTGTCCCAACCGGGATTTGATCAAAAACCAAAATCAAATAGGATTAGTTGTTGAAATACACCTTAAAGAGACATAGAAAGATTAAGAGTAAACCTGGGGGCAAAGGTCTTCCAGGGAAATGCAAAGAGATGGAGGGAGAGAGAAAGAGAGAGGGAGGGAGGGAGAAAAAGGGAAAGAGAGAGAGGGAGAGAGGGAAGAGAGGGAGAGAAACAAAGAGCTCTCGATGTGGGATTTGATGCCAAAAGTATAAATTAAGACCCCGAGTCATTTCATATTGATAGATAGTCCTTAGCGGAGTCAAAGCAGTAGTGGATATATAGAGTCTGAGTAACATTCCCCCACAGCCCCAGACATGCCTGGAGAGACAGATGGCAGCACAGTCCGGGCGGGGTGGTGACTCACTGCTCTAGACCTTGGTGGCAGAGGGCAGCGTAAAATAAACAAAGATACAGAGGATCTGCACAGAACCAGTCAGAAAATAAGACTTGCCAGGATAGTCATTTGGGAAAAAAGAAATAAAGCTGGATCTCTTTCTTACTTCTTATCCCTCACACCTGAAAAAAAGAATTCCAGCTGGATCAAATGTTTAAATATATATTTTTTAATTAAAAAAAGAATAAAAATGTCCAAAGAACATAGAGGCAGAGGGAACTGCCTGTGCAAATGTCCTGAGGCAGGAATGAGCCGGGGGCAGAGTTGCTGGAGCAGTGGGCTTGAGATGAGGGCAGGTGGGCAGGTAAGGAGCCTGAGTCTCCTTTATGTCCAACAGGTTCTATGCACCGAAAGACTAAATCCCCACACCCCACAGAGCAGAGTTGTCTGGGTTCTAATGCAGGCACCACATGGCTGTGTAAGTTGAGGGAAGTGATTTGGCTCTGCAAGTCTCTTCCGTTGGCTGGGAAACAGTCATGATGGTGGTACGGCCCAGCATGACCCATCTCCTGTGTGGCTCTCCTGCCTGGGCCTGCTTCCAGGCAGCCACACCAGGCGCCCCATGCTCCTGGACCTGGGAGACACAATAAGCCATTGATGGGGGACGTAGCCATCAGTGACGATGGCGGGGGGCGGGGGGCGGGGGGATGTCCTCGGCAGAGCGAACTGCATGTGCAGAGGCCTGGTGGTTCAGAGCAGTATGGGAGTGGCTCACAATGAGTATGTTGGGAGTATTTTTAAAAAGTACAGAGCTCTTGGGCGCCTGGGTGGCTCAGTTGGTTAAGCGACTGCCTTCGGCTCAGGTCATGATCCTGGAGTCCCTGGATCGAGTCCCGCATCGGGCTCCCTGCTCTGCAGGGAGTCTGCTCCTCCCTCTGACCCTCCCCCCTCTCATGTGCTCTCTCTCTCATTCTCTCTCAAATAAATAAATAAAATCTTTAAAAAAAAAAAAAGTACATAGCTCTTTTCTCTTTTCCCTCTAGTGACCTTGCAGTTCTTATTCATTCATTCAACCAGTACTTGCTGGCCACTTGCTGTGTGCTGGACAGTAATTTCTGGAAAGTGTGAGGAGAAGTCACTGAGTGAAATAAAAACCAGCAATCGAGAGCAAGTCAGCAGTGATAAGGGCTGTGGGAGGGAAGCAAAGCTGGGAGGAGCGGGCAATTGTAAATGGGGTTGTCAGAGGGAATGTGAAGGAAGTGTGGGAGTGAGCCAGGCCCGGGGAGAGTGGTGCAGGGGCAGGGAACAGCAAGTGCAAAGGCCCTGGGGTGGCTGCAGCAGTGCAAGCGGGCGGGGGTGGGGGATGGGGGGTGCACAGGTCACGTAGGGCCCTGTAGGCAAGAGTTCGGGTGTTTTCTCTGAGCCCAGATCTCCATTCCTGGGCAGAGGGAGGACCGGCTCTAATTGAGTTTTAGGAGAAGCACACCGGCTATTGTGAGGAGAGGCATGTGGGGCCAGGGGAGAAGTAGGAGTGAAGCCTGATTATCCATTAGTGAGCTGGTGTGGTATTCCAGGCACAAGAGATCGTAATGCTAATGATAATAGGAACTCTAACAGTAGCCACCATTTACTGGCCAAGCACTTTACACACATTATCCATTAGATCCTCCCAACAATCCCCAGGTAGGCAGTATGACAATCTCCATTTTATAAATGAGTTAATGCGGCTCAGAAAAGTAATTTGTCCCACGTCACCCAGCCTGTCACCTGGGAGCTGGGATTGGAACCTAGGCCGGGCCGACTGTGGACCCAGCCTGAGCAGAGCCCAGGAGGGAGGGCGTTACGAAGAGGCGGCAGGGGCCGGGCTGAGCTGGACCCCTTTCCACTCACCCCCGGGCCTCCCCACCGCATGGGCTGGGAAGGGGAGAAATGAGACTCCAAGACATATCTGCTTCCTGGGCCCCACCAGCGATGCTGGGAGACCAGAAACCCAAGTAAGGCTCTGGAGGAGACACTTAAGACTTCATCTGCTCCATGGGAGATGTGCACCCTGGTGCGGAGCCAGGACAGCCCCTGGCAAAGGGGTCTCTTTCCTTCAAATTCTTGTATCTAAAGCTGAGAGCCCCGGGCCCAAGGGAGTGGGGGTGGGGGGCCGGTGTGCCCTCAGTGCGTGGCTGGGCCACCTCCTGCCCCAGCTGGCAGGAAGGGCCCCGTCCTACCTTGACCATCGGAGCCTGGGCAGCCTCCAGTCCCGGCGCTCCCGTGCTCTCCGCTTTGCTCCCTCACCGCGTTATCAGGCATCGACTCGACTGTGGAGCTTTATCTGTGTCTTATCATTTGAGTGCTGACCGCTCCCACCGGAGTATCATCTCCCTGTGAGCAGGGCCCTGTCTCTCCTCCAGGGTGCAGGTGGCCACCTGGTTTGCGAAGGGCTGGGCCGTCGACCCAGCCTGCCTCAGCCTTGTGGGTTGAGTTGGCCAGGGTGGCCCGGGCAGTGCCAGCCAGCAGTGTGGGCCCTGTCTACACCCGCTCCTGGACAAGGGTCCCAGTCAGTGTTGTCCCAGAGTCCTTGGTGAATCCTGCAGGCCCCTGCCTGCGGCCTGGGATGTGGAACCTGGCCTGTCCTCATGAGAGTGGTGGGGAGGTTGTCAGGTGGAGGGAGGGTGGCTTTGAGTAGACAGAGCAGGGAGAGAGCGAGAGCCAAAGCTAGAAGCCAAAATGGGCAGAGAGAGGGACAGAGGGACAGAGGCAGGGCAGGGGGAAGAGGTGGGGCAGAGAGGGCAGGGGGTGGGAGAGAAGGAGACGGAGGTACAGGAGTGGCTGTGTGTGCTGGAACCCCGGCCCGCCTCGGCTACACCCTCACCTAACCGCTCACATCCTTGTGGATCAAGAGGCCTTCTCTTGCCTCTCCTCACCTCAGAGGTCCCAGGCCTCCTCCTACTCAATGTTCCCATCTCACAAATGTGGGGAAACAGACCCAGAGAGGAGGCAGTGTTTGCCCACACTGTGTCCCTCCCCCCAATCCCCCCATCTCAGGTTGCGGTGGTCATCCAGGCCTGCACTCACTGGCTGTGTGTCCTCAGGCCAGCTGCTCACCCTCTCCAGGTCTTGGTTTCTCCATCGAAGAAAGGGTGTGGGGATGCCCTTGTCTTGTTGGGCTCGGCTGATAGGGAGGAAGCAAGGAGACAATGGGAGCCCAGGCTGGCTGGCAGGGACTTCGAGTTCCCTTCCTCCTCCTCCTTCCCCGGGCCTGGAAGGGCTGCAGGCCTCCCACGAGGCTGACCTTGGCGAAGCAGCCTCCCTTCAGTGCCCATCCCAACCCCCAGCCCCCATCCCAGGCTGGTGAGACTCCGGCCCAACCTGGCAGGAACAGCCGTCTAGACTTCCCAGCGGTGTGGAGAGGCAGCTGGGCAGAGGTCAGTGGGGGTCCAGTCTTTTGTCCCAGGGAGGAGGGGGCTGAAGTCCACCAGGCCAGCTCCAACCTGACCACAGAGGAGGAAGCCCTTCTTCCCTTCTATCCCTCCCCTGCCTCCAGCCCAGGAGTCTGAAACCAGAGGAAAAACCACAGACCACCCGCTGTCCCCAGACAAGTGCCCCCCCACCCCCCCCCCCCCCCCCCCCCCCCCCCGGCCCCGGAGGCGGGAACCACGGGAAAAACCCCCCCCCCCCCCCCGCCCCCCCAAAAGGGCCCCCCCCCCCCCCCCCCCCACTCCCCCGGTGCCCGGTGCCAGCCGCTGGGATCTGTCGCAGTGTCTCCCAGCCCTGAGCCGCCCAGCAAGGCGTGCTTACCTGCAGGTCCAGTCCCAAGTGCCCGGGAGGGGCAGAGGCTGCCGGGTTAGTATTAACCTGCCCCGCCCAGCCCTGCGGAGGGAGAGGCAGGGGAGGGGGGCGGGGCTGTCACCGGCACCAAGAGCCTACTGTGTGTCCGCGGTGGCCCAGCCGCCCAATCCCCACGATCCCCAGGCTACAACAGTAGCAACGCAGGGCTCACATTATCAGCGAGGGTTGACTCCTAGAAGGCAGAAGACCTGCCCAGGCTGGCTCTGGCCTCACCCCAGGGCCACCGTAATTCCTTTCACACAGGAACAGGGATCCCCGGAGCAGAAAGTCTCGGTTCAAATGCTGGAGCTCAAGCGAGTCACTGGGAAAGAGGGGGTATTAATAGCATCCTCCTGGTAGGGCAGAAATCCTAACAGCCAATGTGTGCCAAGCTGACTCTGGGCCAGGCACTGAGCTTGACAGCCATGAGTACATTACTCTTCACCACAGCCTTTGGGCGGGGGGGGGGGGCGGGAGATACTATGACAATCCCATTCTACAGATGAGGAACAGAGGCCCAGAGAAGTCAAGAGCCTCGCAGGGCTGGTCTCTGACGTTTACTGACAAATACCTGTCTGACAACAGTAATAGTTCGAATCTGATTAAATCTTTCAGGAATCCTAGGCAGTAGGCAGATACTACTTTTAGTTGCTACTTTACAGAGGGGGAAACTGAGACTCGCAGAGGTTAAGTGACTGGCTCGAGGTGCTCTAGCTGGGAAGTGCAGGGTCAGATTCGAAGCCGACTCCAGCTGACTCTCACACGGGGTCTGGCACCTACCTGGTAAATGCTCATTGCATATTGACTTCTGAGAATTCTCGCCCGCTGTTTGCCTTGTTCTTGGAGATATTCCTTTGCTTGATGAGCAATCGCTCTCCAGGCAGATGTTTGGGATGAGAGGTGAGCAGAGCCCGGGCGGGGGAGGGGGGACACCGGACCCTTCTCTGAGCTGGCAGGGGCTCAGCAGCACTTCGGGTTGTGGGGACACAAGAATGTGCTCCCTAGGGGAGCCCCTGCCAGGACTCCAGCTGTGAGAGGCCGCTCCTGGCCCCAATCCCTCCCGCCGACTGATGCTCCTTTCTGACTCCGACCATCCTCCTCCGTTCGGCGGGACCCACATCCCTGCTGCTATGGTCTCCCTTCTGGTCACCTCAAAGGTGCCCCTTGTGGTATTTTTTTTTTAATTTAAAAACGTATCTTTATTATCAACCCGCAAGGACTCACCTGTTGCTCACCAAATTAAAAAAAAAATGCTGGGGCGCCTGGGTGGCTCAGTCGTTAAGCGTCTGCCTTTGGCTCAGGTCATGATCCCAGGTCCTGGGATCGAGCCCCGCATCAGGCTCCTTGCTCGGCGGGAAGCTTCCTTCTCACTCTCCCACTCCCCCTGCTTGTGTTCCCTCTCTTCACTGTGTCTCTGTCAAATAAATAAAATCTTAAAAAAATTAATAAATAAAAATTAAAAAAATGCCTAAGCCTCACATTCACGTCCTCTCTCAGCTGGGACCAATAAACCCTGACAACTTTTATCACTTGCCCTTTCTTATATGTAGCTTTTCTTGCTTCCAGCCAGAACTGCTTACCATTCTCTTAAGTATTTATAGTAAGTCTAAGCCACCAAACTTTCCATATGAATTCTTCTGTTAGAATACCCTTTTTGGGGCGCCTGTGTGGCTCAGTCAGGTAAGCATCAGACTCTTGATTTTGGCTTGGGTCATGATCTCGGGCTTGTGAGATTGAGCTCTGAGTTGGGCTCCTTGCTGGGTGTGGAGCCTGCTTGGGATTCTCTCTTTCCCTCTAAAAAAAAAAAAAAAAAAAGAATACCCTTTTTGCCCCATCTCTCTCTCTCTCTTTGCCCCCATTGGAAAATAAAAAACCAAAATTTATTAATTGAGTTATTCGTGGGAAGCACTTTGGGGAACACAGAAGGCTATATAGCTTTTCCCAAGAGCTTATAGACCAGTGACAAAGACAAGACAAAAACACATAAAAACTGGGGCGCCTGGGTGGCTCAGCCGTTAAGCGTTTGCCTTCGGCTCAGGTCATGATCCCAGGGTCCTGGAATCGAGCCCCGCATCGGGCACCCTGCTCAGCCAGGAGCCTGCTTCTCCCTCTTCCACTCCCCCTGCTTGTGTTCCCTCTCTAGCTGTCTCTCTCTCTGTGTCAAATAAATAAATCTTAAAAAAACCCCAAAACATAAAAACTAAGCAGCAGGATCATGGCAGGAGCCACACTGTCTGCATGATGTATGTGTATTTCTGGGAGCCTAGCTCAGTGCTAAGCTCAGAGCAGACACTTAATAAATGGATACAGGATATATACATAAATATATTTGCCCTGAAAACTTGTTGAGAACAACATTCCTGAGTTATAACACCTGCACAGCATCATTGATTTCTATAAGAATTTAATCTTCTCTCTCTTTTTTTTTTTTTGAAGCAGACTTTCCTAGATTTTAATACATTTCATGGCTTTTCAAACCCAGGTATTATAAATGAAGATAAATAAACTTAATTTTCAAATTTGGTCCTTCATTATGCTCTTCTACATTCGGGAACAGTTAGACACTGTGCTTTACGACAGGCTTCAGGAATCCACAAGATTGGAACTAATTTCATACTATTACCAAGATGGTATCAACATGGATTGTGTTCAACTTTGGTATCTTCAAATGTATTAATAAGTAAGAATTGTAGAAATTTGTGTTGTAATTGTTTGTAATGGAACAAGCAGTTCAAGTTTATATTTTAGATACTTAAACCTCCGGGACATAGTTTATTCAATTGTTTACAGTGTTTTTCAACAGCAGCTTTCCAGTGTAAAAGACCCTTGGAATACCAAACTTCCCTTTTTTCCTCAATTTTATTAGAACTCCTGTTTCTAATATTTTTTTTAACATTTTAAAATTAAAATTCAATTAATTAACATATAATGTATTACTGGTTTCAGAGGTACAGGCCTGTGATTCATCAGTCTTATACTCAGCACTTACCCAGTGCTCATTCCATCATGTGCCCTCTTTAATGCCCATCACCCAGTTACTCCTTCCACCCACCCTCCTCCCCTCCAGCAACCCTCAGTTTGTTTCCTAGAGTTAAGAGTCTCTTATGGTTTGTTTCCCTCTCTGATTTTGTCTTGTTTTATTTTTTCCTCTCTTCCCCTATGATCCTCCGTTTTGTTTCTTAAATTCCACATATCATTGAGCTCATATCATCATTGTCTTTCTCTGATTGACTTATTTCACTTAGCATAGTACCCTCTAGTTCCATCCACGTCCTTGCAAAGATATTGCCCCATCTCTTTCTGGCACAATCCTATCCATATTTCAAAGCCAATCTTAAATGTTATCTCCAAAGAAATCTTTCTGGATATCTGTTTCTAATATAACCAGTATACATTGGGAGCTTAATAAATGTAGCATATGTAGCCGGGGTGGAGAGGTGCGAGAGCACCTGGCTCCACCACGGTCCCTGGCTGCTGACCAAATCCAAAGACAGAGAGACCGGTGGAGGTGAAACGAGGAATTTATTTCAGCAAGGCCAGCACCGGAAGATGGCGGGCTGATGTCTCAAAGACTGTGTCCAAAACGCCAAAAATACTCCCCAGTTTACATAAGGGAGCTGTGGGACGCAGGTGGGTGGGCCCGGGCAGGTGGGCAGTGAGGGTCAAATCGTTCACTGTCTTGGAGTCAAGCACTGGCGGGTCCTGCTGGCTCAGGGCAGTCCTTGTGGCTTGAGGGGGCAGTTTCGCTCAGGCAGGGGGTGCTCTGCCGGTGGGGTCTCCCACCTGAACCAAGAGCCGCGCTGGAAAGAAGAACCCAACCGAAAAGTTTGAGGTCCAAATGGAGACAGCCCTCACACGCCCCAGTGAATGAACACCAACCAGAATGTTCTCCCTTTCCTTGTCATCTCCAGATATTTCTACAGCCTGTGGTGCTGTTTAATTGTTATTAATTATTTTTTGTAGCAGTTTTAGGTTTACAGGAGAACATTCCCTGCCCCCCTCCCCCCATCTTTACAGCCTGGGGCATCCCATCCACCTCGCAGGGAGGCTTGCCTTTCTGCTGATTATCTCAGAGCTCTGTCTACATCCTGCACATCCAGAGCCTCATTCATTGGCTTCAGCCTCTGAAAGACGTTGTTTAAGTGCCAGTGAAAAGCTCTACTTTTAATCTACTGAACACAAGGCGAAATTGTTGTTGCCTTGTGTTTAGGGTAGATGGAGGCGAGTGAGCTCTAACCCAAGGCCCGTTTCTTTTCACAAAAGACTTTCTAAATGCCCGCTTCTAAATGGGAATTAGCCTAGGTAATATATCATGAGGCCTTGTAACTGCTTCTTATAGATGAAATCTCTCTGATGCACAAGTCACAAGACGTTGGTGTAAGTTGTTTTCCCCAAACCCGGCGGCCTGTGAACCTAAGGAGTGGGATGCGGGCGTGCGCCTGCGCAGATCAACAACGCCCTCACCTTTGCCTCCTGCTCTGTAGCTTCCAGTCCCACCCCTGGCCATGCGCTCCCTAAAATCCAGTAAAAACTCAAGACCCCGTTTTCAGGGCAGGCAGATTTGAGATCCTCCCCCCACCGCCCCAGCCCCCATCTCCTCGTTTAGCTGCCTTGCAAATTAAACTTTTTTCTTATTGCAAACCTGGTCTCAGTGTTTGGCTTTGCTGCACACGGAGCCCTCGTTCCCTCATTCAGTTACACTGACGATGTCAGGCACTGTGAGAGATGCTTGGGACCTAAAACTGAACCGAAGAGACAAAGCCCCTGTCTTTGGAGATCTGACATTCTAGTGGAGCGAGAGGGACAATAAACATAGTAGGTAAGGACAGTATTTAGTGTGTTAGATGTGGTCGGGAGAAAAAGGAGAGCAGGGCGAGGGGGACCCGGAGTGGCCAGCGGGGCCAGGCTGCGGAGTGGGTGGGGAGCCATAGAGGCACTGTGAGGGGGACAGGGTCCCGGGCTGGGGAAGGGCAGGACTAGAGGCGAGTCGCTATCCCAGTGCACCCGGATGAGTTAAGGCGGCGCCCCCTGCTGGGCACCTAGCGTTTACCATCAGGAACATTGCAGCAGCAAACGCTGGCAATCTGTCTGTCTGTCCATGTGCAGAATACCTGGAGAATCCACTCCTAGCAGTGAACTTCAACCCACTCAGAGAGAGATCATCCAGATGCCCTCCAAAGGCTCTGCACCAGGACCACGAGGTTCCCACAAAGAGCTGCCCTCCGGGAGTTCTCAAACGTGTACATTCTTCAGGCAGGTCACAAGGGCGCTCACATTCCACTAGGAAGGTTTCCAGAGCGGAGATCAGCTAATCCGCGACCGGGCCCCCAGGGCAGGCGCGGGAAGGTTCACGCCTGGGTGGTGGGTGGGCTGGGCTTCCTGGTGGGTCGCTGGGTAAATAAATGGATGAGGGGCTGGAGGCGCCGCTGCAGTTACCCATGGGAGCCACCAGAGGGCGCAGGGGCCCACCACCTCCGAAGATGAACCTTTTCCCGAGCGTGTGGGGGATTAGGAGCTTTTCTCAAGGGGTCCTGTGGGGTCTAAAGTGCCAGGGGGAGGAAAAGCTGGGAGGTGAGAGGAAGGAGAGCGGGAGAGCGGGGAAAGGGAGACATAAGGTTAGAGAGGGCTAGAGAGAGGAGCTTCGGAGAGTGCCTCTAAAGCAGTTTGCTCTCTATAAGGGCCAGTCTCATGACGCAACCTCCATCAGAGTGACTGTGATCTCATATCTGTGAGTTGAATTCAAGAGCCCAGAACATAGTGGAGGAAAGTCACAGGATACATACGTACAGTATGATTCCATTTGTGTAAAAAAATAATAATTCCACAGTAATCCCACAATAATCCACACCAAATAATCCCACACCAATCCCACAAATAAATGCTGCATAGTCATTAGGGCTGTGTGTGTGTGTGGTATTTACTGCATGTACATCCATAGGAAAAAATCTAGGAGGAATTTCAAATCGACAGCAGCAGTTACCTTTGGAATTGTGTGTGTGGAAGGGGTCAGGGAATGGGAAGGGTGATGAGGAGTGATCAAAGAGGACTTTAGCCTTAACCGAAATACTTTAATTTTCTAGGAGTCTAAACCCTGTTAGTTGTGTAGCCTAAAATTAAAAATTACTAAAAAAAAAAAAAAGAAAGAAAGAAAAACGAAGAAAAAGAAATAAAAGAAACCTCAAATGCCATCTTGTGTTGCATCAATAGAGGTCTTACATGCAGCTCAAGGGAGGTGACAGCCTCCCCTGTTCTGCTCAGAACACACCTGGGTCCTCCTTCCCTCTCCTTGGCTCTATCTTGTGTGAAGAACAGTGACAGCTCAAAGGCATGCCAAGAGTTGAAAGTGGAGGAAATTGTGATGTCATCTGAATGGGTGCAGATGGGGGATCATGTCCTTTACTCAAGCTGGAGTAACTGGGCTGGGAAGGGTATGTGTGACAAATGCATTCTTGCAGGCAGATTTCTGCCAGGTGCCCAGGGGCGGGATTCCAGGAGTGAAGGATGGTGGAAATTCCAGCCCAGATGGGGTAGAGATTTCCCATCCAGCTAAGTGGGGATGGTATGGGCTAATTTGGGGACTTGGGAAGTGCCTCGACCCAGAATGTAGGCAAGCCAAGGCAGCGTGATGCTTTCTAGGAACTACAAATACCTAGGATGGACTCCTAGCATCCTATGGGAGGGTATGGGGGAGTCCCTGAAAAACTCCTTCAGTTCTGGAAAACAGCTGGGAGGCCCGAAGGGATGGCCGTTGAGATAAAGATCAGACAAGAACCCTAGGTGGGCCTCAGTATCTTCATCAGTAAAATGGGTGAGGGGTCGGTGTGGTCTCTGATTTTATCCAGCTGGAGATCTTCCAGGGTCTCTTCTGGTCCCGGATCATTTTCAAGCTGAGGACTTGCAGTTCCCACAATTGGCCAGCAGAGGTCGCCTTTTGAGAGGCTAAGAAAAGAAAAGCCAAGCTGGTCTGAAGAGGGAACCTGAGCCTGGGATTCTTCCTTTATTTTCTTTTTCCCTTTCAATAACTACTGATTGAGATCAGCTCTGGTTCATGCACTGGGGATATGGCAAGGAGCAAGGTCTCTAAAATGGAGCTGCTATCTTCCCTCCCAACTCCTTTTTTTCCTTCCACACTCCACATCTCACCCCTTAGCAGATCCAGAATTGGGCCACTCTGTCCCCCTCCACTGTCACCACCGCTGGCCAGCCCCTTCATGTCCTGCCCAGCTGTCACAGTAGTCTCTTCACTGGCAATCCCACTTCTGCCCTTTCTCCCCTTTCTCCCTTTCTTAGCCAAAGGGATGCTCTTGAAACATGTCAGAGCCTGTCCTGCTCTGCTCAGAAGCCTTTCAACCCTGTTCGGTTCTCCAATCCAGAACTTACCTGGCCCTGTGCTATCCTGTCCCATTACACCTGACCACATGGCCCTCCCTTCTGCCTGGCGCTCTCACTCCAGCCACACTGGCCTCCTTGCTGTCCCCTCAGGTGGCAAACTTGTTCTCTGCCTCAGGGCCTTTGCACATGCCCCCTTTCCCCAGGTAGCTTCCTGGCCCCTCCCTCACTTTATTCAGGTGTCTGCTCAATCTCACCCTTCAGAGGTGAGCCGAAATTAAGATAACCTGGTCACTGCCACTCTCTACCTCCTCATGCCTCTCTAGTTTGCTAACAGTGCCCTGGATGGTGTGTTCACTGAATCACTTGCTTAGTGTCTATCTGCCACCAGTGTCCACTCAGTAGTGGGGGGACTGTGTCTATTTAGTTCACAGCAGAGGTCCTGGTGCCTCGTTTGTGCCCAGCCTGTGGAAGGAGCCCCCTCCGCCTATGACCCTGACTTGCCGAGGGCCAGATATCGGCTTCTGACCTTTTTGGTGCACCGGGCCTTCTTCTCTTCCCTCTGTAGGATTATGTGTCCAGTGTCCTCAGGAAGAGTCCAGGCCCTGGAAACAGGGGGCCTGGGTCAGGCCTGGGCCTCAGTTTCCCTGCCTGTCCATTGAGGTAAACAGTACAAGAGGGCAGATGCATAGGCCCAGTTCTTAAGGGTGAAATGGGCTAATGGGAAAGGACTGTGTCCTTCTGCCCCCTCCCCCCGTGCAGACACTGGCAGAGCGGTCTGGCTGCCGGCCTCCTGCCGGACCCCAAACTTGAGAGCAGGTGTCCTGGGGAAGGGGAGCAGAGCACCCTGCGACAAGGCCCCTACAACCCATCAGAACACCAGAGGCCAGCCCTGGGGCTGAGAATCAGGGTGTCCCAGCGGAAGGGGCCTCAGCCAGGGCAGGGCTGCACGGGGCCCACACTGGGAAGGTGCCTTGCCCGGCCTGGGAAGGTCTTCCTCTCTTGCTCAGCCTCCCCGCTGTCTCATTTCATACTCACAGTTGTGGCCACACCCAGGCCCTGCCCTCATGATTCCTTCTTATGTTTTTCTTTAAGTCAACTGGCCTGCATTGAATAACATTGAATATTTATTTATGTTTGTGTGTATGTATTTTTACAATGAATAATTTTAGACACACAGAAAAATAGAGAATAACATTGTGAACCATATACCCAATATCTGGATTAATGTTAATATTTCCCATAATGCTGCCTCTATTTCTTTTTGAGGTAATTTCATGTGAATTATAGATATCCTGATTTTCACCTCAAATACTAGCATTACTTAAACATCTCTAAAGAGTAAGGCCATTTCCCCGCATAACACGGGAGTATTGTGTCACTCCGAAATATTAATATTTCTCTGATAGCTAATATTTTGTCCACAACTGACTTCCCCAATTGTCCCCAAAATGTGTTTCACTGTTGACAATGGATTTATTTATTTATTTTATTTTTTATTTTTAAAAGATTTTATTTATTTGAGAGAGAGAGAGAGAGAGAGAGAGAGAGCGAGCATGCCCACAAGCAGGAGGAAGGGAGAGGGGCAGAGGGTGAAGGCGAGAATCTCAAGCAGACTCTGCATTGAGCACAGAGCCCTTCACAGGGCTCGATCTCACAACCCTGAGACCGTGACCTGAGTGGAAACGAAGAGTCTGATGCTGAACTGACTGAGCCACCCAGGCGCCCCAACTGGGTGAAAGAAAACTCGATACGTGAAATGAAAGCAAGCATCTTCTGCCATAAATAGAAGGTACCTCTGGAAATGGACCCAGCATGTCAGACTGACCCAGCGCCCAGGCTGGGGCCGAGGCCTGCCCTCTGTCGTAAGGGTGATGAGTAGGCATGGGATGTTAAGAGAGCAGCGAAGCAGAGACTTCTCTCACTGATGGAGTAAGACTCGAAAGGAACTCGGAAAGGGAACCGCTTTCTCTGAGTCAGGATGGGTGCCATTTAACGCAGGGCTAGTCTGCAGGGGTAGGGGGGTGGGGGCAGGACAAGAGAGTAGCCCCTTTCCAAGGCTGCAGAAGGTTCTGGAGAAGAAACTGGCATTCCCATGCTCATGCAGTGGGAAGAGCCCTGGACAGGGAGCTGGGAGCCTGTGAACCTGTCCTTGCTCTGATTTGGGTCTCTGGGTTTCTGTCGGTAAAATGGGGGGAGCTAGGACAGGGCGTCCCCACTGCATCACTCCTGCCACCCCAGCACCTAACAGTACCCCTTCAGGACGTGTGTCGCCTCTGTGACCTGGGTTCCCACCTCAAACGTCTTTCTGTTCTCGGCTGGCTAGCTCCCTCCTGCTCATTCTCAGGTTTCAACCCAGACGCCACCTCCTCCTAGAAGCCTGCCCTAACCCCTGGCATGGGTTCAGGGCCCCTCATCTGGACCCCACAGCTGCCCCTGATGACTCAGAGCTGTAGCCCCTGGGGCTTCTTTGTCTCCCCTGACAGCTGTGGGCAGGGAAAGCTGAGAGCCTTTGTCTTGTTCACCACTGTGTCCCCAGACCCTACCTTGGTGCCTGGCACATAGTAGGAGCTCAGTACATTCGTTGAATGAACAAATGATGATTACTACATTTCCCACTCTAATCAGTCTGCCTCTTCAGGGCTCTCAGCATAGGCATTTGGTCCCTCCTTCCTTTCTTCTCTCCCCCCCTCCCCTTCTTCCTTCCTTCTCTCACAAATATTTATTGATTCCCTACTATGTGCCAGGTGGTGTTCTAGGCATGGGAAATACAGGCAAGGTGCTTGCCCTTGTGGAACTGACAGTCAGTGGGGCAGGCAAACAAAAACAAGAAAACAAGTATATAAAATAATCTCAGGGGTGCCTGGGTGGCTCAGTTGTTGAGCATCTGCCTTCGGCTCGGATCATGGTCCCAGGGTCCTGGGATCGAGCCCCGCATCGGGCTCCCTGCTTGGCGGGAAGCCTGCTTCTCCTTCTCCCACTCCCCCTGCTTGTGTTCCCTCTCGCTCTGTCTCTTTCTCTCTCTGTCAAATAAATAAATGAAATCTTTAAAAAAATAATCTCAGATGTTATTCATAGTGTGTAAGGCAGACAGGCGCTGCGGAAGAGCGTTTGAGGGCCTTGCTGAGAAGTGCAGTGTGTCCCAGGGGAGGAGTGGGTGAGAGGAAGCTGCAAGGCAAGAGCTAGGGAAAGGCATTCCTGGCCTGGAATTGCATCTGCAAAGGCTCTGAAAGGAGAACCAGTTGGGCGGAGGGACAGAAAGCAGGTGCAGGGATGAGGTCTGAGGGGAGGCAGGGGCAGGCCAGGTCAAGAGGGCTCTTCTGAGTCCCCGAAGGCCAATGGAAAGATGTGAGTGGGAAGAGGATGGGATCTGATTTGGTTTCTTTCCAGCTTTACTGAGATATAACTGACATGTAACATTGTGTAAGCTCAAGGGGCACAGTGCCTGCTTCGATGATTAGATACAGGTATATATCGTACAATGTTTGACACAATGCCTTAGTTAACACTTATCACCTCACGTAGTTACCTTTGTGAGTGTGTGTGTGTGTGTGTATGTGTGACATAGTACCTTGGTGAGAACATTTAAGATCTGCTCTCTTAGCAGCTTTCAAGTATATAATACAGCGTTTTTAACTGTAGTCACCACATTGTGCTTTCGCTTCCCAGGACTTATTTCTTTTAATGACTGGAAGTTCATACTTTTTGACCAACATCTCCCCATTTTCCCCTCAGCCCCTAACAACCACCATTCTACTCTGTTTCTGTGAATTCAATCTTTTTAAGATTCCTCATATAAGTGAAATCACAAGTGGTCTTTCTCTGTCTGAATTTTTTCACTTAGCATAATGCCCTCCAAGTCCATCCATGTTGTTGCAAATGGCAGGATTTCCTTCTTTTTTTTTTTTATAGCTGAGTATTATTCCATCCTATCTATCTATCTATCTATCTATCTATCTATCTATCTATCTACCTATCTATCTATCATCTATCATGTCACATTTTCTTTACTTCTTCATTAGTTGCTGGACACTTAAGTTTTTCCATGTCTTGGCTCTTGTAAATAATGCTGCCATGAACACTGGGGTGCAGATATCTTTGAGATACTGATTTCATTTTCTTCGGATATACACCCAGAAGTGGGATAGCTGGATCCTATTAGTTCTATTTTTAATAGAATAGGACCCTCCATACTGCTTTCCATAGTGGCTGCACCAATTTATAATTCCACCAACAGCACCCAAAAGTTCCTTTTTCTCCACATCCATGCCAGCATTTGGTCTCTCTTGTCTTTTTGATAATAGACATTCCAACAGGTGTGAGGTGCTATCTCGTGGTTTTGATTTGCAGTTCCCTGACGATGAGTGATATTGCACACCTTTTCATGTACTTGTTGGCCACCTGTATGTCTTCTTTGGAAAAAAGTCTATTCAAATACTTTGCCTATTTTTTTTATTATTATGTTATGTTAATCACCATACATTACATCATTAGTTTTTGATGTAGTGTTCCATGATTCATTGTTTGCGCATAACACCCAGTGCTCCACGCAGAACGTGCCTTCTTTAATACCCATCACCAGGCTAATCCATCCTCCCACTCCCCTCCCCTCTAGAACCCTCAGTTTGTTTTTCAGAGTCCATCGTCTCTCATGGTTCATCTCCCCCTCCGATTTCCTCCCCCTTCATTCTTCCCCTCCTGCTATCTTCTTCTTTTTTTTTTTTTTTAACATATAATGTATTATTTGTTTCAGAGGTACAGATCTGTGATTCAACAGTCTTGCACAATTCACAGAGCTCATCATAGCACATACCCTCCCCAATGTCCATCACCCAGCCACCCCATCCCTCCCATCCCCCACCACTCCAGCAACCCTCAGTTTGTTTCCTGAGATTAAGAATTCCTCATATCAGTGAGGTCATATGATACATGTTCTGCCTATTTTTTAATTGGAGTTTTTGTTTGCTGTTGAGTCGTATGAGTTCTTCATATATTTTGGGTATTAACCCCTTATCAGATACATGTTTGCAAATATTTTCTCCCATTCCAGACATTGCCTTTTTATTTTATTATTATTATTATTTTAAATTCCAGTATAGTTAACATACAGTGTAATATTAGTTTCAGGTGTACAATGTAGTGATTCAACACTTCCATCCATCGCCCTGGGCTCATCACAAGTGCCCTCCTTAATCCCCATCATCTATCTCCCCCATCCTCCCACCCACCTCCATTCTGATAACCATCAGTTTGTTCTCTCTCTATAGTTAAGAGTCTGTTTCTTGGTTTGTCTCTCTCTCTTTTTTTTCCTCTGCTCTTTTTTTTTTGTTTCTTAAATTCTGGAGTGAATACAAGTGATATCATATGGTATTTGTCTTTCTCTGACTTATTTCGCTTAGCATTATACTCCTATACTCTCTAGTTACACCCATGTTGTTGCAAAACAGCAAGATTTCATTCTTTTTTATGGCGGAATAATATTCCATTGTATATATATACCACTTCTTCTTTATCTGTTCATCTATTGATGGACACTTGGGCTATTGCCTTTTTATTTTGTTGATTTTCTCTTTTGTTTTGTAGAAGCTTTTTAGTTTGATGCAGTCCCACTTGTTGATTTTTGCTTTTGTTGCCATATCTAAAGAATCATTGCCAAGACCAATGTCAAGGAGTTTCCCCCTATGTTTTCTTCTAGGGGTTTTATGGTTTCAAGTCCTAGGTTTAAGTCTAATCAATTTCGAGTTAATTTTTGTGAGTGATGTAACATAGTGGCCCGATTTCATGCTTTTGCATGTGAATATCCTGTTTTCCCAACACCATTTGTTGAAAAGACAATGGGATTTCCCCATTGAGTATTCTCTGTCAAATGTCATTTGGCCATATATGCATGGGTTTATTTCTGGGTTCTTGATTGTTTTTGTACCAGTACCATACTGTTTTGATTACTATAGCTTTGTAATGCTGATTTATAGTTTAAAAGATCTGCCTGAGCTGAAGGAGGATGGATAGGGGGAGAGAAGGCAGGAGTGGCCCGGGGTCTGATGCAGCCTCCAGGCAGAGATGGGTCAGCTGAGCCCATCTCATGCCCAGCCCTGGTGTGAGGGGCCTGAGCATGTGCTGAGGATGGGTCTGGGTTGTGGGCCTGCGTTGCGGGCCTGGCGCTTCTGGTGTCTGTGGGTGTCTGGACCTGTGGGATGGGCCCCAGCAAGAGGGAAAGGGAGGCGGGGTTTGGGCAGGGCTGCGGGCTCATTTGCATTTGATTTGCATGTGGAGTGGAGGGGTCAAGTTGAAAGCTGGAAAGGCCTGCACCAGTCCCTTGGGTGGAGGGTCTTGGGTGTTATGACAGACAAAGATTCTGTCTCCAGGCCACGACCTTCCTGTTCAGGAGGGGCCCTATTTCTCCCCTTGCCTCTGGCCTGGCCCTGCCATCTGGGGTTGGGACACTAGGAGGACAAAGGCCCCTCACTCTCTGAACCCTTTTCCCCTATAGAATCCCATCTGTTAGGCCCAGCTTCTGACCTGGGACAGCTCTGTTAGCTCAGGCCCAAGAGTGCGGAGGGGACAGCCCCCTAACCCTAAGGGGGACCCAAGCCTCTCCCCCCAGCTTCTGCCATCTGTTCTGGGCAGCGCTAGCTCGCCCTGCTTCTGCCACCTGCTTGATGTGATCTGGGCCAGTCAACTCCCCTCCCCCCCCCTCCAGGCCTTGGTCTCCGCATGTGTCACATGCAGAGGTGGGATTGGGTTGCTTTTCCAAAAAGGAGTGACTTGTGTCTCACTCTTGTAATTGCTGCTGTATCCATAATCCACCTGTTCTATTAGTAACTTCAAGTTTTTAAAGGGAACACGCGCGCTCCTTTGCTTAAACGGATTTAATTTGAAAAGACATTTCATACTATCTCTGTAGGTGGAAATTCAGTATCACTTGCCATCATTAGAAAAATTCTGGGGAGAAAAAATAATAGAATGGGACTAGGATGATGTGATTAAATTCTAGTCCTGCTTCAAGGGAAAGAAGCCCGACACATTTATATGATATTGCAGAAAAGACAAAACTGTCGAGAAAGAAGGCAGATGAGTGGCCATCAGAGTGAGGGGTGGGAAGCGTCCCGGGTGTTGGAAATGTCTCCCCTATTGTGGGGGCAAGTGTATGCATTTGTCAAAAATCAGAGAAGTGGACCCTTGAAGTTGGTGAATTTTGTCGTCTTTAAATTTCCTTTAACAAGACAAGTTTTTATAAAGAAACAAATAAGAATTCCAGCTTGGCTCTGAGTCTGGGCCCCTCTTGTGGGGAAAATTAGTGTGTGTAGGGAGAAGCTAACTAACCGAGGAACAGCAAACTAAGGCTAGAAAGAACGAAAGCCTCGAAGAGAAGACAACTTTCACTCGGGAACTGTACTTACAAGAGCCACTGGCCTTGTGTGGCAAGAAGCTGTTTAAATTAATTCAAACTCAATAAAATTTAAAATTCAGGGTATGAGTCACATTTCAAGCAACTAGTGGCCCCTGTGCTGGCCGGGCAAACGCAGAACATTTCACCCTCATGGAGAATCTTGGTAGACAGCGCTGCCCTAAAGGATTTATTTGATGCATATAATTTACAACTGTCATGCCTCATCTCCTACTTTGGGAAACACTTGGTTTGATCTAAGCTCACTCTATGAAAGCCACCACCTCTTGCCACGTTGAATGATGACCCAAAGACCATTTTACTTACATGGTCTAAGAGCAGAGTGCAGTGGGCATCTGGAGTTTTAGATTGTGGGGATTCTAAGGATTTGAAGACCTCAGGATTAAAAAATTCTGGGCTATTCAGATTTGAAATTTGTCCCTGCTCCTGGGGCTTGAGGGTTTGGAAGGGGAGAGCTAAGGGTTTTGCGGGCATCATCTTGGGGACTCAAGGTAACTCCTTCCAATGCAGGTGCAGTTATGTCCATTAAAGACAAAGCGGCCGAAAGTCCAGCGTTTAAGGAACTTTCAAGTCTGGCAGCAGTTGGGTGGTAGAAGTGGGATCGGAACCCTGACTGGCTGACCCCAGAATTCCTGATCTTGGTCTTGAACTGCTGCTTTGTATCTTTAAATTCTAAACGCCTCCCTGTGGCCTAGAGCAATTTCACATCAGTCTTTTCCTGTCCATCCATTCCAGCCATTGGCCTTTTGGCTCAAATATACCAAACTCATTCTTGCCCCAGGACCTTTGCACACTTTTTCCCTCTCAGCCTTTCTCTAGATTTCCACATGGCTGTCTCTTTTTTCCCCCCCTTTTCTCTCTTTTTTTAAGGAGGGGGTGGCAGAGGTAGAGGGAGAGAGAGAATCTCAAGCAGGTTCCATGCCCAGCAGGAACCCACCACATCTCATGACCCTGAGATCACGACCTGAACCGAAATCAAGAGTCGGCTGCTTAGGCAACTGAGCCACCAGGCGTCCCTGCCTCTCCCCTGCCTCTTTTTTATGCTTCAGGCCTCACCTCAGAGAAGCCTCCTTGACTGTAAAATAGCCCCTTTTCCATCATGCCCATCGTCTTACTCTGCTTTATTTTTATTTATAACATGTCTCACTTGTTGATTCAGTTACTCCTCTATTGTTCTGTCTCCCTCACCAGAATGTGACTCTCTTCCTAGTAACTGACACAGACCAGGGACTCAGAAAATATTTGTTGAATAAGTACACACATCCCGAAACCAACCGAGAGAAGGTGAAGCGGGGAGATGTGCAGGGGTGAGTGCAACTTGCACAGTCTTCTCTCCAAACTGCAGGCTGCTGTCTCCTAATTGTCCAGGAAGAAAGCCAAGGCTCAGAAAATGAGAGGCAGAGGAATGCCCAGCCCAAGCAGCAGCTCAGTGATAACAGCCCACTGGAGAGCCCCATGTTTCTGCTTCCTGCGCCCTTCCTCAGGGGGCACACGGTGGGATTGTCCAGGGGGCCAGATGGCTTCTATCACCACCTCTACTTACCTGATACGAAGTCTGCAGACTGTGAGGTCAGCAGACGGGCCGGCCGCAGGCCAGTTTGGCCCAGGGGAGCCCAGACGAGGGCTGCCTCGCCAGCGAGAGCTTTCCGAGCTAGAAGCTGATAGCACCCCCGCCACGGGGTTTCAACCTTGGCTGCACATGGGAACCTGATGCCTGCGCCCCTCTCCCAGAGGTTCAGATGTAGTTGCAACCTGGATGTTGGGATTTGCAAAAGTCCCTAGGAATTATCTACTGCTGAGGAACAAACATCACAAAGCTCAGTGGCTTCAGACAACAATAACCCTTTTTCTCCCACCATCTCTCTTATGGTTTCGTTGGATAAGAACTGAGGAGGGGCTTGGCTTGGCAGTTCTGTCTCAGAACCTCTCATGATGCCTCAGCTGAAGCCTTGACAGGCTGCCTCCCCTGGGACCAGAAAGTTCACACCCAGGAACTGCCCTTGGTCTCTAGTTCACCCCAGTGCCTGCCTCTCAAACCACCTCAAGGCCTCCAGAGGGCCAGGTTCCACCTGTCAAAACAAAATACAGCCATGGGGGGTGGGGTGGGCACAGAAGATAGGGAGCTGGTATCTGAGGCTGATTTCATCTCAGTTTCGAGTTGAGTGGAGAAAACACTGCCAAGGTCAGGGTGCTGGAGGGGGCACTGAGGCAGCTGCAGGCCTGCAGATGGGGCGAGATGTTATTGTTGCTCACCATAAGGACCATCTAGCTCCCTTTTATCTGGGCACTCTAATGACAGCTTGGCACCTTCTTATTCTTGTGGGCTCTCCCTCTGCACTCCCACGTGGGAAGGACTGGGATGATTTTAATCACTGTGAGCTGGTACCAGGGGCTTAGCAAATCCTCGAAGACAGGGAGCATTGCCAATATGCTGGTGGCATGTGAAGATGCTCAGAGTTCTAGAATCTGAGTGTGCCCAAATTAGGTCTCTTCCTGTGGCCTTATTTGGAGTCCGGGGGACGTTCTCTCTGCCCTCTGTCTGCCTAAGGGAATACGGCTCAGGATTTTTGTATTATCCTGTTTGTTTTAAGCTCCAGGGCGTGTAGGGCAGAGGCAAGTTTTGAAGACACAAGGGTCAGCAGGACCTTTATCCAAGCATCTCAAATATCTCCCAACCCCTGATTAAAGTTGTACATCTCAGAGAAGAATCCAACCATGACACCACTGTTGTCATTCCCATTTTAATGACAGGGAAGCTAAGGTCTGGCAGGCTCCCTAGCAGTATGCTCTCAGGGTCATATGCTTCTGTATTTAAACCTCGCTCTGTTAAAACCACCATCTCCTTCCATTCCAACGCCGCCTCATCTCAGATGATGTTGAAGTGGGTATGAGCATTTGAGGGGTTTGGCTAAGGGGACCTTGACATTTACTGTGGGTTTAGTGGTTTTATTTACGTCGTTTCCAGTCACTTTTGTGAAAAGTTATTACCAACTGGTGATGACTTCCAGGAATACTCCTACCTAGCACACTGACGTGGGTTGTGACATCAGCCACCACTCACACTGTCACATGAAAGTGCAGGGGGTCAGAGGTCATATCTCAATATAGAAATATGAATGGCTTTACAGTGCCCAATGCCGCCAGTCTGTAGTAGAGGAGAGGTATGAAATGTATACATCGAGCCAGAACAAGCTTGTCTGTGAAAATTATTATGGAGGTATGCCAATTATGTAATTCACAGAAATAATGTTATTTTTCTGGATTTTGCAATATTTGTGGAATTTGCCATTTGTTGAGGTTTCGTTTATCTTTCTAGCCAAATAACACTTTATTACCTAATTTTATATTTGTAATTTTGTAGTTCTTTTCTTAAACAAATCTCCCTAAATTGTGTAAGCCTGAGGAAGTGCACAGTCTGGATCTGCCGCTGCTCAGTTTTCTCTGTGTCTTTTGCCATCACAGGATCCTTCTTGCCTTTTCCTCACTGCTCCTGCCAACACATGGTGTACAGAGCAACATAACAGAACGGCTCAGAGGACTCCTGCTGCATCCAGACAAACCTTAGTGTTTTCATTCATAAAATGAGAATAATAATAGAATCTCTCCCCCCACATAGTAATGAAGTCAAGTGAGAAAATACATGTAAAGCCTTGAGCAGTCCGGTCTAGCAGAGGGCAGAGTTAGGGCCACATCTGATATTTAGCTGGTCCTCATGGATATAGTCAGACTCCCTGTTTATGACGGTATCTACTCTGATTTGATTGGTGCCCATGCGGGAATGTGCAATCATTGTTAGCTATTGATATGTTACTAGTCCCTCTCCCACACCCGCCCAAGGTATGTATATAGTAAGTGCTCAATCATTGACAATCCAATCAAAGAATGAAAGTCACCATCTGGATTAGAAAACAGAGATTGGCTCCAAATTCAACAATGCCCTAGACCCAAACAGTGACTCACAACTATGAAATTTCCTCATCTCCAAGGGTACTTAAAGTTAACTTATTCCGATCCTTTTTAAAACTGTGGTTTTTTTTTCTTGACATATTTAAGTGTTGGAAATTGGAAAATCCACAAAAGCACAGAAAAGAAATGAACTGCTATTATAAATGGCTATACACAAATACATTGATGTTACAATTATGCATTTAATACATAGTTGTGTGTACATAGTGCTTTGAAACATACTTTTAAAAAGCTTTCTTTACATTTTCCTCATACTTTAAATGTCTTTAACTACATCATTTTTAATGACTGCATAACATTCCTCATCAGGAAGTGGGGATAATTAAAGGTACCTATCTCAAAGGGTTATGCCATGAGCACTGACAAGAGTTATGTCATGTGAAGCTACCTGGCATGTAAAAAGCTCAATAAACTTAGCTCTTCCTCAGGATGGATTTATATAACCCATCTTCTTTTGCTGAGCATTGGAGTTATTTCCATTATCTTTCTATGTTAAATAACTCTGGGCTATATTAATCTTTGTTCATATCTTTGGTCATTTCCTTAGTAAAGTTCAGGACTGCTAGGTATGCACATTTTACAACTTCCCACTGTGCAGTTAGGGGAACAGAGAGGGAAAGGGGCTAGCCCGGGCTCATACAGCGAGCTGCAAAGTCGGACCTGGAGACTAGCTGGGGACCCTAAATGGTGCGTCATCCTGTTGGGGACCAGGAGAAAGTCCTGGTCAAGGGAAAAAACTAGGCTGCTGAGCTGCGGCGGCGCGGGAAGAACAGGCCGGCGGGGCTGAGCGGGAACTGAGCTGGGCGCCGGGGCGGGGCGTTCACTCGCTGGGCAGAAGCTAAGCGGTCGCCTGGCAACCCGGGCGGCGCGGCGTTCGAACGGAAGCGAGGAACCAATCAGGATGTCCGGGGCAAACCATTCCGGCGACGGGGGGGGGGCAGAGCGACGAGCTCACTTCCCCTTCCTCTGCGCCTCTGGGACCTCCGCTCTGGTGGGGGCCTGGGGACAGTCAGGTGCCCCCGTCCATCTCGGGTGCGCACAGCAGCCCCGAAGAGGCCCCTGCGGGTCCGCAGCAGTTCCGAAACGCGTTGGGCGTGGCCATTCCCAGCCCGGGTCCGAGCTGTCAGCCTCTCCAAGGCCCGCCCGGGAGGAGCCAGGACTCGCCTAGCGCGGGCTCCAGGTGAGCGGGCGGGTGGTCTGGGGCGCGAGCCCGGGTCTGGGGGGCTCCGTTCACCGAGCGCCTGCTGTAGGCGTCCTCCCCGCGTCGTACGTGCGGGGAGGCGGTGGTACCCCATTTCACTGAGGAAAACGCTGAGGGGCAGAGAGGCAAGTGTCCTAGCCCAGCGAGGTCTGCCGCAGAATCCAATTCAGGTCCTTCAGGTCTCCACCTCGAAGTCTCCAGTCTGGGTAGATCTAGATTTGTCTTGAGAGGCCCAGACACGCAACTGGTGGTCAGCTTCTCAGCCTCTTAGCCGCAAGGCTGCTAAGCCCAGGAGCCCTGGCTGGATCATTTCCCTCCGGCCCCGCTCCCGCACCGTCCTCTGGGTGCCCCTTCTGGGCAGCTGTCTTCTCTTCTCCAGAACGCCAGAGGTTGGACTCAGGCTCGTTTGGGGTCCTTCTGCCCACGGGGTCCAGACAGTAGTGCTGTCTCTCTCAGAGGGCTGTTCTGGGGGGATCTGGCAGGACGGACATTAATGGGCTAGATGCTAGGTGGGCAGCAGGTGCTCTGGCCCTGGAGCCGCTTTTAGATTCTTGGGAATCTGCCCCAGGTTGGGGGAATGGGTAGAGGCAGCCACTCAACCTGAAGCCACTAGTCATCAGAGACTTTGGAGTTGAGGATGGGGTGCGACCCCTCCGGCTGGAGCATCTGACCTAGACCAGGCCCTGCCTCCTGGGGATGCTCTGGGAACTCAGAAAGAAAATAAGTCTTTCATTTATTCTTTCAACAAATATTTATTGACTTCATATGCCCTGCCCTCCCCCTTGTCTATTTTGTTTCTCTCGGTGGCATTTACCCATCTGATGTCCTATGTATTTCACTTATTAGGGAGTTGATCATCTTCCTCAACTGGAATGTGATAGGAGGAGGGGCTAGGGTGAGGCAAGTGAGGCCCTCGCCTCCAGGGCAAAATTGAGGGGTGCCAAAACCTCTAATCAAGATAACTAAAGCTCACAGTTATTATTTTTTAAAAAGATTTATTTTAGAGAGAGAGAGAGAAACAGAGACAGAGTGTGCGAAAGGGAGGAGGGGCACAGGGAGAGGGGAGCCCAACCCTGGGGAAGGGGGCACGATCCCAGGACCCTGAGATCATGACCTGAACAGAAACCAAGACTTGGTCGCTCAACCAACTGGGCCACCCAGGTGATTGACAGTTCTTCACTATTCGCTGTGTGTTCTGCTGGTGGAGATCAACTCACATAGCCTCTGTGGAACACAGTACAGCGTCTCTGTCACGATCACAAGCACGTCCCCAGCCCAGCTGTCCCACTTGTCGGCAACACGATGTAGGTGCAGAGACGTCACAGGGTGGTTTGTAATAGGGCAGGTCTGGACGTACACTAAGTGGTCATCAGCAGGGGCTGGCGGCTCTTTATGTACTGATGTGCCTCCACGTGTATTATTGAACAACCTATATTATTAAGTATATTAATAACATATTAGAATTAATAATATATTAACATTATTAAAACAACATGTATTACTGGGTAAAAAGAGCAAGGTGAAAACAGTACACACAGCGTGTTGCCATACCTGTAAAAAAATAGAATATATGCCCATTATTGCTTGTATCTGCCTAAAATCTCCCTAGAAGGACACACAATTGTCTGGGTATAGTGGTGCCTGCAGGGAGGGGAACTGGGTGGCTGGGGACAGGAGTGGGAAGGAGTTTATTTTTACTTCCTTCTCTTTATAGTTTTTGAATTTTGAGTCACAGGCATATAGCACCTGGTTGAAAAAATTAGATATATATAAATCATTACAGATTATATATTTAGTCATAAGATCACTGCCTTGTCTGTGATCTGTCCTTGACTTGCCGTGTGACTTTGGGCAAGTTTCTTCACATCTCCGGGCCAAGATAAGATGGTGAGCTCAGGCCTGGGAAGGAGGCAGTCCGGGACAGGAAGTGGACTTGCCCGTGAGTCTGCCCCAACCTCCACCTTCCCCATCCTTGTGAGCCGGGCCCTTCCCTGAGGCGATGCATGTGGTCTCTCTGTGTCTCCATTGCAAGTCCCTTTGTCCTCATTTTGCAACTTCAGGTACAAACCGAGGCACAGAAAGTTGGGTTGGCGGAGTTGGGCTGTCCATTGGCCGATAGGACATCAGTGCTTTAGGTGCCTGTGCCCACAGCCCTCCTTCAGCCCACTGAGATGTGTGCAAGGGTGCCCTGGGCAAGGCTGACTGCCGGCAGGCCAGGGCATGAGTGTCTGGGGAGACTCCAGAAATAGCATGGGGCCTGGCGTGGCCCTGGAGGATGCCCAGCTGGGTGTCTCTGACCCGGACAGCTGGGCTGAAATCGAGCCGGGCTGCCCTATTGGCCGGCCCCCTCCCTGCTGCCTGGAGCCTTCCTGATCCTCCTCTGGGGCAGGTGAGGGCCTCCCTGTCTCCCCCCAAGTCAGGGCCTGGCTTCTACTGAAGAGAAAGAGAGAAGCAGGTGGAAGGAAGGGGTGGGGTAGGGGTGCAGAATGTCATGAAAATTCTAAACATGGAAACCACACCTCTTGCCCCCTCAGCGAAGAATAAACAATCACTAACACCTCCTGAGCACTTACTATGTGCCATGTACTTTATAAGCATGCACTCATTTAATTTCCTCAATTCTATGATGTCAGGTAGTTACTGCTGCTATTTTTTCCACCTTACAAAGGGAAACTGAATGCAAGAGAGGTTTAGTTAACTTGGACCAGGTCATCCAGAGCAGGAATGTGAATCTGGGGGTTCTGACTCCAGACCATGGGCTCTCTTTTTCTTTTTTTGGAAAAAAATATATGACATAAAATTGAGTATTTTATCCATTTGTAAGGTACAGTTCAGTGGCATGAAGTATATTTACACTGTGCGCAAACCTCACCACCATCCACCTCCAGAATTTCTTCATCTTCCTAAATGGGAACTCCATACCCATTAAACACCAGCTCCCCATTTTCTCCTCCCCCCAGTCCCTGGAAAGCACCTTTCTACTTTCTGTCTCTGTGGATTTGACTGCTCTGGGTACCTCATGTAAATGAAATCATATAATATTTGCCCTTTTTTTCTCAATATTTGTCCTTCTGCATCTGACTTATTTCATTTAGTGTAATGTCTTCGAGGTTCACCCATGTTGTAGCAGGTGTCAGAACCTCCTTGCTTATAAAGGCTAAATAATATTCCATCCTATGTTCATCTGTCCATCTGTCTATGGACACTTGGTTGCTTCCACCTTTGGGCTATTGTGAATAGTACTATTATGAACATTGGGGTACAATATCTGTTCAAGTCCTTGGTTTCAGGTCTTTTGTGTATATACCCAGGAGTAGGATTGCTGGGTCCTATGGTAATGCCTTTTAAATTTTTCCTAAGTGCTATACTGTTTCCACCGTGGCCGCGCCATCTTATATTCCCACCCACAGGGCACAAGGATTCCAGTTTCTTCATATCCTCACCAAAACTTGATATTTTTTTGTGGTTTTTGGGTTTTTTTCCCCTTGCTTGCTTGTTGTGATATTGGTTATCTTGATGGATGTGACATGTTATCTCACCGTGGTTTGGCTTTACGTGTCCCTAATGATGCATGATGCTGAGCATCTTTCCGTGTGCCTATTGGCCCTTTGTACACTTTCTTTGAGGAAATGTCTGTTTAAGTGGCCCTGCGTGCTTAGATTTGTAAACTCTGAGAGAAGTGGGTCAACATTCTGGGTGGTGAAGTCCTCACCCAGGAGCTGGGCACCGCTGAGTCACATTCTGGTGGCATTTGTCATGCACAGGCTGGGAGAGAGGCACTGTTACAAGTCCTGTTTTACAGTTGGGGAAACCGAGGCCTGGGAAAGTTGACTATCTTACCCAAGGTCTCATAGCTAATCATGGGCGGAGCTGGATTTGAACCCCAGTAGGCTGGTCCCAGAGTCCATGCTTCAGAGGTGGCCGTGGGGCTGGAGTGGGGAAGGGCACTGTAGGAGCAGACCCCTCATGTGCAAAGGTTTGGACGTGATGTCTCCGGAGAAAAAATGGCTCATCTAGAAGTGGCCAGGGTCCAGCTTGAATGGGGGTGACTTGAGGTTGGAGGGGAGTGGGGAGAGAGGAGGGAGAACCCCTGCGGTGGGACTGGGGGTTGGGAGGAGGCTTGGTGCTGAAGGGCCTTAGTCTTTGAGGTGGCCTGGGTTCCAGTCCTGCCACTTAGTCAACGGTGTGCCCTGCACACACCTGTGTGCTTGGTCCCTGGAGGATGAAAATACAGAAATAGGAAATGAGGGATTGATAAGTGAATATCTAAAATGACAGTGTGGGATGAATGTGTGGAAGGGAACAACCAGGTGAGAGAGTTGGCGGGAGCCTCAGGGTAGTCAGGGAGGCCTCTCTGAGGAGGTGAGACCTGAAGGAGGTGAGCTAAGAGGTTCTAAGCAGAGAACAGATGGTACAAAGGCCCTGAGGCAGGAAAGACCTTGGTGTGTTTGGGAACAGCAGGGAGGGCTTTGTGGCTGGAGCAGAAAAGCCTGGAGTTCAGTGGGAGTGGAGGGCAGGGACTGGATCCTGGAAGGCCTGAGGACCAAGTGGAGAGTTTGGGATTTATTCTAAGGTGATCTGGAGCCATAAGAGATCTAATTTCTGTTGGGAAAATATTGCCATCTTGCTCCCATTTTACAACTGAGGAATCTGAGACCCCGGCCCACAGCCAGGAATGCTTCCTAAGGTGGCTTCTCCCTCTGGGGCCCAGAGAAGGAGGCTATAGAGTCTTTTGGTGAGTGGTTCCTGGGTGCAAATCCTGGCTCTGCCATTTACCAGCTACGTGACCTCTGGCAAGTGGCCCCACCTCTCTGTGCCTCAGTTTTCTCAACTGTAAAATGAGTGTAATAGGAGTACCTCAGGGTGAGTGGAGGATTCAATGAGTCAACATATATAAAGAGCTTCGAACAGTGCCAGGTACAGAGAAAGCACTTAGAAAATTTCTTCCTGTTATATTATGAAATGTTATTGTTTCCTGCTTTTACTACTATTATTGCCTAACTGAGCCCTCCCTCCCATCTTACGCCCTCCCCCCATTGTTGCCTCAGTAGAGGGCCAGGCAGAGGGACCCAGCAGGAACATTGTGGGAATGGTGGTCTTTAGGCTGGCCTCCCTCATTCCCCTAAAATCAGGCTCCAGGGCCTGGAGGAGGCCTCAGAGCTGACTCACTCTCAGGGGCAGGAGAGTTGTTCTCTGAGTCACTTCCTGTCCCCTCATAGCCCTCCATCCCAATCTGGGTGCAGCCCCCACTGGGCACAGACATGGAACTGGGACCTCTTTGCCTTCCCAGAGCTTAGGCCCGACGCTAGTGGGCACTTCATTCTCTGGGCCTCAGGATCCCAATGGAAACGTCCAATCAAGTGTGCCACCTGAAGTGACATGATAGGGCTTGGGTTGGCAGAGGAGACAATCATGTCCCTCTCAAGGATTCCTTCCTGCAGTGTTGCAGTCTTCTCATCTGTAAAATGGGGATTAAATAGTTCCTCCCCTATGGGAGGCGGGGATGTCCGGACACTTACATAAGTACAGTGCCCGGAACTCAAAAATTCTAGTTATTCTTATTACTATTGTTGCCGTTGTTACTAAATGTTCACAGCCTGCACAGGGTTTCTATAGGCACTCTCAGACGGTAAGAACTCACACTGACCTGGCCTGGAAGGTGAGACTCTCCTCAGTGGCAGAAGGGAGGGCCAGAGGGGTCCAGCAACGTGCTCAGGGACACACAGGTAGAAAGGGTGGCACTAAGGCTTGGTCTAGAGGGAAAGTGCCCAGGTCGGACTCCTCAGGGTGACTTTGGGCAACTGGTTCAGGCTGTCTCAGCCTCAGGATTTCATTAGTCAAATGCGGATAATAATAGAGTTCACCTCATAGGGGTTGTTGGGAAGATTAAAATGGGTTAATTAAAACCAGGAACAGCACTTTCTCGTGCCCGGCACAGTAGACATTAACGCGGGCACTGTGGCTGTGGGGGAGGGGGCCTCAGTTTTGCCATCTCCAAGATGGGTGCCCTTGCAGGCCGCCGGAACTGCGGGTGTGGACGGCCCCGGCTCGCGGGACAGCTTCCTGGGGTAGGTCGGGGCGGCTGGGACCGGGTCCCCGCGCCGAGGGGAGCCCACTGCCGGCGCGCCAAGGCTCAGGCTCCCGCCCCTGCCCGGCTTTCGTTCTTCCCTTTCGCTTAATACCTGGGCCGGCGGGTTCACCTGCCGGGGGCCGGCCGCCGGAAGTTGCGCAAACGCGTGTTACCTGAGCTCCCCGTGGGCCGGGCCGGAGGAGCGCTCGGTAGTGGCGAGCGCGCAGCCAGGTATGTGCGGGCGGGTGGCGCCGGGCCGGGGTAGGGGGCTGCCGGGCCAGCCCTCCCTTCTCGGGAAGGCGGGGACAGGGCAGGGGCCCGCCTTCCCGCCGGGAAGAATCCTGCCGTCAGCCCCCTAGTTTAAGAGCCAGGTCGACCCCGGCTCAGAGAGGGGCGGCGAGCGGCCAGAGTCACACAGCGCGCCGGCAGCTCGCGGCCTCCTCCGCCGCTGGGAGTCTTCAAGATCGCCCCGAAGGGGGTTAGGGCAGAAGCCAGAGCGAGCATCTGAGCTCTCCCAACCCCTAAGGCTGTCTCCAGGGAAGCAGGTGCGAAGGGGGTATGGTGACAAGGAGGAAGGCTCACGGTTGCCGCTCTGGGGGCCATTTGTGGGTAGCATTTGAAATACGTGGGTGGGGCGTTGGCGATGAGAGGAGGCCTCAGAGAGGACGGGTCCCACCCGGGGACTGGGACCCCGGCTTTAACTCGCCGGAGCCTCCACACCTCCGTTTGCCTACCTGTGAAATGGGGCTTATCAGATCAGTTTAGGATTAGCCTCTATCACGTGCCTCCTTTGTCTGCGGCTCCGACTCCGACCCGCGGTCCTGAGCGTGCTTAGAGACCCCGCCGGGGTGGGGGTGGGCGCGATCTGGGAGTTGGGTCGTCAGAGTCATGATAAAAACCAAGAGCCCAGTGTTTGGAGCGCAGCCTTTTGGTCAGGTGCTGCGAAAGTCCTCGACCTGTTTTATCTCTCCATCCTCCAAGAGACCTGGAGGCTCAGGTCTATTTTTAACCGCATTTCAGATAAGGAGCCCGAGTGTGTAAGAGGCGCAGCTGCTGGAGCGGGGCGCACAGCGGGCAGGTGGGCGAGCTGGCCAGCGGCCCCCAACCCGGGTTTGGCTCCTTGCGTGTGTCCGGGCGGCGGGGGGGAGCCCCTGCGGCCAGCAGGTCGGTGCGAGGGCGCGGGGTTTCTGCCCTGGCCCTGCCCATCTGACCTCCTTCTTCCCTCTGTTTTCCCGGATGGTGCCCGGGAGGGAATCGCCGCCGCCAACGGGTTGGACTGGTTTGGTAGGCGGAGGCCCCGGGGGTGCGGCAGAGTCTAGTTAGCTCGACAGGGCTCAGCGGGGCTGCCTTTCCAATCAGACCCTTCTTACCTGAGGTCTCCTGGGTGTCGTCCGAGTGGGGCAGCCTTACTTTCCCATCTACTCCATCTCTTCTACCTTGGGAGCAGCTCTGACTCTGGGCCGGCAGCGCCCAAGCTTCTCTTAACTTGCCATTGCTGCCCCTGCAGAGGCCTCAAACTGGGGGCTAGATTGAGGTGGGGAGAGCAGATCTGTTTGCAAACATGTTTGTTTGCTCCATCCATGCATGTTTTAAAAATTATTATTGGCGGATATGCTGAGATTTAAGACTCTAGAGTGTTCATGCCCATCTGGATTTCCAGCTTCCTAGCACATTCCATACCTACCACCTTGGACCCATATGCCTGCAGTGGGTTGGATGTGTCCCTCTCTGGTTTATCCAAGGTCTGCCCGTTCACATTTCGTCCCCATGGACACTCTAATTCAATAACAATTTATTGAATACCTATTATGTGTCGAAAGCAATGTCCCAAAACAGATTCAGTGAGCAAAACCGACAAACCCCCTGCCTTCATGGAGCCGATATTTTAGGGGAATGAGAAGAACAGAGTGTAAAATGACATAAACGTAATAGATGAGTGAATTAGGCCTCATAGGAATTTGTGTCTTATTTATCGGCTCTGGGACCTAGGATGGTCACTTCTCTAGTTCCAGTTTCTCCAACTATAAAATGAGATGACAGTGACCCTTCTCACAGGCTTGTTGGAGGATTCCAGAAGAGGATGGTGTCAAATGTCTAGCACACAGTAGGGGATCCCTGCCTTCCCACCCCGATGCAGACTCTCCTCCTGTCATTCTGGGTGACCACGTGGGGCTGTCCAGTATAGCTTTCGGCTATGGATGGACATCTCTGATCTGCACTGTCTGCCCTAGTGACCAGTATAGTGGCCGTCGAGCACTTGAAATGTGGCTAGTGTGACTGAGTGTAAGTTTTCATTTAATTTAAAGCTAAGTTGAGTAGCCATATGTGGCTAGTGGCCATTAAATTAGACAACACAGGTGTAGATGACAAGTCCTTTTGGGGATTACCTAGATAAAGTCCTCCTCTCTCATTTTACAGAAGAGAAGTTTCAGGATTTGGTCTGTAGGTTTTCTTCTAGCCCATCTCTGGGAGAGTTGGCTGGGGACACTTTGTGGCTCTAGCCCTTTCTTGGAAAAAGGATCAGGGCTGGCCTGATGCCTGGGGCACCAGGCCCTGATGCTTAGGTGATCCTGTGGACACTTGTGCACCTGGGTGTGGGCCCCCTTGTCTATGGATGCCCATCCTCTGGCTGCTGGCAGATCCAGGGTCTGCTGGATGCTCTCAAGCAGGGTTGTGTGATTGTGGGCTTTTCTGGCTTCTCTTGGAATAGCATAGCTCAGGGCTGACATTTCTAGCTGACAGGCATCCTTGGATCATTGTGGGCCTGGCACTGAAGTCCCATACTGGAAGCTGATGAGTGTCTGGACTTCACTGGAGTGGGGGATGGAGATTTTCTACACTCCTCCTCCACCAGTTTTATTGCTATGCCTGGGGCCTGGCATGTCTAGACGGGTGAATAGCACGGGACAGCTTCCTGCCTGGGTGGGTAAGGGTGGGAGGTGGTACCAGGTTGTCTGGGGGCAGTCCAGGTAGCGTGTGGGGTTGGAGCCCTTTCTCTGGGTCACCAGGTGCACCAGCACCTCCCTGCTTGGAAGCAAGGGGGCAGAGCCACCAACTTGGTGGGTTAGCTTAATCGTTGAGCTCCCTATCTGCAAAATAGAGCTGTTTTTTTTTTTTTTAAGGTTTTATTTATTTATTCATGAGAGACAGAGAGAGAGAGAGAGAGAAGCAGAGGGAGAAGCAGGCTCCCAGGGAGCCCGATGCGGGACTCGATCCCAGGATCCCGGGATCATGACCTGAGCCGAAGGCAGACGCTTAACCGTCTGAGCCACCCAGGCGCCCCAAAATAGAGCTGTTAAGGGGACCCACTGAGGTTAAGCTGGCTGGTGCCCAGCATATGGCCTGGAGCCCACTTTGCTTCCTTTAAAGCGTGCCTTGTCCTGTCTTTTCTGCCCAGGCTGCTCACGTCTTTCTTTGGCACTTTTTTATTTTCTCTCGGCCTCAGGTGGGCCTGGTCCTCTGAGAAGGGAGGCGGGGTGTGGGTGGAGTCACAGGCCCCTCAGTGGTGGCTTTCTGTCTGCTGATTGGCTCCCTTTGAACCAGGGGCGTGGCTATTACCTTTTAATAGGAAAGGCGTCTTCAGCCCCTTTCAGTCTTGGCTGAGCCTTTGTCTGAGCGTGCTCAGCCTCTTTCTTTCCTCCCCTGTAGCCGTTGCCAGCATCCAGCTGCCAACTTTCTGCCTGGATCTGTCTCCTCATTTCTCCGGTCTCCTCAGACCGAAGCCCTTGGGGTATGTAACAGCCATGCCTGTGGACACACTGACTCCAGGAGCCCGGGACACCTCTGCCCTACCTTTCCGCCTGCGGACCAAAGTCCCCGGCTACCTGCTACGGAGGCCAGCAGATGGTGGAGCCCGGAAACCTAGTGCTGTGGAGCGCCTGGAGGCCGACAAGGCCAAGTACGTCAAGAGCCTGCACGTGGCCAACACCCGCCAGGAACCTGTGCAGCCCCTGCTGTCCAAACAGCCACTCTTCAGCCCTGGGACTCGCCGCACAGTGCTCACACCTAGCCGCCGAGTCCTGCCTGGCCCTGGCCGCCGGCCCCAGCTGGACCTGGACATCCTTAGCAGCCTCATAGACTTGTGTGATAGTCCCGCGTCCCCTGCCGAGGCCAGCCGTACGCCTGGACGGACAGAAGGAGCCCACCAGGTGCCCCCAGCCACCCCTCCACGCCCGCCACCAAGTACGGCTGCCGTCCGCCGAGTGGATGTCCGTCCCCTGCCCGCCTCACCTGCCGGGCCCTGCCCATCGCCAGGCACTGCCACCGCCTCCGGCCCAGCCCGGCCCCCAGGTTTGCAGCGCTCCAAGTCGGATTTGAGTGAGCGCTTCTCCAGAGCAGCAGCTGACCTGGAGCGATTTTTTAACTTCTGCGGCCTGGACCCGGAGGAGGCCCGGGGGTTGGGTGTGGCCCACCTGGCGCGGGCCAGCTCAGACATCGTCTCCCTGGCCGGGCCCAGTGGCGGGCCCGGCAGCTCCGAGGGGGACTGCTCGCGCCGCAGCTCTGCCACCGTGGAGGAGCGGGCCCGGGAGCGCGTGCCCTATGGTGTGTCGGTGGTGGAGCGCAACGCCCGCGTCATCAAGTGGCTGTATGGGTTGCGCCAGGCGCGGGATGCCCCGGCAGCCGAGGGCTAGGCCTCCACTGGGCTCGGCATTTGCCACAGGACAGATCTGAGAGAGGCAGCTGGCCCCTGACCTCTTCCACATCCATTCCCTGGCTTGGGGCAGACCGGAGGTTGCTGCCTTGTGTGAACTTGGTATGGAGGCAGAGGCTCAGAGGCTGGACCAGCATCCGTCTGGCAAGAACTGACCCTGGAGAGAGTTGCCTTTTGACCTTGGGCCACCCACTACCCCTCACGTGTAGGGGTTTTGACATGCGTCCTGCCTGGTTCTCCTCGTGGGTTTGGATTTGGGGCACTTAGCCTTCTCCGCTGAGAGTGAGGGGCCAGAGGATCTTACTAGGCTTACCTAGTGGTTCTGTTTCCTTCTTCCTTGGCCTCTAACCTTTGCTGACTTCCTCTTCCTTTCCCAGTGGGTCCTGGTTCCCTGGGAACTTGCTCTGGGTGGAGGCAGGGCCTTGGCAGCCTGGCCTAGGTGGGTAGACTACAGGAGGGACTGGTGGGAGTCTGTACTGCTCTGACTTCCCTCCCTTTGGTTAATAAACACAAATGTTTGTTTTTCAAGGGCTGGGTCATCAGACTCTTCTGTGTTCACAAGAGGAAGGGGAGGGAGACGTCTTGGGATGGGGCCTTCAGAACTCCATAATTGTTCATCCTAGGATCTGGGAGAGGGGCATGAGTTCAGTGTTTGGCCCGGCCTGAGACTTGAGACCTGAGAGGGGATTCTCATCACCACCGCCCCCCCCCCCCCCCCCCCCCCCCTCCCCGGCTGGCCTACAGGCCTCCTTCATAAAGGAGGAAACTGGGTCTGGCCACAGAGTGAATCTGGATAGAGGCGGTACTGAGGTCTTTCCCCTGCATCAGGAAGGGACCTGCAGGAGAAAAGCTGATGGCTGCATGGATCCTTCCCATCGCTGCCCAGTTCCCAAGGGGGCAGGAAGCTCAAAGAGCACAGACCCTGAACTGGAGGTGACAGAGGCTGTAGACTGGGGGTTGGAAGCAGATCTTAGAGGAAGAGGGATTTGGGGTGGTCAGCACAAAACAGGCAGCCTTGCCTCCAACTCTGGGTGACCCGGGATAAGCCAGTCTCCGTCTCTGGGCCTCAGGGGACTGGGGCAAGGGGAAGGATGGCTGGTACTGGGCTTTGAGGTCTCAGCTCCTTCCTGTCTCCCTCCAGGCAGGTTCCCTGCTGGGAGATGCCACCTTGGCTGGTAGGGCAGCCGGGGCTAGGGCCAGGCACGCAAAGAGTGAAAGCCTGGGTGGCCTCTGCCCACGCCCGGGGTGGGAGTGGGGAAGGGCTGGGTGGTGTTTCCTCCCTCAGGCTGTGTCGGCTGCAGCACTCAGAAACAGGAAGCTCTAATGGGGGCCCTGGTGACAGGTTTGATGTAAGTTTTATTTTAAGCATAAAGAGGAGATTTCCGTTGGGCTGTTGACAAACATCCAGGTCAGCCCAGCTGTCTGTCTGTCTGTCTGTCTGACAGTGTACAATCAACCCCCAGGGGATTGGGCTGGGCCTGGGTGGTTCAGGGAAACAAGGGGAAACTGGGTTATAGAGGAGAGTGGTGTTCAAGCTCATGAGAATGGAGTCCAGCCCCTCATGATACAGATGGGGAGACTGAGGCACAGGGAGGGCTATAATCTGCCCACAGGCACTCAGCAGGTCTGACAACGCAGGAGTTGAGCCTCCTGGTCCCCAAGTTAAAGGAGTGATGGGGTCAGGAGGGATAATCTGGGCAGGCTCTGCAGAGGAGATGTCCTTTGAGGTGTCAAGGACTAGCTCCTACAGGCAACCGGGCCAGAATTCTGTGCCACGTAAGTGTTGTCCCTTCCTGTGAGCTGCCAGCATCCCAGAAACCCAAGGGGTGTGTTGGCTGCATTTTAGATCACAGGACTGGTGGAGGATGGGCCGGGAGACCCCTTGTTCCTGGAGGAGGTTGAGTGGTGGGTGCAGACCCTTCACACTCATCCTGTCACTGAACAAGTGACCTTTCCAGGGTCTGTGAACAGGAGGGGTAGTGGCTTGGGGGCTGTCACAGAGAGGGTCTGTACTCCAATCTGGGGTCACACCCCACAGTCAGTGGCATTCTGCCTTCCTGACTCTCCTCTCTTCCCTGTCCTGGGTCCTGGCAGCCTTTCCTGCTGTCACTTTATTGAGAATCTGCTGGGTGCCCAGTAGTGAGTAAGCCAGACATAGGTCCCGCTATGTTGGGTGGAAGAAAATGGGCAGCTCATCAGCAAACACATGGTCGTATAATGTGGAGCAGTGACTCCTGCCCTAAGACCAGAACTGTTCCCAGAGCTGGGCCGGGGGGAGTCAAGAAGGGCTTTGGGAGGGTCTGTTGGGAAGAGAGCAGGGAGGCATTCTTGGAAGTGGAGAAGGTGTTTCCTGGTCCCTGGTTCCAGGAGGGTTTCCCTCCTGCTAGAATTCTGGAGCCCATCAGCCTCCCCTGTGGGGATCTGGGGAGGGAGTGGGTGAGGGCTTCTGTTGGCCTCAGGGATCTGCGGAAACAGCCTCTCTATTGTTCTGCCTGAAGTCAGAGTGTGAGGGGCAGTGAGCAGCGAGGGCCAGCAGCTGCTGCCCCCTCCCCTGGGGCTGCCTGGCTTCCATAGCAGCGCCTCCAGGCCAGACTGGCCCCAGCTGCCCAGCCCCTAATTAGGCAGAGATGAGATCTGCTCCCAGATCTATTTCCCAGCAGCTAATTATATACACGTGGGCTTGGGAGCCCAGCAATCTGGCTGCTCACGCCTGTCATGAAGGTGTGATAGGCCCCTGGGAAAGGCACCTGTCCCCACCTGCCAGGCCTCAGTGTACCCTTTTGGCAGAGGATGGGAGGTAGCTAGAGGGCCCTATTCTTTTTCCTGGTGAAATGTTCTGGTTCTGCTACAGAGGCATTCAAGGGGACCAGGGAGAGGAGACACCCATCCTGCCTGACACCCTGTGTCCAGGGGGAGCAGGGAGGGATGGAGGAATTAGTCTATAGGGCCCTGACTTTAGATCCCAGGGTAGGGGGGGACATAGGCAAGAGCCTGGTGACAGCTGCCCCCCCCAGATAGACCTGCACATGGACTTAGAGCCGTGTGGGTGTTCTCAGGTCCAAGACGGAACACCCCATTCAGGTTTTTAAAAAAATACTATTTTTCAGATAATGCATTCATATATTTTCCCCAACACTTTATTAAGAAAAATCTCAAACTTAAAGAAAAGTTGAAAGAATGCTATAGCAAATACTTAAATACCTACCTACTGGATGCACAATTCTTCCTATTTTGTTAGATGTGCTCTATCAGGCATCTATCCATCTAACCATCTATCAAGACAACCTATTTTTTTGAAGCTTTTCAAAGTAATTTGCAAACATCAGTATGCTTCTCCTTAAAGGCACTTTGGCATGCATATCATAGAGATCAGTATTTGTTTAAAGTTTTTTTTTTCCCCTCTGTGTGTGTATGTAAAATTTACATCCTGTGAAATGCACAGATCTTAAAGGTACCATTTGCTGAGTTTAGACAAATGCATACTGTTTCCCAAACCCCAGTCAGGATATAGAACAACACCATAACCATGGAAAGTTCCCTCATGTCCCTTCTCTGTCAATTCCTGTCCCTAGCTCATGGATATTTCTATGTATCTGTATAAATTAAGTAGTACTAATAAAAAGCATTTCCTTGCCGTGTCCTTCCCACTCCTGACCCCCAAAACAGCCACATTCAACTCTTTTAACTATTTCTTCTGGTACTTTATTCCGTATTTCTAAGTAACATGCTTTTCCTGTGTTTTTCTGGATTAATTTTAGGCAAATATTGCCTGACTTTCCAGTCTGACGTCTTCACAGTGTCACTTCTGTAGCTTGACTGCCTGGGTTTGAATCCCAGCCCCTCCCCTTCCTGGCCCTATGACCCCAGGCAAGTGACTTAACCTCCTTGTGCTCAGTTTCCTCACTTGTAAAACGAGAGTAATAAGAATATTTAAGTTATTGGATTGTTATGAGGATTTAACATGTAAAGTGCACAAGAATAATTACTCTGGAAGTGGTCAAAAATGTTTCTTTTTATAATTATTATTATCAAGGAAGAGTTAACTTTTCTCAACCTCCTATCCTTTTAATCTATGTTTATCACAATTTTCCATTAAGTGAGTATTTAGTGTTATTTATACTGTAACTATACAAATACTGTTTCCTGCCAAGCCAAATCTCATATGATGGTTACATTTCCTTTCTTGTGAAACTCTTGGTTTTTCCTGGAGTTACTGCCTGCCTTGCTTTTCATTCCTGTGGTTTCCTCATAACCAACCCAACCTTAATTCTCTGACATCCTCAGTGTCCCCATAGTTACACATAGAAGGTAATGTATTAGTTCCAACTTCCTTCCTGAACCCTTCAAGTGCTCTTTAACAACCCCCAACACTTAAAAAAAAAAAAAAAGTAGGACCAATTTTCAAAAGAGAATCTCAAGCACAAGTACAATCTGTAATGTAAGCATTTTTGAGCACCCCCTGATGTCCCTGCCAGTGGGTCTCTAAAAGGGATAAAAACTGAGGCTGTGACCCCCACCGCCAGGCCTTTCCATTTACCCACGGGGGGAACCTTTCAGCACTGCCTGCTCACTGTGCCAACCTATGGCTCATTTTGTGCCCTTCACTTTATTCATCCATTTGTTCAACTAAAGTCTGCTGAGTCCTTCACCATACCCTGCACTGTGCTGGGCAGCAATAGGGACATAGCGCTTGGGTATTGTTGACCTACCCATTCCCAGAATGTATTTATATTGACATGTGGGCCTGAATAGTGGTCTGAATAGAGGCATGTGTGGGGTTGGGTGATGGCTGGGAGTGTCTACATGAGACCTATAAGGGGTGTGTCTACGTGGGTGCTGACACATTTTCTATAGGAGGCCATTTATGTACATTTATGTGCACATGTGTATGTGTGTAGGTGTTGTCTACACAGTGTATGTTCACTGGTTATGTGTATCAGTTAGTTTTTGCTGTATAACAAACCACCCTAAACCTAGTGGCCTAAGATAACAATTTATTAGTCCATGATTCTATCAACTGGTAATCCAGCCTGGGCTCAGCTGGGCAGTTCTTCTGGTCTTACCCAAGCCCACTCATGTGGTTGCAGTCAGCTGGTTTAGGAGGGCCTCACCCACATGTCTGACAGTTGGCAGCTGTTTGAGGGGTGCCTCCAGTCACCTCCATGAGGTTCACCTCCATGAGGCTAGCTTGGGTCCATTCACATGGTAATCTTGGAGTTCCACATTGAGCAAGAAAAGACAAGCTTCAATGCACATGAGCTTTTGAAAGACTCTGCTTGTGTTCTGATTACTAATATCCCACCGGCTAGACAAAGTGACGTGGCTGAGTCAGATTCAAGGGGTCAAGAAATAGACTCCATCTCTTAGTCATATTGCAAAAGGGCATGAGGACAAGCATGGAGGTCTGATTGCAGCTGGTTTTCAATTTAGCACAGCCTATGTGTGCCAAGGGGAAGTTCCCAGTTTGGCAATCAGAGAAACCTGGATATCGTGGTGTTGCCACTTACTTGCTATCTGTCCTTGGTCAAGCTGCCTCACCTCTCTGAGCCTCACAAACTGGAGAGAATGGAATGAAAGGAGACAATCTTTATAAAGTGCTTGTGCTATTCATTTGTTCATTAATGCAACACGTATTTGTTAGCACGAGGCACACCCTGGGGACACTGTAGTGAACAAAATGAACCAGAACACCCATCCTTGAAAAGCTTAGTCCTGGTTGCAGACAGACGTTAATTGACCATCCCAATAGTTTTATGGTCACTGAAATTAGGCCCTGGAAGGAAGGAGGGATTGCTGACTTGGCCAGGGAGGTCTGGAAGCCTGAGCTGTTTGAGCTGAGATATGAAGGATAGGTAGGAGTTAAAGAGAAGAGGGGATAGGAGTGGAAAAAGATTTCAGATTGAAGGAACAGTTTGTGCAAAGGCCCTGTGGTGTGTAGATTCTAGGAACAGAGAGAAGGTGGGTGGGGCTGGACCTGGAGCACAAGGGCCAGACCGTGCAGGGTTATGGGAGCCTTTGAACAGTTCGAGGGTAATCTTGCTAGGGAGGCTGAAATGAAACCCAGAGGTCTAATTATGCTCTACAAGGCCCTCATGACCTAGATTCCTGTTACCCTGCCCACATCCTCTTTACCTCTTCTGCTATAGCCACACTGCCTCCATGATGTTCCAGAAACATACCAGACACATTCCTACCTCAGGCCCTTTGCACTTGCCACTTCCATTGCCAGTGTCTATCCTACCCCAGATATGCACATGATTCAATCTCTTATGTCATTTAGGTCTCTGCTCACATGTCACCTCCTCAGAGAGGCCTTCTCTGGCCCGCCCACTCACCACCCTCCCTACCTAAACCATCAGCATCCAGCAATTACTAGCTCCCTATCCTGGTTTTTTTTTTCTTGCTAGAAAAATACATACCAGCCCCTGACTCACAGTAAACAGAGGCCACATGATCTGTTTCTTGCCTCTGTCTCTTACTAGAATGCAGCTTCAGGAGGCAGGGATTTAACTCTACCCTAGGCTGTGTCCCCATCCCCTGGGGAGCAGTAGGTATCCCATAAATATTTGCTGGATGAAAGAATGAGTGAAAAGGAGTGAGCAAATGGCATACAGGAAAGAACTGGCTCCTGGAAATTAGGAGGTCCGGGTTGGGTGACCTTGATAATTGTTCACCTTTCGGTTCCTTGGCTTCCCTAGCTGTGCTGTGAGGCATTTGTGGTCTCTAGGTAGGTTCTGTGGAGGTGACAGGGCCCTGTCGGGGAGGAAGGGAGCTGGGCCGCTCTCCCTGGCCCTCCTGGGGGATGAAAATAGCCTAGCCCAGCCTCTAGGTTGGCCCCTACCCTCACTATGGCACCCAGCTGGAGCCAGGGGTCTCTGTCTGGAGCCTGCCAGCCTGTCGCTGGGCTGGGATCGCAGCTTCCTGACAGCTGGGCCAGGCAGCCCTGGGAGGTTCTTAAGGGCACACCGGGCCTGTTGGATGTCCCCAACCTCTTCCCCACCTACCCGTCCTCCCTCAGAGTCCACTGGCAGGATAAACCCCTTAATTCCCTACATGCCTGCAGTCTTTGCAGCTTGCAGAACTTTTTCTTGGTCTGCATCCAGTCGCGCCCTGCACCGTATCTGCCTTACCTGGGGGCCGCCAAGGCTCAGAGAAGACAGCTGCCTTATTGGAGGTTACAGGCTAGCACATAGTACAGTTACTACTGGAACCCAAGTCTGGCCCAGTCCTGTCCTGCCAGTGTGTGTGTGTGTGTGTGTGTGTGTGTGTGTGTGCTGGGGGTGGCATGACTGCCCAATGGCAGTCCCCTCCCTTCACTGCTGGCCCCCTGGGTCTCTGATCTCTGATAGGGAAGGGGTGGTGGTTAGTAGCACCTAAAGCCAGGCTGCCAGGGTTCAAATCCCAGCTTTGCTACTTCCTAACTGGACTATTGGGTCCCCCCATCCTCCACCTCAGTGTATGTCATTAGGATAAATCCCTTAATCCCGGACATTATCAGGCCTAACTTTATGCATTGACAAGGTTTAAAAGAATTAGTTGCCAGTTTTGGGTGTGTAAACCATTGGAAGAATCACATACACAAACCAACTAAGGTACATCTATGAGGCCCCAAGCGCCCAGCACAGAGCAAAGTTCTGCCCGGGGAGCTCATTCCTGGGAGAGTGCCATTGTAAAGTGGTATCTTCATTTCCTCCAAAGGAGCCTCAGAAAGGTGAAGCCATGTACCCAAGGTCCCATGGCCAGGGAGGGCAGAGGCAGGAAGGGAGGTGAGTTGGGGGTTGCTGTGACCCCAGCACTCACCCCTCGGGGCTCCTTGAGACTTAGTAGTGTTTATTCAGGCTGGTGTGTCACTCCCTGCCTGGGCCTTGGTGTTCCTCTTGGCAAAACGAGGTGGGGCAGTTGAATGGAGAGGGCCTGCCCCAGCCCCAGGGGCAGAGGGGCCTGTCCCAGCCCATGATCACCCCCCTGGAATGTGGGCTCAGGGGGACCAAAGCTTCCAAATTCTCAAGAATCCAGATCTCAAAAATCAGTTAGTAGGTTATTCTCTCATTGTTTAAATGTGGGTAAGTTACTGTTTAAATGTAAAAATGCCCCCATACAAAGTATATATAATGTTATTTATTTCGCCATTATTTGTAATAGCAGACAATTGAAAACAGCCATCAGTGAGAAGTGGGTAAACCATCCTGGGCCCAGCCACACAATGGAATCCCACGCGGCCTTAGGGAAGATGCCATGCGTGCACTTGATGTGGAATGACAGGATGCCTGGGTTGGTGAACAAGCAAGGTGTGGAATGGCACGCACAGTGTGCTACTGTTTTGGGGAACTGGAAGATATGTCCCCACACTCTTGCTGGCATAAAGTCTCCCTGGAGAGTTACACCGTGAGCCCTGCATGTTGGCTGCCTGTGGGGGAACTGGCTGGCTGGAGCCAGGGTGAGAGAGAGACTCACATCTTAATTTTTGTAACTTTTGAATTTTGAACTATGTGAATGTATTCCCTATGCAAAAAAAAAAGAATAAAAAAGAAAAGAAAGGAAGGAAGGAAGAAAAGAAAGGGAAAAAAAGAAAGAAATTTTAAACCCAGGGAAATAAAACAGAAAGAAGAAATCTGAGACAGACAGACAGACATGAGATGTGCAGGTACAGTTGCTCCCCCCTCCCCTAGAGCAACCACAGGCCACATTCTGAGTTTTGTCCAGCTCCGTTCTATGGCTCCACCCTCTGTGGTAATATTTTGGTTTCCACACGCAGAGCACCCACGGGAAACGCCAGCCAATGGGCATCAGTTCTGGGCTGGGCCACCTGCCAGGGTTGGTGGTAGGTATGACACAGCCCCAGGATGGCGTTGTCCAAATGCCCGAGTGATGACGCAGCCCCGGATGGAATGATGACACTTCCCACAGTCTCACAGGCCCTACCGGTCTGGTGTTTGTCTGACAACTTCCAGGTGGGTGTGTGGACACTTTCAACAGCCATCCCCATCTACTAGCTCTGAGCCTTCAGGGACTAAACCCATCCATCCATCCACCCATCCATCCATCCATCCATCCATCCATCCATCCATCCATCCATCCATCCATCCGTCCAATATTTATTAAGTACCTACAATATGCTCTCAAGGAACTGAAGACAGAGCAAAGAACAAAACAAAAGTTCCCACTCCTGTGGAGCTGACATTCTAGTGGGGAGATAGGCAATGCATGCGAGAGTGGAAATGTCCTGGAGAAAATGAAGCCAGGAAGGGAGTGGGGGGGACTCTAGGTTTTTTTTCTTTTCTCCTGAAGTATATAATTGACATACAACAATGTTGACTCATTTTAGGTATATGGTTTGGTGAGTTTCAACAATTGTATTGTATCCACCACTACAGACAAGTTCTAGAAGATTTCTATCATTCCAGAAAGTTCCCTCCTGCCCCTTTGCAGTCAGTCCTGACTCCCACCCCACTTCCCATCTGGGACACTGCTGGTCAGTTTTCCTTCACTGGGAAGGATCGGATTTGTCTTTTCTGCAGGTCATGTAGATGGCATCCGGCTTCTTTCACTCAGCGTGATACATTTGTGATTCACTCATGTTGTTGTGTGTCTGTCTTTTTTTGTTGCTGAATAGTCCAGGGTATAGATGTCCCATGTTTTGTCTGTTCATCCAGTCTATTGAGGGGCATCTGGGTTGTCTCCACGTTTTGGCTATTACAAATAAAGCTGCTATGAACATCCCTGCACAGCTCTCGTGCACGTACACTTTCATGTCTCTTGGGTAAATGCTGGGCCTCCTGGTAAGTGTATATTTAACTTTATTAGAAGTAGGCATTGTGCTTTTATTTTTTAATTTTTAAAGATTTTATTTATTTATTTGAGAGAAAGAGAGTATGAGCAGGAGGAGGGGCAGAGGGAGAGGGAGAAGCAGACTCCCTGCTGAGTAGGGAGCCCAATGTGGGGCCCAATCCCAGGACCCCAAGATCATGACCTGAGCTGAAGGCAGACGCTTAACCGACTGAGCCACCCAGGCGCCCCGGATTCTGCTTTAAAATAGCGTGGTCAGGGGCGCCTGGGTGGCTCAGTCGGTTAAACATCTGCCTTCGGCCCAGGTCACGATCTCGGGGTCCTGGGATTGAGCCCTGCATCAGGCTTCCTGCTCAGTGGAGAGTCTGCTTCTCCCTCTCCCTCTGCTGCTCCCCCTGCTTGTGTGCTCTTTCTCTCTGTCAAATAAATAAAGTCTTATAAAAAAATAAAATAGCGTGGCCAGGGCAGGCTTCCGCAAGCAGGTAACATTTCATCAGAGACTGGAAGGCGGCAAGGGAAGCCTCATGGATGTCTGTGGCAAGACTGTTGTAGGCAGAGGAACTGGGTGGGTGGTGTACCTGCTGTGTTTGAGGAACAGCACGGAGGCCAGGCTGGTGGGAATGGAGTGAGTGGGCGGGGAGAGGGCTTGGAGGTGGGGTCAGTTGTAATAGGGCTTCATAGGGTAGGGCCTGGAGATCATGGTGAGGACGTTGGCTTTTACTCCGAGAACCCATGGGCGGTTTCTAAGCAGAGGTGGGACAGGATCAGACTTGTATTTGAACATCCTCCCCTGTGCCAGGCTGCCCAGTGGAGAATGGGCTGCAGGGCAGCCAGGGAGGCAGCGGGGAGGCCGATGAGGAGGGTACTGCACAGTCCTGGCTGGAGACGGAGGAGGGGGACTGAGATGAAGGGGGCAGAGGGTGCGGATGGTCAGATTCTGGATCTGCTCTGAGAGTGGAGCCGACAGGGCAAGTATTGGACGTGGGAGGCGAGGGAAAGAGGACACAAAGGGTGATAGAATCTGAGGTGGCCTCTCAGATAGCAGCCGAGAGTGACTCCCCACCCCCACCCCGGCCAACAGCCAGCAAGGAAATATACACTTCAGACCGGCAACCACCAGGACCTGAACTTGGTGGACCACCTGAACCACTCTGAGCCTCCACAAAGGAACAACACCCAGCTGACAGCTGGATTTCAGCCCAGAAAGACCCTGAGTAGAGACCCTGGCTATGCCTGGACTTCTGATCTACAGAAACCGTAAGGTTGTGGTTTTCAGTCACTACATTTGTGATAATGTTTACTCAGCAATGGATAACTGATACAAGCATCCTAGAATCCTATAGTGTCAGAGCTAAGAGGGTCCTTAAATCCAACCTCCTCATGTACAGATGGGGAAACTGAGGCCCAGAGAGCAGCTAGGACTTGAACGCTGGTTCTTACAGAGAGACACCATCAGGCAGAAGCTGCCCCAGCCGTAGAGGCCCCAGCAGGCCCAGCCTCTCATCTCCTAGGAGGCTGCAGTATGAACCCCTCTGCCAACACCTCCTCCATCGGGGCCCTGGCCCCCCAGAGAGCCGGCTTCTGGCCACCCACTGAATACCCTGAGCTCCTGGGGCAGCAAGCTCAGGCAGGCTCCCTGCTGGGCCAAGCCAGGTGGCCAGGAGGTAGAGTTCTCACCCCCACAGCAGAACAGGTCCCGAGGGTGCAGGAGCCAGGCCCAAATCTGGGACCCCAGCTGAGAAGGACAAAGCACAGGCTTAGGTCAGAGGGCCTGTGGTTAGGATCCCAGCTGTGCTACTCACCAGCTGCAGGACTCTGGTCAAGGGGTGCCCCTTTGCTGAGCTGCAGTGTCCAGTCCGTAAACTGGGAGCAAGAAGGCCATCCTCCAGATAGTCAGTGAGCTAAGGTGCGTGAAACTCTTGGTAGGAGCACCATAAATGCACAAGTGCATGGCCCCAAACTCTACCTTCTTATGGGCCTTGGTTTCCCCATCTTCGAAATGATCTGTGGCCTAGATGTGTTTGGGAGGGCCCTTGTAGCTCTAACAGTTGGCCATTTGGGGATTCAAATTCCGGCTCTGCCTCTAACTAGCCGTGACCTTGGATTAATCACTTAAGCCCTCTGAGCCCCAGTCTTCTCACCTGTAAGATGGAGCTATTAGTCATTCCCACCATTACATGAGATGCGGGTCAGAGACCTAGTTGAGCACCTCAAGAAACTGTCAGCTGGTTTTATCATCATCATCATCATCATCATCATCATCATCATCATCGTTCCGAGTGCCTGCTGGAAGGGGCAACAGGCGAGAGACTCCAGGGCGAGGGAAGTTTAGTTTCCTTGGAGACAAACATTTGTGGGCTGGGCCAGGCCTGCATGTATTTCTGGTCAAACAAAACTAGTTCTTTCCCCCCAACTCTCTGGCCCTGCACCGTCTAAAACCAGGCCCCAAGTATCACGGTGCTTCTACACGCTAAGCCCACAGGCAGGTTTTGGGAAATAAAAATGTGCATTCATTTCTGTTTGCAGTTCTGGGAACTACCTCCTATTTTTCTCTAGAGCGATGGCAATAGCTTCGTGCAAATGCCTGGAGGTGGGAATGTGTGTCATAGGCACAAACGGTGTCCCCACTGGCCACGTTTGAGCTGTGCCTGCTATCCTCTGTGCACAACGGACTCGCTGGTGGTAACAGACACCTGACTGCGGGCCGGGCAGCCAGAGTCTCTCCTGGGAAGTTGACACCTGAATGGAGGGCGCACAGGCAGAGGGTGGTTGGAGATGTGTCATCCCTGGCCAGGACCCTAGAGAGGACAGCCACAGGCTCTGCCACCGAGGCCCCTGCACATGCCTGAGTCCTCATACTGGGGCTTTGTTCTTTCCCCACCCGGGGGACCCCTTCCCATAAATCCACTGCTCACCTTCTTGGTTAGTCACTTTCTGGTGTTTGTCACCCCATTCCCCTTGGCCGATGTGGTGACTGGAGGGGACAGAGCCTTGTTGGGGGTTGAGGGCAGACTATGGGATGGAGCAGTGACCCCTCTGGTCCGTGCAGGCAGTTTTGGGGTGCTTCTGTGCAGAAAGAGCACTGGAATCAGTCTCGTTCTGCACATGTGACTTTAGGTAAATCACTTAGCCTCCCTGTGTGGTCCAGTGGGATGGAACCAGGGGCAGGGAGGACCTCCATGAGCAGGTGGGGAAACTGAGGACCAGAGAGAGGGAGGGCTTTATTTAAAGCCACATAGCAGGTTTGGGACAGACCCTGGAGAGCTCCCGAGTCTCCCAGACCCCGGCCCTGAGGCGGAGCTGTTCCTGGAGTAGGCAGGAGTAGTCCATAATTACTAGCAGAACCTGTTTCCCCCAGATGAACCTCAGGTCCACCAGCAGATCACAGATCACAAATTCCATTCCCAATTAATGGTCCCATTTGGTTCTGCAATAGTATCAACATCCCATTCAAGCAAACTGATTCCAGAGATTGACAGGGCCTTGTCCAAGGTCACAGCACAAGGTCATGGCGGAATGAGTCTGAGCCAGATCTGAAACGCCCAAGCTTTTTGCTCCAAATCAGTGTTTTCCAAGCTGATATAGGGGGAAATATCGGGGTGGTGGTTAATGAGTTCTCCAGAGGGATTTTGGTGATAACCCTAGAAAAGTAACTCAAGCATCTCATGCGTCCTCTACATGACCACAGCTGAGTCCTACCTGAGATTGTATTTGGGCTGGCAATCACACTGGCACCAAGGAATAACATTTACTGAGCACTAACTAGGGGCCAGGCACTGTGCTTTGCACTTTTCACGGAGTATTCATTTACCCCTCACAACAACTCTGTAAGATAGGGACTATTATCCTCCCCGTTTCACAGACCAGGAAGTTGAGGCACAGAGAGGTGAAGTAATTTGCAACCAGGTCAACAGCGAGCAAGGGGTGCAGCCAGGTTTTGAACCCGGGGCTGACCCCAGAGCCTGTGATCTTGACCACTGTCACCAGCTCTGAGGGATGAGGCAGGGGTGGCTTTGAAATGTAAAGATGAATTCCTGCTAAGTGAAGGCCAGGTGATGCAGAGGTCACTGTGGGTGAAACAGAGCCAAGTGGTGGGAGAATAATGTCATTAGCACACAGAGTTGGGCAGAAGTGTGTGACCAACCGACAGAAATGGCAGCATGACTGAATGTCCCACATTCACTCTGTTAGTTGCAATTCAGGCTTAGCAAAGCAACAGCATCCCTATCACTGAATTAATGTTGTTACATTGATGCCGTGCCTCGGCAGTTAGGGTCATAGGCTTAAGAGTTATGGCTTTTGAGGTCAAATCCATCTTCCTCCTTGCTTGGTCCACAGACCATGGGCAAGTCACTGATTTCTCTGAAGTTCATTTTTCCTCATCTTTAAATGGAATTCTAATAGCACCTGAAAGGCTGCCAGTTGCCTATGGAATTCCCTTCTCTCCTCTTTCTTTGTTGACCAACCTCTGATTTTATTCCAGTTGTGATGTACACAGAAGACTACATTCTCAACCTCTCTTGCAGCTACTGGTGGCCAATGAGAAGAAGTTGTTAGGTGAGATTTCTGGGAAATATCCTTGGAAGACACTGATACAGCTGGGATGAAAGCAGAGTTTCCCTTCTTTCTCCTTCTTCCTATGTGGAACTCAGGCATTATGGCTGGAGCTCCAGCAGCCATTTTGGGTCAAGAATTGATCTTGAGGATGAAGCCATAAGATAAGAATGAAGCAACACAAAACTAGTGGGAATGTGAAATGTTGATAATACCATAGAGACTGCACCAGCCCTGGCCTGGATTGATCTTTTTTTAAATACACTTTTAATTTTTCTTACAACAGCTTTTGATTCACAGAATTATTGCAAAGATAGTACAAAGAATTTCTATATAGACCACATCCAGTTTCCTCTATTATTAACATCTTATATTGGTATGGTACACTTGTCACAATTAACAAACCAATACTGTTACGTTATTATTAACTAAAAATAATCCGTACTTCATTCAGATTTCCTCAGGTTTTCCTAACTGTCCTTTTTCCGTTTTAGGATCCCATCCAAGATACCAAATTACATTTAGTTGTCATGTTTTCTTAGGCTTCTCTTGACTGTGACAGTTTCTCAGATTTTTTGTTTTTGTTTTTAATGACCTAAACAGTTTTGAGGAGTACTTGTCAGGTATGTTGTGCCTGATTTGTCTGAAGATTTTATAATTAGACCAGGGGAATGTGTTTTGGGAGGAAGACCACTGAGATAAAGTGGCTGTTCTCACAGTCTCTCAAGGGTAGATACTGCCAACACGACTTATACATATGGATCTGAACTTTGATCACTGTCAGATTCTCTAAAGTTATTCTTTTTTCTCTCTTTCTGTGCTGTGCTCTTTGGAATTAGGTCACTATGTGCAGCACATAAGGCGTGGGGTTATGGCTTAAGGCGTGGGGACTTAAGGCGTGGGGACTTATTTTCCCTTCCTTAAGGGTGGAACATCTTATGTAAATTACTTGGAGCTCTTCTGCACAAGAGATTTATTTCTTCTGTTTATATCTATCTATCTATCTATCTATCTATCTATCTATCTATCTATCATCTATCTTTCTATCTACCCATCCATCCGTCCATCCATCCATCCATCCACTAATTTACTCAATCATTTATTTGATTTGATAAATATCACATTTTAATATATCCATATTCCAGAATGGACTCATGAATATTTATTTTATTCTTTGGGTTATAACTCAATACAGCTCTATGTTTTCACTCAAGTTGTTCCAACTTTGGTCATTGAGTTTTTTTCCGGTTGGCTCCCCAGACTTTTTGACATGAGAGATGAAACAAACTGAGGTAGATCTTTTGCAGTAATGATCTCAGATTCCTCCCATTCCTGTATGCTAACCCCTTTGCCATGTGATTTTGCAGCTTCCCTCATCAAGACCTGAGTCCCTGGAATCTGGGCTGAGCCGTGTGACTTGCTTTGGTCAATGGGAAAAAGGCAAAGCTTGAAAAGGCCTTGTGCCTGGGCCTTGCTGCCCCAGGGACTCCGAGACCACCATGGGGGCAACCCAGCAGCCTGCGGAGATGAGAGGATGTGTGGCCCAGTTACCTCCACTCCCCTTGCCTATAGCCCACCAGCAGCCAAGGGAAGGAGGCCTTCTACCACAGCTGATTGCAGACGGGAGATGAACTCAGACACAAGCCCTTCCCACTGAGCCCAGTCCAAACTGTCAACGCTCGGAGCCAGGAGCCAACTCCCAGTTAGTTTAAGCCCACACATCATGGGGGACTTACACAAGCCACTTTCTTTCATAAGTCTATGTTGTCTGAGTTTTCTGTTACATGATGTTGAACCTAATCCTACATGGACACAGAATTGATTTTATGGGAGGTGGTGAAATTTGAATGAGTGAGACTGCTTGGGTGGAATGATAATAATAATAATAATAACTGCTTGGTGGAATGATAATAATAATAAAAATAATAACAACAACAACAACTAGTTTTATAGTGTGTTAGTATTTAATTTTTAGTTTTTCCCCAAATTTTAGTTGAGAACTGTGTTCAGATGGGGCTTGAACTCACGACACTGAGATCAAGAGTCACGTGCTCTACTGACTGAGCCAGCTGGGCGCCCCTACTTGTTTGAGCTGTCAGGTTGAGGAGCTGAGAGCCCATTTTATGCGCATACACAAACAAGTGTTTTTCTGTCCATGCCCTCCAGCCTAAGACCACCAGGAGCGCTCCGGGAGTCGGACAAGTTGGGTTGATGACTCATTGCAGCAAGAGAGGCTGCGTCCCCATAGGGAACTCTGAGGCATCTCAGGGAGGCTGTTGGAAAAGGCTTATTATAGGATTTGGGTTTGTGTTAGGTGATCTTGAGGAGAGTTTAAGGGAGTAGGTTTTCCTCTAGGTTGCGTGGCTGTCAGGAAGTGGGAGTAGTTCCATGGCTGGGCTCTTGATCAACCTTCTCTGTGGAGAAGGCGGACCAGAGCAGGACTAAGGCTCTGAGTGAGTCCTACAGAGGCGGGGGCACTGGATCCATCATTTTGGTGGCTTGGAAGTGGTTGAGTTTTGTCTTTGTTCAGACATGATTACACAGCGGTCTTGCTTTTGTCTTGGTTCATCAGGCACAGAACACCTTGTCTTGGTTTCTGTTCAACAGGACATCAGGCTCAGCTGCTCACATCCAAGCCAGCTCCCGGATGTCGGGCCTGCTCTCTCTTTCTCAACGGAAATCAACGCTGGTAGGTCCGGGAGGATTCCTTCTCCCTAAAGATCTCCAGATATTACTCAGTTTGGAGCGACAGGCTCATTCCCGCTCAAATCGGGCGGCATCTTTAGGTACTTTTCTTGGCCCAGAAGTCTTTCCTTTCCCATTTACATCTTCTATTAACAATATCTTAATCTCAGTTTTGGTATTAATTATACACAAAGAGATTATCTTACTAACAAGATATTGTAATAATAATATTTATCAACATTTGCTATGTACCAGGGGCTGTTCTAAGCATATTATATGTCTTAATTCAAGGATTCTTTTTTTTTTTTTTTTTTTAAGATTTTATGTATTTGACAGAGAGAGGGATAGCGAGAGCAGGAACACAAGCAGGGGGAGTAGGGGAGGGAGAAGCCGGCTTCCTGCTGAGTAGGGAGCCCGATGTGGGGCTCGATCCCAGGACCCCGGGATCATGACCTGAGCCGAAGACAGACGCTTAAGGACTGAGCCACCCAGGCACCCCTTAATTCAAGGATTCTTAACCTGGGGTCATGCTGGGGTCCGTGAATGGGATTCATCTTCATTCACCTGTAATTAAATTCAGCACTTCCTTCGATTATGAATGTGGGACACAAGCCACAGAGTGTCAGCAGAGCCTGGAACTTGGCCACCATTAGAAATCATAGCTACTTTCATATCCTACCACAGTGGTTATGGGTATCTCCAAATACTGTTAGCACTCATCATTATTTTGCAATTACAGTACTTACGAGATCTTGAGACCACTAGAGCTTGTTAGTTAAATGTTCACCAAAAAGCATGTATAGTACCATATCACAACTGTGTTCTTTAAAAATATTTTGAGGACCACTTTTTAATTAATATAATTTGTTTCCTTCATAATTCAATGTATTTTATTTCAAGCAGTTGAAAACAGCATTCTGAGAAGGGCTCCATGATTTCACTCGATGCCAAAGGGATCCACAGCAGGACACACACGAAGAGCCCTGTGCATTGATTCACTCCTCCAATGACCCCACAGGCAGGTCTCATTACCAGCTTGTTAACGGAGGGAACATGAGGCACAGAGAAGATGTGTAGTTTGCCCAAGATCACACAGGTATTGAGTGGTTGTGCATTATTAAATCTGCCAGCTCTTTTCACAGCCTATGGGTTGTGATTATCCCGAGGCAGGTGTCAGACACATGGATCTATGGATCTCCATTTCTGCCTGTGGGTGTGTGTAATGCGTATATGTAGAAAAGCGAACCACAAATACTTGTCCATTCTGGGCCTTCTGTCTGACTTCCGGGATCCCTTCAGTAACTGCATCCTCATATCCTTTGGGCCCTCAGGGCTGAAGGGCTGGGCTGGGGAGGGCTCAGGGGCCCAGCGGGGGTGAGGTGGGCAGCAGGTGAAGGTGGGGTAGGAGGGCCAGCATAACTCCAGGGTTTGGCCTCTGGCCTGCAGCTACTCTTGTGACCTGGACAGCTTGGGGGGGCGGGGAATCTGGAGGAAAGAGGATGCAGGTCCCACAGTGAGACCAGTGAGACCCCTGGGACTTGTGAGTCGAGAACACCTGAGACCATGGTCCCTGTGCCAGGCTGCCTGGGTGGGGGCGCTGTGGGCAGCTCGAAGGGAAAGCAGCCCTCGCGTGAGCCCCTGGGCTCTCAACACTCCACTGCAACACCCCTTCCTTTCGGAGCCCAGACATGTGGGTTTTCCCGGCATCCAGCAGTTCTGCGACACCAGCTGGGTGTCCCACCACTTAAGTCCATTCTGACACCCAGGACCGCCCTCCCTTCCCGTCAGATGGCAGTTTCAAGTTCAAGTTGTCTCCTGTGCTTCTGAGTGCGGGCTATCAAGCAGAGGTTCCCAAGACGCCCTCCTCAGGTTTGACGAATCGCTAGAGCAGCTCCCAGAACTCAGGGAAACAGTTCACTTCCTAGATCACCTGTTTGTCATAAGGGGATATGACTCGGGAACGTGGAAGAGATGCGTGGGGCAGGGTAGGAGGGAAGGGGGCGGAGCTTCCATGTTCCCTGGGGTGTGTTTCTCAACCTGCTGCTCCGTGTGCTCACTAACTCTGCAGCTCTCTGGAGCCTGGACTTTGGGATTTGTATGGAGGCTTCATTACAGGAGCAGGATTGATGAAATCATTGGCCATAGGCCGAGGATTCCACCTCCAGCTCCTGGCCACGGCCCACTGCCTGGGGGTGCCCGTGGGGTGGGGCCAAAAGTCTGAGCCTGGTTGGTTCCCGTGGCAACCAGCCCCCAGCCTTGGGGCTTCCCAAAGAGTCACCTCATGAACAAACACGCAGGTGAGTAAAAAGAAATTCCTTCACCTTCAGGGCTGGGAACATTTTTCAGGAACCAATGACAAACCACCAAATATGACAAAAGATGCTCTCCTGGATCTTATTGCTCAGGAAATTCCAAGCATTTAGGCACTGTGTGCCAGAAATGGAGATGAAGACCGAATCTGTATGTTTCTTATGATAAATCATAACATCACAGGAACCTAGTAAAGCCTGCTGCCCACACAGGGGTGCTGGAGCCCCTATCCTGAAGGCAGTGAGTCCCAGAAAGGCCTTTGGATATGGGCCATCCCAGTCAAAGAGCGGAAGACTCCTCCTACCCCATGGGCCCTGGGACAGGGGTCAAGTAGAAGAGTCCCTTTGATCACAACTCTGGTTAGTTGTTTTCTTCCCAAAGGTGAAGTGACATTAGTAAAAATAATACATATATGTCCCATGGATTATTTATCCTCGTACCTGTGTCACATTGGATCAATCATTACAGTTTTGTGAGGTGCTTTATAAGGAGCCGAGGCAGATGGAAAAATCACAGCAAGTCACTTTATCTCATTTTCTTATATAAAGAACAGGGACAGGGGCACCTGGGCGGCTCAGTCAGTTAAGCGTCTGATTCTTGGTTTCGGCTCCAGTCATGATCTCAGGGTCCTGAGATTGAGCCCCACGTCAGGCTCCGCGCTCAGTGAGGAATCTGCTTGTCCTTTTCCCTCTGCTCCCCGCCTCAAATAAATAAATAAAATCTTTAAAGAACAGAGACAATTATGTGCTGAGCTGTGTGGACTAAATGAAATATTGTATCTTCTCAGTTCTAAATGGTAGCCTCTATGTCTGGTGGACGCTCTGTCTGAGGAACTTTGGACATGAAGAGAAAGCAATAGCTTGTATTTTATCTAGTGTCTAATTCAATAACTTTTCTTTTTTTAAAACAGCTTTACTGAAGTTAAATTGACATGTGATAAACTGCCCATATGTAAAGTGAATCATCTGATAAGTTTTAACGTGTGTACCTCTGAAGCCGCCTCCACGGTCAAGGTGATGAGCGTGTGCATCCCCCATGAGTGTTTCCACCTGTGTAGCTTAGAGGACAGTGTTGTCTCAGAGCAGGGGCTCTGAAAGCTCTCGTTTTTCTGTGATTTATTTTTATTTTATTTTTTTTAAAGATTTTATTTATTTATTTGACAGAGAGAGACATAGCGAGAGAGGGAACACAAGCGGGGTAGTGGGAGAGGGAGAAGCAGGCTTCCCGCGGAGCAGGGAGCCCGATGCGGGGCTCGATCCCAGGACCCTGGGACCACGACCTGAGCCTAAGGCAGACCCTTAACTGACTGAGCCACCCAGGCGCTCCTGTGATTTTTTTTTTTTTTTAAGATTTATTTATTTATTTGGGAGAGAGAGATAGCGAGAGCCAGTGGGGGAGGGGCAGAAGGAGAGGCAGAGAGAGAACCTCAAGCAGGCTCCACGCTGAGTGGGGGAGCCTGACTCAGGACTCGATCTCATGACCCTGAGATCAGGACCCTGAGATCATGACCTGAGCTGAAACCAAGAGTCGGACGCTTAACTGACTGAGCCACCCGGGTGCCCCGGCCTGTGATTTTCAGAAAAGATGAGAATAGTTGTCCAGGGCAGATCACTACAGCATGGTTTCATTGCAAAGCCCAGGAAGGACCACACCGGACACCTGGCATCCTCTGCTGACTCCTGAAACCCCTCACAGCTGTGCTCTTGTGCAGTTTGGGCTTCTCTAAGCTGCAGGTAGGCTTGAGCAAAACCAGACCTTCTACTGGTTCAAGGAGCTGAAAAGTCCGCAGTGATGCTGGCTTCAGGTGAGGCCTGGTTCAAGACACCAGACATTATCCCCAGACCCTGCTTTTCCCTTGTCCTCATGCACAGGTAGGCATTTCTTGGAAAGCAAAATAGCATTAGTCCTAAGCAATGTGGGAGATGAAGCTGGAAAGGTAGCAAGGTGTTGGATGCTCCGCACCCTTGCCCTTGGAGTTCTCTTCTTTACTCTGGAGTCTGGTGACCATGGGCAGCCACGGAAGGATTTCGAGCATGAGAATGACCTGATTTTATTTGAGTTCTGAGAAGATTCCATCAGCCATGATGCAGGGTCAGAATCGTCATGACAAACAAATTCTTTCTCTAGAAATCCTTTCTTGTAGGAGAATCACAGTGGAGTTAGCACCAGGCAGCATTCTTGGCGCTTTTCTTTTGGAATCTCACATCTTCCCACATTCCCTGGGAAAAATGTGTATCGCTTAAAATTTTAAATCCCAAATAACAGTGGCTTGAAGACAATAAAAGTCTGTTTCTCACTGTGTATGGTGGTCCAGGGCTGGTGTAGCAGCTCCGCAGTCAAAAGAAATCCCAACTCCTTCCATCATTCTGCCTCCAGCCCAGTTTGTGGCTTCTATCTATCAGCTCACCTCATGGCCCAAGCTGCTGGTGCTCCAGCCATCACACCTGCACCTCAGGTAAAAGAAAAGGGGGAGGGCAAAGGGGTCCACCTTCTGGTGGGTCAGCTTTCCTATTTTCCTGACTTGACATCTCTTCTTACCTATTATTGTCCAGAACCTGGCACATGATCTACTTTAATATCAAAGAATTCTGGGAAGTGTGACCTTTATAGGGGCACATTGCCACCCAAAGTGGGGCATGTGTGTGTGTGTGTTTAAAAGGTTGTATATTCTTTGGCACTCTTCCCATTGAGAGGTGGGATCTATGACCTACTCCCCAAATCTGGGCTGGGGCTCTGTGAGGGCGTTGACCACTAGAATAGGCGGAAGCGATGTTTTTATAGTGTGATTTAGCATCCAGGTCATAAAAGGCCTCAAGCTCAAGCTGCAGGTAGGCCTTACCATGTACCTTCCATTTGGCTTAGGAACCAGGAAAGGCTTTGTGGACCTACGACCTATTTAGTGGCATAGGGCCCTGTGCTCAGAAGGGTCATTCACTTGTTTTCATGCTCTGCTACAGTCTTGAAATTCTTAATGAGTGTTGTATCTTTGAACTTGTGTTTTGTAAGTGAAGTCTGATGGCACAGTGAAGCACATGCCTATGTGGAGGGTAGATGTACACTAGCTCCCTGCCACTCTATTTGTGTGTGTGTTTGGGATGCCTGCTACGCGGCTTCCATAACACGCTTAACCTTGTACATAGGGTCCCATGCTCAGAAGGGCTCAGCAGAGTATTAAAACAATTAAAATTAAAAACAATTTAATTGTTTTAATTGTTTTAGTGCTCTGCTATCACATCTTGAAATTCTTTTTTTTTTAAATATTTAATTTATTTATTTGACAGAGAGAGAAGGAACACAAGCAGGGGGAGTGGGAGAGGGAGAAACAGGCTCCCTGCTGAGCAAGGAGCCCGACACAGGGCTCGATCCCAGGACTCTGGGATCATGACCCGAGCTGAAGGCAGATGCCTAATGACTGAACCACCCAGGAGCCCCACATCTTGAAATTCTTAATTTCATCTTTGAACTTGTGTTTTGGAAGTAAAGTCTGATGGGACAGTGGCTGCTGCATGTGAGCAGAACATGCAGTAAGGGCGTCCACCGTTCACATACAGTGCCCACCGTTCACATACAGTTTCCACTGTTCACATACGGTGCCCACCAATCACATACGGTGCCCACCGATCACATACAGTGTCCACTGTTCACACATAGTGCTCACCATTCACATAAAGTGTTCACAATGCCCCATGAGCATAGAAGTCTAGTGAGCTCACATCACGTGGATGTTCGGAGGGCCTCCAAGTGGGTACAAGGTAAGCCTGTGATGTCTAGGATTGAGTAAGTAGGGGTACAGCCCACAGATGCCATGCTTTCTGTTCCAACTAGAAGTACCTTTGGTGGCAGAAAAGAGGCACTAACATTCCAGAAAACCACAGACAACCCAGGAAGCTGATCGCATCCTTTCCTATCCATGTGACTTCCTGTATTAGCCAACCACCTGCACTGAGATGATGACCCACAGAGGAAGGGGAGGACAGGGTACCCCTCAGTCCCTTTCCTTTCAGTCTTCTTGACCCATGATAAACAGGAGGTAGAGTGTTGATAGAAGGTGTACACATCAAGAAGTGAAATAAAAGTGGTCCATTGGTTTGGTGCAGTATTTCCACAGTCTTGCTAAGAATGAAATACACACACACACACACACACACACGAGCTCTGAAATACTAATTTTGTAATTTCAGTGACTCCACCTATGAGTTAAATGCTCTCACATCTGCATTCAAAACTGTCATTGTACAATATAAAGATGAATGGTAAAATTTATGCTAATAATTTAAATTAAAAAAATTTTTAGAACAACATTAAGTAAATAAATAAAAACACCATGACAAGTTGAGAGAGAGACTGTAGAAGAAAGGAAGAAACACATTTTCCTAAGGTTTGAACCATGGGCTCCACATTTTCATTTTGCACTGGGCCCTGCAAATTATGTTCCTGGTCCTGTTTGGAATGCTTGCTGTCAGGATGCTTCCTCTCAGAATCCAGCCGCCATGTTGTGAGGAAGCCCAAAGCATGAGGGAAAGGGCCTATGTGGATGCTCCAGTCAACAGTCCCCCGCAAGCCCCACCTCGGAGTCATCCCAGCCCAGGTGACAGAAACAAAGCCTCCAGATGATTCCATCCCCACGTCTCCCAGCATTCCCCCAACCTCATCCCAACTTCCAGACGCCTCCATCCATCTGGGTCTTCCAGCTGAAGCTCGGCTGTCATGACATTGAGACACGCCCTCCCTGCAATACCCAGTCTGGATTCTTGACCTACAGAATCCCTGAGCAAAATAAATCCACGGCTGTTATTTTTCTGCCCCTGAGATTGCTGTAGTTTGATATGCAGAAATAAATTACCATAGTTTATTCGTTTGGGTTGATTCCCATCTTTGGTTAATACAAATGAAGCTGCAATGAATAACTGTGTGCATGTATTATGTATATTTAGGACAGATTCCTAGAAGTGAGGATTACTGTGTCAAAGGGTAAATGCATAAGTAATTTTGTTAGCAGTGGCCAAATTCCTCTCTACATTCTTATTTTCTCCCTAAATAGCTTTGTGTTTGCAGTGTACATGTGGATGTGTAATCTCCCCTCCCGACATACCTAAGTACATATAGAGAAACATACAGAGACAAAAATGCACACACAAAGGGACAGCCTGGTGAATTCTCACAAACTGAACATGTGTGTGTAACCTTCACATGGGTCAAGAAACGAACAGTCCTCGTCCCCTCAAACTGCCCTAGCACCCTTCCCAGTGAATACTCCCTTCCATGTATGAATATACCACTATTTACCCATTTTCCTATTGGTGTTTCCAGTTGGGGGCTAATACGTTCTATACTCCTTGGCTTTTGTTATACTCATCCAAACCTGTTGCACAGATGTCAGGGGTGTTAGATGCTCTTTTACCTTTTTGTTGGGTTATCGTTCTCAAACTAGGTTCCTCTGTAACCCTGGGGCCCTTTCTCAAATGACAAGAAAAGAACAAAGGCGTGGCTTGGCTTCTATCAGTTTAAAACCTTCTCCCAAACATTTGGGGTCCGGCCCCACTTGTCCGCTAGTGAGCTTCAGCAGTGACAAATGTTCAAGAAATAACAGGAAAGCCTGTAAATGCCACAGGCTGCATTGCGAATAGGACATCATTTATGGAGTGGTCTTTTGTGTCGGGACAGGTCGTTCACGGACAGTAGATGGATTTTCTCTAAACTTCAAACGCCTTGGCACAATAGGTATCATGATCTGGATTTCACTGGGAGTGAAAACCCAGGTTCTGACGGGGGAAAGCAACTTGCTCACAGTTACACACTAACACTGGAGGACCGGGAAGCCTGTAGGCTCAGCGACACCACAGCGCTGGCTTCCTGCTGTTTAGACTGTTATCTTCTGTGTCCTCTTCTCAGTCTGGCCCACCAGGGCCTGCCTACCTCAGTCCCTTACCAGACCTCTGGCTTCTTCCCCTTCCTGAATGCTCCGAAGCTTTCCCCTGGGCCAGCCCCAGGGCCTTTGCGTGTACTGTTACCTCTGCCTGGAACCCTCTTGTTCCTCTTCACCTAACTCCTCCTCATCCTAGAAGGATACCTTCCCCAACTAGTTGGCGCCTTGCTCCAATAGCACCATATATTTCCCCTCTCACCTTCATTTTAGGTGGTTTGGTTAATTCGTATTGAATTTCTGTCTCTTTCTGCCCACCCCAGACTATAAGAACCTGAGGGCAAGTGTCAGTCTGTCTTGTTCATGGCCATGTCCCAGTGCCTAGCACAGTAGTTAGTAAATACTTGATGAAGGAAGGGACCATCTTATTTGAATCTCATGGCAACTCTGTGAAGCAAGCAGAGCTGGGCTGCTCACTCCCTTTTTACAGATGAGGAGAGTGAGGTCCAGAGAGGGAAAGGGTTGGTCCACTCTTCTGATTTGTGGACACAGCCAGACCTGGACAGCTGTGATCCTGATGCCTCTCCCAGACACCAACGGGCAGGTGGAGGCGGAGGGAAGAGATCTCGGCCAGCCAGGAGGTTTCCAGTCTCCCCAGATTAAAGTGGCCTGTCCCTGTCCCTCCCCTGCCCAGGCCACTCGAGGGGGGATGGGCGGGAAGCAGGTCAAGGAGGTCGACAAGGAAGAAAGCTAAGTCCTACTAAGAAAAGATTTGGGGGCGGTGAGCCTGTGGCCAAGTGCTCTGAAGCCAGGCAGGGAAGTCAGGAAGTCAGAGCAGGAAGGAAGGTCTGTCCCTGCCCCAGGGGGGGTCAAGCAGGGACAGTGGGCCTTTATTTTCCTGTGTGAGCTTCAGGCACTGGCTAGCTTCAGCTTGGCAACTGCTTATGCATTTATTTATTTTCCTTGAACCTTGGTCACGGGGAACATAAGATCCAGGTGAAGCATGCTCTGGAGCAGGTGATGTGGGCCCAGAGCTACCTTGGTAAATTCTTACTGTGTGTCTTTGGCCACGTGACTTCACATCTCTGGGTCTCAGTTTCCCTATTTGGAAAGGGGAGAGATGATCATAGTACCTATCCCATAAGGTCATTATGGGGCTTCCGTGGAGATTCTAAGGGAAGTTCTTCATAAGGTCCCTGGCAAAGAGAAGTAATTGGAGACAAATCACAGAGAGCTTACTATGTACAAGCTCTCTCCTAGGTGCCTGGCAATTTACTAAGCCCTCATGGGGATTTTGGAGGCTCTTAAATTATCCCTGTAAGGAGCAGAAGTGGACTTGGGCCCAGCTCTCGGCAGAACCAGAGGGCTGAACTGATACACTGTGTTACTTACAGAGAGTAGCTACCACGTGCTGGGCCTGGAATTCCATGCCATGGGGACGTGAAAGTCCAGTGGAAATGGACAATCCTCCAGGATACCTGAGGGCCACCTGGGATCCTCTCCTCAGAAGGAATTCGTCAGGCCCAAAGCCTCTGAACTCCAGTGTAAGAACAGAGCAGAGGTGGAGCTGGAGAAAGACTTGACCTGGGTGGTGAAGAGCCCTGATAGCAGGCTGAGCACAGGGTACTGGGGAGCCACTGAAGGTTTCAGGCAGGGGACATGACATGACTGTAGGCCAGGAGGGAGCAAACCTGGAGAGGGAGCCCTACAGGGAGACTGCTGGGATATTCTGAGCCAAAGATACCAGTCTGGGGTAAAGAGGGTACGTGCTGGAGGCGACGCGGTGCTGGATGGCCTGTTTCCCTTCCTGCCAGGTGCGAAATGACACCTTTGGGTGCAACTGCCCGGGCCGGAGAGGGAAGCTGTGGTTGAGGATGGCAGAGCTGCCCACCAGCCTTGGACTGCTCAGCTCCAGACTTATAGGGAAGAAAAATATTTAACCCACTGAATTTTGGGGTCCTCTTGCTACAGCAGCTTAGCTTGTACCCTAAGTCACTGTGTGACTGTAGGCAAGGCACTTGACTTCTCTGAGCCTCTGTTTCCACATCTGTAAAATGGGGTAATACTAGAACCCATTAGGATTCAGAGTTAGTGTGTGTAAACTAGCATGGAGGAGGCAGACAGCGCCTCGTGTTCCCACCCAAGCCCCCCTGGTTGATCCTGTGGAGGAGACACTCCCAACTTCCCATTCAGCCGAGGGCAAGTCCCTTACGTTCTCTTCCTCCTTCTGACTCCCCCACTGGCACCGAGTGCAGGGCAGTGCACACAATAAGGCCCTTGACTCAGTTTTCTAGAATAACAGGATGTGGATGACTTTCAGATAGAGGTGCTCCCTCTCCTGTATTTTACAGAGAAACTGAGGTCCAGAGAGGGGCAGAAATTTGCCTCTGCTGCACAATGACTCGGGCAGAGTGATGGCTGGATTCAGTCCTGGCAGGTGTTGGGATGGGGAGTGACCTCTGATGTAGGTGCTGGGCAGGCACGCTGTCCCACCCCTCTCCCCCTTGCTCATGATGGCTGCAGCCACACTGGCCCCCTTGTAGTTCCTCATGATCACATCAGGGCCTTTGCACTTGCTGTTCCACCTACTGAAACTACCCTTCCCTGGCTGCCTCTTTCTCACTGTATCAGTCCTCCATTTAGGTACTACCTCTTCAGAGAGGGCTTCCCCTGATCACCTGAAGTTGAACTCTCTGTAATCAGTCTCTACCTCCTGTTTGCTTTCTTTATTTGCAATATATTAATTTGTCAATTTAGTTTTACAAACTAAAAAAAATTCTGATTTGGGCCAGCCTCTCTCTCTAGCCTACGTTCTGTGAGCATAAGAGTGTCTTGTTTGCTCCATCCCCATCACCCAGTCTGGCCTTGACCCAGGCAGATCCTCAACACATACTTGCTATGTGAACAAATGCATGCATGCATGAATGACTGCATGAGTGAATGTTCCAGGTCTGGATGTCCACCATCACCTGGAATCCACATGATTTCCCTGTGAACCAACCCCCAGGCTCCCCAGTGTGCAGATGGGGAAAGGGAGGCTCTAAGAGTCCTCACGGGATAGGGCAGGAACGTGTCAGGTGCTAAAGGCCATTGGACTTCCCTGACCTCCGGACACACGAGAACCTCCGCTGCACAACCCCACATTCATCTAACACAAGCAAGTAACACACTTATGCTGGACACGGCCTGGACCAGACTCCATTCTCCGAAATGCTGCCCCACCGGAAGATGGGGCCGCTGCTGTTGCCAAGGCAACGCTGTTAGTTTTCGGAAGCATCTTTAAATGGGACAGGTGAAGGCTCCCACAGACACCGAGGGGGAGGGACATCTGGAAAATGGGGTCAAATCCCCCCAGCCAGCAAGACAGACCATCCTGATGCTGGCTGGTCCCCTACTCCCTGCAAAGGGCCACCTTTGACCTCAGCCATGGCTCTGGAGTGTGCACAGTGACTTTCTCCCTCATTGTGGAAACTGCTTCTACTGGGGACACGCAGAGACCTTAGGAACAATGTGATCAGGTGCCAGTGGTAAAGGCAGACTGGTCTTGGAGAGCTTTCCAGAAATTTCCTTCAGTCCTTGAAATAAGTAGAGGGGACCCTACTTCAGTATTTTTGTGGTTGGTGCCAAGATGCCCCAGAGAGGCCCGCACAAGGGAGGCAGCTCATAGATGCAGGGGCACCGGAGGTGGTGATGCGCTGTGCCACCTCGGATGAAACCCTTTTCCTCTCTGAGCGCTAACTTCTTCATCACTACAGTGCGGAGAATGCCGGTCTGGTGTAGGGAGCGGGGACAAGGATTCTGCAGAGTCAGGTATCCCAGAAGCCAGATCCTATGCGTAGGGACCTCGAGGACATCCAGCCAGGGCCAAGGCCACACCAGCCATGCCCCCACGGGGGCCTTGTGCTGCCTGGAGTCCTTCTGCTGGTCTTGTCTGCAGCCGCTGTGGCTCAGCATCGCTCTCAGGGGGCTTAGAGAGGTCAGCAGCTGCTCTGTCCTGATTGCAGGGATGCGAAACAGAGACTCAGTCAGAGAGGACCAGGGATTCTGCTCCAGGGACACAGCCAGGACAGCGAACCAGGGTCTGACATCCCTGGACAGGCCACAGCTGTGTCCTTGATAGTTTGGGGCAACCCCGAGGTGAGCTGGAGCCTGGGGCCAGGCCTTGGGGGCACGGAGGCTGGGAGAGGGGGCAGAGATGGAGGGAAATGGGAGTCAGAGAGATGGAAGGAGGAACAGTGATTGCCAGTCTGGAAATGGCGCCTAGAAACAGCTAGTCCACGTGACTTGGGTGGGACTGACCCTACCCCCGTTCCAGGTGTGATCAGGTGGCCCAGGTCTGGTCAATCAGACACATAATGATAAGTGCAGAGATGCGCACAGGAGGACCAGTCCCAGCTGGAGAAAATCATGCCTTTGCTGGAATCCCTGGGACAGGGGAACGCTCTGTCTTAGGGATGCTCAGCTGGGAGGACATGAGCCCAGGGCTGCTGGAGCCACCTGTCAGGAGAAAACCTGATGGAGAATAAAGCCAACATGGTGGATGCAGGGCTGAGAGGTGAAGAGGGACATCATTTGAGCCCCTGGATCTAACCGTGCCTGAATCCACTCCTAGACTTCCTGGCATGTGAGTCAATCCATTCCTTAGGATAGGGTTTCTATCCCTTGTGTTGGATGAGTCCTGGCATGGAGGAGGAAGGAAGGGAGGGAGGAAGGATGACTATTTTAGAACAGGCATCTGAGGGTAACCCAAATCAGCTTCTTGGCCTTTTCTAGAAAATGACTACAGACCCGGGTTTGGGCCTCACCCCACCCAGAGGAGTCTGTCCCTGGGGCTCCCAGCTCTGGCTTCATCTCCTCTCCAGTGCCCACCTGGCTGATAAAACTCTGCAGTACACACATAAATGCCACGGAGTCAAAAAACAAATGCTCACCTTACCTGGGTCCAGAAGAAGGGGGGCATGCACTTAGGGGTGAATTTCCTCACCCCACTTTCCTCTTTGGGAACTAAACTTTATTAGGCACCTGCTCATGCCGAGCCCTGTTACAAAGTTGACATACACGGTTTCATCACCTCCTGCCACAGCCCAGCCAGGAGAGAGCATCATTTCTAGTTCACAGACAAGGCAACTGAGGCCTTGAGAGGCTGAGCCACTGGCCTCAAGTCCAGGAGCTGGAGCAGGTCTGTCCAATTCCAGAGCCCCGCCGGCAGCACGGCTGCGCACGCGGTAGATGCTAAATGAAGGCCTGCCCAGCAAATGCTGTGTGAGGCCACGTGAGCCTTCGGGGCAGCACCCTGCCCCTCGGTAATTTCCCCCTCCTGCCTGAAAGGCCACCATTGGCAACCCCATCCTTTGTTTTTTTCAAAGAGATCAGTGTTAATCTGTGCTGGCTTTGCTCAGGGGACCAGCTGAGGCGGGACTCAAGGACAGGTGGGAAAAGGTGGCCCATTTCCACCATCCCAGCCTCATCCAGGAGAAAACCTGAAGACAGAGGCGTACCCTGGTGGGAGAGCAGGTTGATCTCGGCTGGTCTGGGTGTTGGCTGAAGACAGCAGGACGGTGCTGGCCTCATCAGGCCCGAGGAGGGTGACAGTGATGGGGGTGGGTGGCAGGGCGGCTGTGGCCCCTCTCTGACCCTGTCCTCTGAAGGAAGCTCGTGGGGAGCCCCTGGTCTCCCAGACCCAGGCCAAGGCTGGCTCTGCCCCACACTCCCACTTCCCTCAAACCCCCAACTGTAGCATCACTGTTGGATCAGGTGGGAGGAGAGGGCTAGGGTCCTGGCTTGGAGGCTGGAAGGATCTGGACTTGAAGATGGCATCCTGCCCAAGGCAGAGTGGACAGTCCCCAACAGTCCCTGAAACTTGAGCCAAGGTGGGCTAGGGCTACAGGGAGTGCTGAGAGGGTAGCCTCCAGGCAGATATCTGGTTTCCTGGGGCCAGAAGGAGCCTGGCAGGACCCCAGCCCACAGCACAGATCGGAAACTTAGTTCTAGATCCTTCTTCAGGGGTGGCATGTGTCTTCTTTAACCCAAAGCTTCTTCCAGTTGCTTTTAGAGGCTGTTGGAGACCATCACTGTGTCTCTTGTAGCTCGAAAGTGTGAGTGCAGATGGGGGTGGGGAGCTAGGGCTCCTCCTCTTCACACTTGACCAACTTTTTCCAAGGGCATCTGCAGCCCCGAGAGATGCTCTGGGATAAAGAAGGCCTGTTTTCCAATAAGGACACTTGGAGAAAGCTGCCCACTCTAACCTCTTCACAGGCAGTCAAAAGGCATATGCCCACACTAAAGGCTCTGACAGGTCCTGCAGCTATGGATGCCTGTTCATATTGATTTAAGCTGGTGTTTCCCTCCATAGGTACTTTTCGAGGGGAGCCTGAGTTATTCTCTCCGGAACACCTTCGAGGACACACTGGGGGTAAAGAAATCCTTGTTAGATCTTCTGGAGCCTCCAAGAGACCAGGTCTGAGCTCCGGATGCTGGGGTCTAGGAGGGGTGGACTGTTAGTCATGTATTTCTTTGAGGACCTACATGAAGTCTGTTCTCAGCTCATTCAGGGTGTTGTGACCCTCAAGCTGGCAGGGGGCCCGTGCAGGAGACAGAAGGGAGGAGGACAGAGGGACACTGTAGAGGCAGGACCCCCCCATTACCCACCATCTCGCAACTTGAGGGGAACAGGGGGGCAGCGGACCCTCTGACTCCCGGGCAGGAAAGGAGAGCGGCCTCAGGAGACCCAGGGTATCCAGGACAAGGCCCTGGCACTGTGCCCTGTGTTTGGGGTCCAGCTCGCCCCGGCTCTTCCACTGGGTCCAGCCTCCGGGCGCGGCTGCCTCTCAAATGCCCACGGGGCGCAGCATCATGCGAGTGGCCCGCAGCGAGTAGCTGGGGCCCTGGAAGTAGTGCCAGCGGATGCCGTTGAGCTTGCGCGTGTGGTGGCGAGCTGGGTAGTAGATGCCGTTGAGATTGGAGAGGCCGCAGGCGTCAAACCACCACCCTGGTGGAGGGAGAGCAAGATGCTTGGGCGGGGGCGGGCCAGCCAGTGGGTTGAGGGCAGCCCCCCAGGCCCCGGGACTAACCGAGGCTGCTGCCTCCTCTGGGAAGCCAGCTCGCAGGGGGAGATGGGGCCGAGTGGAATGGGCATGCGGGCGGCAGGGGGGCCCCCAGAGCCTCTGCTCAGCCTGCAGCCTCTGGAGGGCGACACCTCGATGCCCACCCCCCCAGCTTGTTTTTCCCTAGCCCAGTCTCAGAGTAAGATTGGTGGTGCCTGTGTTAGGATGAAGGGAGACACTGAGGGAACCTTAAGGACTTAGTGGGGAAAGGGTTTGGTGGGGGGGGGACAGCCAGGCCAGCATGCGGGTGGGTGAGACCCTGACCTGCACCCTCTTCCCGACAGCACCTGGCTGAACGCACGGGACCTGGGTGGGGAGGTAATGGGGGTGTCCAACCAGGTGCAGGGCTCCAGCCCCCCACACCCACCTCCAGACAGCATCTGGGCACACTTGCAGAGGCAGTTGTCATTGTCTGCGTCACGGGTGCTGAAGTTGGTGCCTTGCAGGACCAGGCTGCTCTGGCGTCCTGCTGACCCGCTGTACCCACTCAGAGAAAGCCTGGAGGCCACCCGGAGGTGGTGATGGGAGATGGGTCCAGAGTTAGGTTGGCTGGTTAAAGAACGCCCCGCCCCCCAAGAGGCTTTGTCCAAGGCTAAGGGTTCCCTCCAGTTGTTCTGGGAGGGGGCGCCCCAGTCTAGGCTGCTTGGACTGTCCCTGGCCCTGGCTTGCCCTCCCTGCCTGCTGCCTCCCAGGGGCAGAATACTCGCCGTGTGCCAGGCCTCCCTCATCTCACTGAACCCGTGTCTTGGACAGGACAGAGAAGGATCAAAATAATAATACTAATAATGAGGACGATGGCTAACATTTTTTTTGAACACCTCCCGTGTTCTGGGCATTCTGCGGCTTAGCCCGTCTCCTGGCATCCTCACAACACCCTATTATTTCCATCTTACAGATGAAGAAACAGAGATCCCGAGAGCCCAGGGAGGCTGCCCCAGGCCTCGGAATGAAAGACGGTGAGAGCCAGGTCCCAGCCCAGGGTGGCCTGCCTTGGGAGCTGTGTGCATTTTGCTCCCCAGCTGACCATCCTGCAACCCCAACCCACCACCTCCCGGAAGCCTTCCCTGACCACACCAACCCACATGGATCTGTGCCCCGGGGCACCCCCAGCCCTGTGACTTGCACATCTGCAGCCAGTGGGGGAGGGTTTCTATTTCTCTACCAGGTTGTGAGACCCTGGTGGGCACGGCCAAGGCTGCGTGGCTATTACGACCATGAGCTCTGGGGATAGAATGCCTGGATTTGCATCCCAGCCCTGCCACTTGCCAGCGGCATGACGGTGGGCAGACTGCTTCAGCTGCAGTTTCTTCAGCTGCAGTTTCTCCTTCTGTTAAAATGGTAGTGATAGTAATGTTACCCGTGACGACCTCGTTCGTTATTGTGATCCGAGGTCCTTGGGGTGTGAGGAGTGCAGAGCGGTGCGGGCACACGGTAAATGCTCAGCACATTTAGCGCTTGTTAGCCATTGTCCCTGCATTCCTGCCCTGGACACATGGCGGCCATAGGCTCTTGCTCAGCCTGACAGGAGAGGGTGTTGGGTGTTTGTAGCCCCGGCAACTGAGGTGGGGACCTGGTTTGGGAAAAATTAAGAAGGTCCTACGGGTGGAGAAAAACGGACACCAGATGCAGCCAGGGCAGCTCAGGGCAGCTCTGGTTCCCCCAGGAAGGGCCTGGGAGGTGCTGCTGGTGGGATCAAGAGGGAATGTGGGCCCTGGGCATGTGGCCTGGCTCAGTCCCTGCACCTCCCACCACAGGCTCTGCATGTCTGTGCCCTAACTGTGAAGCCCTAACTGTGCCCTTAAATGTGCAGCCCGGGGCTTGTGTGACTGGTGTTGCAACGCCCCTCCAAAGGGGCCCATCTCTGTTAATGCTCTATGTGCAGTATCTCATTTGAGCTTCATAACACGTTGAATAAGGTAGGTACACCTAGGGCACCCATTTTACAGATGAGAAGGTGGAGGCACTTCTTCAGGGTTGTTCAGGGGGATAAGGATTTAGTGAGGACTTAAGCCTTGGCTTTGGTGGCTTAAATAGGAGTCAGCAGGGTGTTGTGGTGACTCACTGGTCAGCTTGAGGAATAGAGAGGGCATCCAACTTAGCCCTGCCTAGCCCAGACCCAGGGCACGGTTCATTCAGCTCTGAAGCTTGCAGTTTAAGGAGGACTATTATCAGATTGGGGTGGGTCCCATAAGGAGGATGTCAGGACAACTTAGCTGGAGGATCCAGGGGCATTTAATAAGAAGAGAGAGGGGTAGGGTACTCATTGAAAAGCTCCCCAAGATGGAATTAGACAAAAAGTATAGGAGGACAGAGAGCCACCAGAGATTCCTTTGGAGGAAGTGACCTTCCTGTCAGTGGAGGCATTCCAGCCTGGCTGGATGATGACTATGGCTGTGGAGGAGATTCTAGCATCATGGGAAGACCCAGATGACAGGTGAGGTCCTTTGCAGACCCGTGAGTGTGAGTCTATGATTTCAGTTCTATCTTGTTCAAAGATAGCCAGGACCTAGTCTTCTCTTCGAGAACATTGAGTTTCTCAGAGAGGCAACATCATGTAGTGGAAACACCCTGAGTTTTCATAGCAGAGAGATCTGAGTTCAAATCCAAGCTCTACCTAACTTGTAACTTTGGGCAGGGGACTTAAGCTCTGTGCCTGCTTCTACATCCCTAAAGCAGGTACAGCAGTGCTTACCTCAGAGTGTTGTAGGAGGATTAAATGGAGTAATATGCCGGGAACATAGTAGGTGCTCAATAAATGCTCTTTTCTTTTCCTAAACAGAGCCAAGAACCAAGCCAAGGGAGGTGTGGGAGACCTTGATGATGCTATATTATACTCCATTTAAGCCCATCCTGCCGTTAAAGAAGCAGAGGTACAGAGAAGCCAGAACTTTGACTTGCCCAAGTTCGCAAAGCGAGCTGGAACAGAGCCAGAATTAGCTCAGGTCCCCTGATTCCCTGCCCAGGGACCTTTCCACCTCACCCCACAGCACGGGACAGCCTGGACTCCCCGCTCTGGGCCTCAGTAATATGGCTGACTCGGGGTGACTGACCTTAGAAGGCCCTTTCCTGTTCCTGGGCCGGCAGCGTCAGCGACATGCTCTCCACCCCACCCAGCGGCTAGGACGTGCTGAGTGTTAACCAGCCGCCTCCAGATCCCGTGACGTGTGCCCAAATGGGGGACAGATGGTAGCAACAGGAGACGCCCAGGGACTGACCCTTGGTACAGACTCTACAGCCACTAGCCCGGGACCCTGGCCCGCCCACCAGCCTGGGCCCCGAGCCCACCTGTACAGCTGCCCCTCGCTGCCCAGCTGGAAATGCTCATACTGGGCATAGGCCTCGTTGCCCTCCCAGTCTTGCAGCTCCACGCGCAGAGAGTAGGCTGCCCTGCTGGTGAGCTGGTGCACCACTTCATTGCCCAGCCAGTGCTCCCCCGCCAGGTCACCGAAGCCCTGCGGAGAGTGAAGGGTAGGGGTGGGTTTCATGCTGTGATGGGAGGCTGCCTCCCCGGCTGAAGAGCTGGGCTGGGCCAGGCTCCAGGGCCACTTAATCCAAAACCATGTTGCCTAATGATCAAGTCCACAAAGTACAGAGTGGGCAGGCCTAGGGATGGGAGTTCTCCACCTCCTAGAGCAAAAAGACTAAGATTTTTATAAATGTAAAATTCTGTTGAAAATAATTGAAATCACATTTCTATGGAGTTTAAGAACAAGCAAAATGAATCTGTGGTGATAGAAGTCAGAATAGCAACTACCTTTGGGGGGAGTATTGACCGGGACACACGGAGGCACAGGGGGGCACAGGGAGGGCTTCTGTGGTGCCGGCCGTGTTGTAGATATACCTAGCTTTGAACGGTGATCACGTTGGTGAATACGTATGTAAAAATCCACTGAGTATCTTACGCCTGAGATCTGTGCACTTATCGGCATGTCTGTCGAACCTCAATAAAAAATTAAAGATTTTAATAAGCTGCATGAATTGTAGAGCAAACCTTGGTCAGTGACATGGCAGCTGCTGCAAGATTTCAGCAACACAGAAATGCAAAGCTAAGCACGTTAGGTGTCACCACGGTCCCAGGGTGAGGAGAGACAAGTGCCCTGGGCCCGAGCAACAATTCAGCACCAAGGACAGGGGCACACCTAAGCCCCACTCCCCATTTAGCCACGTGGCGCTGCAGATCAGCCTAATGATTAATATTCAGTGCCCTCCTGTATTTCTGCGTCTGAGTATCCTATTTCTTTTTGCCATTTCAATAATTGTTTAAAACCCAACTGGCTCAAGAACACTCCTATCTTGATTTGGTATTTATTTTTAAGTATTTATCAAATGAACAGTAAGGGACACAACTAATGATATTGTTGCATTTCCGTGTATCCTTTTCTATTTCTTTTGCTTGTGGAAACTTTAAGAGCTTTTAAGTCAGCTTGCCAAAAATCATTTATTCAAAATTTAATTAAGAAATTGGAAGACAATCCGGCACCATGTCTCATCTCGTAAAACGCATGGGGTCTTTGAGCCAGCAAGTCCATGTTACAGAATCTCTCCTGCAGATGTCATTATATTATTGTGTGCAAAGACAGGGACATTCATTTAAGCAATGCAGCCAGGGGTGGGCAGGGGAGATTACTTTCTTTCTGTTCCTTTTTTTTTTTTTGTATTCTTAAAAAAATTTTTAAGCAATATGCATATATAATCTTTCCACAAATAAAAAAAATAAGGTTAAACTTTTATTCTTAGGATATATGTCAGAACTTGCAAAAAAGAAGGTTCAATTTCTGGTGATGGAGTCCCTGACAGTGAATGTGCACTGGGAAAATCTGTTTGAAGGTGGTTGGTTTTAGGTGGGTTGATTTTTTTTTTTCTGGGAAGGGTTGAGGGCGATCCACCTGCTCCAGGTTTCAGGGCGGAGAAGCCCCTTCCCAGGGCAGCAGTGTTACCTGTTTGTAATCTCTCCAGTTCCGCTGGAAATTCACGCTGCCATTCTCACGGCGCTGGATGAGAGTCCATCCGCCTCCATTGGCCTCCATGTCACAGAACACCTGGAAGGAGTTGGGTGGTGGTGGAGGAGGGAGTTGGAAGCCCCCGGAAGCTGGCAGAAGCAGGTCAGGGCTGGCCCTATTTTGATTTGGCTTACATTCTCACAGAGCAACAAGTGAGCCTGGAGGTCGAGGGCATCAGAAATACCCAGGTTCATATTTCCCACCTATTGTCATCATTTTTCTAAAGTCATGGGCAAGTGATGCCCCCTCAGAGCCTTCCTTTCCTCACTCATAAAATACAAGTGTTAAAACCTTAACCTCTTTGTGCCTCAGTTTCTCATCTGCAAATTGGCTTGATGTGAGAACTGCGTAAGCTGAGCCATGTAAAGAACAGAGCCTGGGCATACTGGGAACTCAGTAAGTGGAGGCTTTTCCCTCGCTGTTATTGCGAGGTTGTTGTAAGGATTAAATGCCGAGAGGCGTAACACGCTTGGCACACAGCATAGGCTCGGGAATTGTTATTATGTTCGGCAGACAAATGTTTTCTGAGCACCTGCTATATACCAAGCTCCATTCAAGGCATGGGGGATGCCAATATGGATAAGACAGAAAGAGTCTTTCCCTCAAAGTGCTCACCATCCAACATAATCTCTTCTTTCAGCCTAGTCTTTGTTCACATATTATTTTTCCAGCCAGTTCAGTACATGTTCAGTGTTCAGTGAGGACACACTTGGTCCCTGGTCCCATACTAGATGACAGAGACAAATCAGAGATAAAGCAACCCTCAGGGCCAGCTTGGTCTGCAGGAGGCTATGATAGGGCAGGCAGACTATTGATTATGAACATTTGGGTTGCTACAAGGAGAGCTCCTAAGAAGGAGTCACTGAGCAACCCTGACAGGCTTCCCAGAGGAGGTAGCATGAGAACAGGGCCTTGGCATGTGCCTGACAGGCCAACAAGGGGAATGGCACCTCCAGTGGAGGAAGCAGCTCTGAGGAGGTAAAGGCCAGCTCAGGGAGAGAAGACAGGGACATTTGCTGTGAAAGTGGCAGAGGGTGCAGGAAGGGAAACTGAGGCCCAGAGAAGACAAGGGACTTGCTCAAGGCTAGTGAGACTGAAGTAAAGCTAAGGTGTGAGCCCAGAACTCTGGCCTCCCAGGATTCCACCATAGCTGAATTGACTTAATTTCACGTAGAACATTTACTTAAAAAGTCATGTCCTTTTTTTTTTTTAAAGATTTTATTTATTTATTTGCGAGAGAGAGAATGAGAGACAGAGAACATGAGACGGAGGAGGGTCAGAGGGAGAAGCAGACTCCCCACTGAGCAGGGAGCCCGATGCGGGACTCGATCCCGGGACTCCAGGATCATGACCTGAGCCGAAGGCAGTCGCTTAACCGACTGAGCCACCCAGGCGCCCAAAAGTCGTGTCCTTTTAACACTTGCTTTTATTCAGATCATTATAAAAATAAATATAACAAAAAGGTGAAATTCTAGGTAGAAATCAAGGGCCCGAACTCTGTGTCAAAGAGGAGTTGAGCAGGTGGGTATGTGGAGTGTTAAAGACAGTCTGGAGACAAACTGATAGGTATATTTATAGGAATTCAAAGGAAATTGAACAGGGAATCGGGAAGTGTGAAGACTGTCTAGTTGTCCTCTATACTCTCTCACTGCTGGGTCTGGCCCCCAAGCCCTCCCTCCTGATAGCCACCCTTTCCCTTGACCCCTCATCCATCCATCTGATAACTGGACCTCAAAGCCTGGGGCAACCTTGGAAACACTCACTGAAGATGGTGGGGTCTCTATCAGCCCTGGTCCCTAATTTCCCACATAGAGCAGAGCCCCCACACCTGCATTCGACTGGACTACATGTAAATTAGAAAGAAACTTCTTTGGGTTAAGCCCCTGGATTTTCCGGGTTGATGTGCTGAATAAGCTAGCATTACCTTAAGCAACGCAGGACTATTTTCTGCCCTTCCACCTGAAAGCAGCTCTGGAGAAGATGCAGGAGAAGGATGCATTTCCAGCTCTGGGGACTTCTGCTTTACCCCCACATTCTGACCTCTGACTGGAGGGGGGCTGCAGACAGTAGGGTCATCCCACCTTCTCTGGGGTATCTCAGATGTTGGACAAGGCCTGAAGCTGATGGGGGGTGGCCTGCCAGGGACGCCCTTGGCTCAACCCCCTTGGATAGCCTCCGCCCCCAGGCGGTCCCCTAACCTTCCTGGGCTCTGTCATATTGGCCACATGGATGGTGTAGATGCCACTGGCATTGGCCCCGAAGCGCTGGATCTCTGCACAGTCCTGGAACACGTGCTCAGCTGCTCTCACAGAGGCTGCAATGGGACAAGGCAAAAGCAATCGGAGGTAAGCTAAGGAGAGAGGGAAGGGGCCAGGTGGGTACTACTTCCTGCCAGCTTCCGGGTTGGGAGGTGCCGGGGACAGGGAGAGGTATCAGACCTGTGCAGAGGACCGTGCAGTGAGAGGAAGTGGTGGAGGCCAGGGAGGGAAATGACCCGCCACCCACGAGAGCAGAGCTGAGGCCAGAGCTGTAGCTGTCCGATGATCTTGACTGGAGTAGGACAAGGCTGGCACAGGCAGGGTCACCAAGGAAGGAGAGATGAGGCTGAGTTTCAGCAGGGGGCAAGGTCAGCCCTGCAGGCCAGGATGAGGAGGCCGGGCTGTGCCGAGGAAGAGCGCTCTGGCCAGAGTGTGGAACGGGGACTGGAGGGGATGAGACTCAAAGCAGGGAGGCCACGGACGAGGCTGCTAGAGTCCTCCAGGAGAGGTAATTGGAGTCTGAACTCCAAGGAGGTCCTTCCCCCTTTCATAGCCCAGGAAACTAGGGCCCAAGAGTCACGTAACTGGCTCAAGGGCACATAGCTGGGGGCACAGGCAGAGCCTTCCTGCTCTCTAGGTCATATGAAGGAGTCCTTAGAGCCTTGGGCTGGAGGCACAACTCCACAGTGCCCTTCTCTGGTGACAGTGGTGACAGTGGGGCAGGGGGACAGGGCGTTTGGGGCAAAGGGTGCCCGAGGCAACGTGCCCTCCCCAGACCGGTGAACAGACATTGGGTCACAGCTGGAGACTGGGCTAGCGGTGAGCCTGTGGGGGGAGGCCTTGGGCCTGGGCCTGCATCTGGGACTGAGCTACAATACACCCACACATGGGACTCATTTAGGCGGCTTCCCTGCCAGGGCTACGCACAAGCCTGTGATGGGTTCGGGTCACTCCGTATCTCATGGTTTGGAAGGTATCCACTTCTCCTGCCTGTGGCTTCCTTGGGGCCTCATATCCCTCAAACCCAGCAGGGCCTGCCCGACTTAGACAGAGCCCTGGTGCCATCCTTTGGCACCATACTGCCTGGAACCCATCACTATTGCTTGATTCCTTGTGCCTTAAAAGCTTCCCAGCCTCCTGCTATGGCGATCCAGCCCGGGTAGAAACCCCTTCTGAGGTCTTTCTCTCACCCAGCCATTCTCCACTGCCCGGTTCCAATTGCGTTTCCTAAAACATAGTCCCACTGGGTGCAAAACCCTCGTGTGTCTCCTGATTATCCTCAGGTTCATATTCTCTCTCCTCAGCACAGCCTTTTAGGCCTTTAGTGGCCTGGTAATTTCAAGAACACTGTTGGCACATAGTGGCACATAGTAGGTACTCAAAAATATGCATTTCCTCCTTCTTCCCTTAGAGACCCAGAGATGGGCAGGTGGGTATTTTTGCAAGACTATGCTGTTCACTGCTGCATCCCCAGCACCGGGCACTGGGCCTGGCACACAGTGGGTGCTCAATAAGGGTTTTGCTGACCGCGTGATTGAAGCCGAAACCAGCAATGCCTTGGCCACCCCAAGTGGCCCTATCAGAAGGAGTCAGTGAGAGCTGGGGGATCGGGGAAACCCAGGCATTGTTCTCCCTTCTTAGAAGCTAGGGCCAGAGATGTCTCCTCACTCCTGTTTGGCCGTCCTGGGCTTAGGGACAAGGGCGACAGGGTGACAGAAGTCCTTCGGGAACAGTGAGTCCAACCTCTCCATTCTATAGATAGGGAAACTGAGGCCGGGGGAGGGGTGGGGCAAGTCTGAGCAAGCGAGGATGGAGGGTGGATCCTGGATCCCAAACTTGGCAGTCTGGGCCGGCAAATAAACCTTATTAGCTTCACTTCCGTTAAACAGATGGGGAAACTGAGGCCAAGAGAGGGACGGGGACCTGCTCAAGGTCACTCATGGAGTCAGGGCGTAGAGTCTGGATTGGTTCCTCCTGGGACTCTCGTCCTCACCATTATTATTGTTTGTTGTTATTTCTGTTTCACAGGTGCTGGGAGAGGGGCCGGGCCTTCCCCCCGTCCCCCCCAGCGAGCCGCGAGGGGGTAAGCAGGGTCTCGCTCCCCTCTCCTGCCGTTCTCCCGCACCGCGCCGGGCGCACCGCTCGCTCACCCGGGCCCTGGGCCACGACGCGCACCAGGCGCTGCACGGACTCCAGCAGCCGGCGCTGCTCCCGCTGCACGAGACTGGAGTTGCCGCTGGCGGCGCGCAGGCTGCGCTCGAGGCCGGCGAGGGCGCCACTCTGGCGGCCCAGCAGACGCCGCAGCCGCTCCTTCTCGCCGCGGAGAGAAGCCAGCTCCGCCTGCTGCTGCGTCTCCAGGGCCTGCACCCGCGTCTCCAGCGCGCTGCGGGGCGGGGGGCGCACGCGCGTCAGCCCGCGGTCCCCACCACGCAGCCACACTCGCGCGCTTGCCCCTGGGACCCCCGGGGGGGGAGGGACACTCCGCGGACCAGATCCGCACCGAGGCCCAGAGAGGTCGAGCGTCCTGCCCTGGGTTACACAGCTGTGCCCACCGATGGCAGAGAGTGAGGAGGGGAGGAAAGAGAGACCCCGCCCTGAAGAAGATGGACTGGGGTCCATAGAAGAAAGAGGTGCGGGTGGGAGGACATGCCAGCAACCGGGTCGTGGTTACCAAATCCCCAGTATGCCTGCCCTTTGACCTAGCAGTCGGCTCTCCGGAGATAACCTCCAGGGAGCAGGCGCGAGAGTGCCCCTGGGGGGACTGGTTCTGCTAGAGAGAAAGGAAACAGCCTAAATGTCCAACAGCCGGAGTTGGCCGAGGCTGTTTTCTTTCCGTGTCCCTAGAAATGTTCTGGAGCCGCAAGAGGAAGGAGGCAGAGCGCATCTGCACGCATTTGGCAAGACGCCCAGGACGTGGAGTGAACTGCGCTGGCACATCGGTGCCTCTAGTCCAGTCCCACGCGTGGGAAGACAGAACAAGAGAAAGAAGAAAGGTATTAATGGAAATGGAGAGGGAAGCCGGTGAACTGCTAGGAAAAGGCATGGAAAGACACGTGGAAGGACACGGCGGTGCCTGCGCTCGAAGAGAAAGTGAAAGACAGCTGGCTAAGTGCTGTTCCCCCTGCGGAGCCGGTTCCGGAGGAGGAGGGCGATGGAGAGGGAGGAAGATGGAGGCAGCTGGAGGGAACCCACTTTCCCTTTCGTTTTATAGGTCCTTGTTGTCTGGTGATATAATAAACATGGAGCATATTTGTCATGAGTTTTTTAGAAAAAGAGTTTTAGAAAAAGCAAAAAGTTCTAAAACTCAACTCTTCCACTTTTGGCATTTTATCCTGGTTTGCTCCCCGCGTGTGTGCAATGGGGTATGGGGACATTATTAGGGGCTTCTCGTTGAACAGGAGTAAAAGACAGGAAACAACCTTAATATACATTAATTGGGGACTGGGGATATAAGTGTGGGCAGCCATAGGGTGGAACATGACACAGTTAGAGAAAAGAATGGGCAAGTGTGTCATGCAATTATAGAACAGTTTCTTGGAAAAAAGAGGTGCAGAAGAGCAGTAAGCTCCATTTGGGTTCAAGAAGGGCAACAAAAGGATATGCACACATTTGTTTACATATTCATAGGAAACCCTCAAATGTTAGCTTATAGAATGTATGCTGTGGGGTAGGGATTTTTATCTATGTGTTCACTTCTGTAACCCCAGTTTCTAGAACAGTGTCTGACCTGTGCTAAGAGCTCAAAAAACAATTGTTGGTTGAATGAATGGAAGAGGACAAGACACTAGGAAGAGGGGTTACCTCTGCTGTGGGTGGGTGGGTGGCTGAGGGATAGAGTAAGAGGGAGACAGTCTCCTATCTATGAGGTTACGCCGACCCATTCTCCAGACTAGAACAACGAGTCTAGCCAGGGCAGAAGGAATTTCCCCTGAGCCCCGAGTTCTGCTGCAGGAAGAAAAAAAACTGGGGCACACTCGGATTCTAGAATCTTAGCGATCTCCATGGGCCAAGCGCTTATTGATGACATCCTCCGTCTTCACTGACTTCGAGGCACCTGGTGCCAATTCAGACAGTCCCAGTCCCTGCCCTTGCCCACCTCGGGGTGGGAGCATAAGAATGAGAAGGTGAACAAACTATCATGAGCTACACGCAGATCAGAGGGAGCTAGACGGGCCTGACGGCCTTATCTTGACCCAGAATTTGAGCAACAATAACATCTCCCCCTGCACACGGGTCCGTGGCCGCTTCAGTGGGTGGGTGTTGCCTCCTCCAACATCCTGACCTTGACAGTTTTTCTCTACTCAGCTCGAAACCAAGATGAAATCAGCCTCAGATGTCCATTTCTCTGCCTTATCTGTACCCCATGACTCTTTTATTCTTTGTAATTTGCAGGGTGTTCCCCTCAAGTGTATTTGCTTACAAATGCCGAGACTCTCTGCCGGTGAAGACGAGAAGCTGGCAGTGTGGTTGCTTCTGGGAAGGGAACCAGTGGATAAGATCAGATTTACTTATTTACAAATAAGTAAATCAAATAAAAATTTACAGGGTGAATTGTACAGCATGTAAACTGTAGCTCAATAAAGCTGTTAAACATTTATAAAATAAAGAAACAAAGGGGGGGGTGCCTGGGTGGCTCAGTCGTTAAGCGTCTGCCCTGGGCTCAGGTCATGGTCCCAGGGTCCTGGGTTTGAGCCCCGCATTGGGCTCCCTGCTCCGCGGGAAGTCTGCTTCTCCCTCTCCCACTCCCCCTGCTTGTGTTCCCTCTCTCTCTGTGTCTCTCTCTGTCAAATAAATAAAATAAAATAAAATAAAAACAAAAAAAAAGAAGAAAGAAAGGAAGGAAGGAAAAAGGAAAGGAAAAAGAAAGAACAGAGAAAGAATTGGGGTGTCCTGAGCCCCCGGGGAAATGTCTGTCTCCTGTCTCCACCCAGGGGTGCCTGTTTGGCCCCCAGCCCCACCCCAGGGCCCACCTTCACTCCCAGCTTGAGTCTGGGACCAAGCCCTGGTTTCAGTCCTTACCCCAGCTCTGGCAGTACCTGAGCCCCCCAAATGGTCCTTCACTTCAGTCCTAATCCGGGCCCGCAGCTCTGGCTCCAGGCCCCGTCCCAGGTACCAGCCCCAAGTCTAGTTTCCAACCCTGGCCCCAGCCCCAGCCCAACCCTGGCTCTGGGCGCCCCCCCACCGGCCTGGGTCCCACCTGCCTTGGGTCCCAGCCCTGGCCTGGTGCCAGGGTGCCAGTGCCCACCTGTTGCGGCCCTGCAGCCTGTGGAGCTCATGGCCCTGCAGTAGCAGCTGTTTCTCCAGCTTGTTGGTGGACAGCGAGGTCTCCAGCAGCTGGATCTCCATTCGGGATGTCTGGTTCAGGACCTGTCCCAGCAAACAGGAAGGGGAAGGGCGCGACGCAGACCCTGCAGGAGCCCCGATCAGCAGCCGCCCACCTGTCCAGGGGCTCTGCCATCCAGCAGCGTGCTGACCTATTTCCCTCCTCCCAGCAGTTAGTTCCTATAGTCGTCCATTCATGCCTTTACGCACCCACTCACAGGCCCTAGCTGAGTTGATGATCTGCTTCTTGACAGCAGTTCCATTTCTCCTGTTGCTCAGGCCCCAGGAGGGGTCCCCCTTGACCACCTCCCTCCCGCCCCAATCCAACCTACCAGCAGGTCCTGTCAGATCCAGCTTCCAAATGGGCACCTGACCACCCTCCCCTACTCCAAGGCCCCCACTCTTGGCCTCTGTCATTTCTTGCCCTGTGCCCTGTGCCACCCTCCTCACAGGGCTCCCTGTCCCCACCCTTGTTCCCTACACTCCTTCCTCTGCTAAGCAGTCCAAGGCAGCCTTTTAAACCGTGGCCCATCTGCTCAGAATCATCCTGTGGCTCCCACTGCACGCAGCGGAAAAGTCGCAGTCCTCGCCACGGCCTGCAACGCCCTGTGATGTCCTCTGCCCACATTGTCTCTGGGATCCCTTGCCCACCCCTTGCCCCCTGCTCTCTCTCTGGCTACACCGACCTCCTGGATGTTCCTGGAGCTTGCCAGCGCGGTCCCGCTGCTGGGCCTTGGCCCATGCTGTTCTCCTTGTTCTGGAAGGCCCTCCTGGTGAGCCTGGCTCGGACCCTACCTTCTCCGCAGTGCCCTCCTGGCCTCCCTGTCCAAACTTGCAAGCCATCCCTTCACTGCTCCTAGCACACACTCCCTCCCTCCTGTCTGTGCCTTTTTCTCCTGAGACCCTCATCCTCTCACATATGCAGGTTATTTATCCTGTTCGTTCTCCTGGCGGTCATTAGAAAGGAAGATGCACAAGTGTGGGGGGTGCATGCCTGTTTCACTTACTGCTCTGAACTAGAACCAGGAACCTCCCGCGGTGCCTGGCACATAGTAGGGTTTCAACAGACACGTGCCTATTTGTTGTTCAATCTTTTCCTCCTTTCATTTACTCACCCTCCTGTTTATCCATCCATTCCCTCCCTCCCTCCCCTTCTGTTGCCCCGTCTCAGAGTTGCTGGCCCCGTGAGGTTGAATGAATTCTTTATGATCCATCTCTCCCTGTAGCCCTTGGAACCCCCTGAGTGCTGCTCGCCCCTCTCATCCCAATGCCCAGCACAGACCCAGAGTCACTGGAGTCACAGAGACAGGAGAACCAGGCCCAGGGCCCACCCCCAGGGGCATGGCCTGGTGGTCAGTGACGTTCTGCGACAGGGTCATCAGGGAAGGGCCCCAGGGTGCTACAGGCCCAGACTTTACCCAGGGACAGAGGTCAAGGCTGGCCACAGCCCTTCCCCTTTCCCTCCCCGCCAGTGCCACCTACTTGGCCTCCGTACCTGAGCCTCCACATCAGTCAGCTTGCGGGTCTGGGCGGTGGTCTGGTTCAAGAGGCTGGTGCCTAGCTCCAGCATGGTGGCCGTCTGGTTCTGGACCATGTGCTGTTGGACCTGTGCCAGCTCTGATCTCAAGTTCATCTGGATGTACCTTTCTAGCTGTGGGGAGACCGTGGGCTGGGGTCACGGGTAGGGGCTGGAGGAAGGCTCCTGTCTCTTCCTGTGTCTTCATGAAGGACATAGAGCAGCGAGCACAGGCCTCCCTGCCAGCCCAGGCCACCATTACCTCTCACCTGGACTATTCCAGTAGCTTCCTCCCTGGCTTCTCTGCCTCCATCCTTGTCCCATGCACAACCCATCCTCCACTCAACAGCCAGAGGGATCTTGTTAAACCTAAGTCAAATCAAATTCCTCCTCTGCTGGAAAGAAACCCTCCCAGAATTCCTACCTTAGAGGAAAAGCCAAAGCCTTTCCTCCATGACCTGGCCTTCTGTTCCCACTCTGATTTCTTCTTCCAGTCCTCTCCCACACTCTGCTCCAGAAGCACTGGCCTCTGTGACATCCCTCCCATACCGCAAGCATACACCTACCTCAGGGCCTTTGCATATGCTCTTCTGGCTGCCTGGAAACTCCCTCCTCCCCGCCCCAACTACATGGCTCACTCCCTCATGTCATTTCAGGTCTCTTCCTACCACTTATCACTCCCTAACTTTGTATTACATATTTATCTGTCTATTGTCCATTTTACCATTAGCATGTCAATTCCATGAAGACAGAGACTGAGTCTTACCCCTTTATCTCTGTATCTAGCACTATGTTTAGTGCCCAGTGGGTACTCAATACATATGTGTTCAATGAATTGATGGAAAAGGGGGGAGCAGCAAGGGTCGGAGAATAGCCCCCAGTGTCATGCCCATTACAAGAGTTTGCAGGTCTATCCACCCAGCTGGACTTTCTATTTTCCGTCCCCCTCCATCCGCCAAGCGGGCTGAACAGGACAGTCTCCAAGGGTTCTTTCAGCTCAGATGTTCTGGGATCCCACGAGCTAACATTCATATCTTTGACAGGGTTGCTCTTTCCCAAGAGCAGTTGAAGCTGGTCTGGCATGAGACCAGGGTCAAGCTGCAAAGGTGAACAGTGTGTTCTCAGGGCTCAGTGCCCACAGGCAGAGAGCCGGTGCCCCTCCCCCGCTCCCTCTCCATTCTGCACACATGCTGGCCTCTGGCCATCACCCCACTGCCTGGCCCTGGCTCCTTCTCTTGCCCTCTTGCTCAGTCTTCCAGGAGGTCTGACAGACAGGGCAGCTCCCAGGGTCCCTGGGAAGACTGGCACTCCCCAGGGAGAGGTGGTGACCTTGGCTGAAGGGCCAGGCTCTGGCTGTTTCCTCCTTGGTCTTTTCTCCCTTTTGCCATCTTTTTTTTAAAAAAAGATTTATTTATTTTAGAGAGAGGGAGCACAAGCCGGTGGGGCAGAGGCAGAGGGAGAGAGAATCTCAGGCGGACTCTGCACTGAGTGTGGAGCCTGACACGGGGCTCGAGGTGGGGCTCCATCTCAGGACCCTGAGATCACGATCTGAGCCAAAACTAACAGTCAGAGTTTAATGGATTGTGCCACCCGGGCACCCCTCCCCTTTTCTGTCTTAAGAGTCAGCTCCTGGGCGCCTGGGTGGCTCAGTTGGTTAAGCAACTGCCTTTGGCTCAGGTCATGATCCCGGAGTCCCGGGATCGAGTCCCACATCGGGCTCCCTGCTCGGCGGGGAGTCTGCTTCTCCCTCTAACCCTACCCCCTCTTGCGCTCTCTATCTCACTCTCTCTCTCTCTCTCTCAAATAAATAAATAAATAAAATCTTAAAAAAAAAAAAGAGTCAGCTCCCATCCCTTCCTCCCACCCCTGCTTTTGGAAAGAGTGCGTGCCCGTGTAGTGCAACATCAGATCCCGGAGGGGGCACATGTGGGTGGTGCCGGTATTGACTACAGCAGTGGTTCTCAAAGTGTGTACCCTGCAGCAGCATCACGGGGGAGTTTGTTAAAAATGCAGATTTCTAGGTCCCACCCCAGACCTACTGAATCAGAAATTCTGGGGTGGCGCCCAGCCATCCAGGTGAATTTGATGCTCGCTCAAGTGTGAGAACTCCTGGGGTGGCAGTCACAAAACGGACTGAGGACCAGGGAGACAGGCCCCTTGGAGCTTCTCAAGTCTTTGTCATGGGGGCCTCTTCCTTCCTCCCCTGCACCATCAGCCCTCCGCACCGCTGTCCCCTGTAAGGCACAAACATGCTCCAGCCGCTCCCATCTAAAAGCAAATTCTTGAGCCCACAGTCCCTCCAGCTGTGTCTGCAATTTCCCTGATTCTTCAACAGCAAAACTTCAAGTTGCCTCCCATTTCTCACCCGCATCCCCACCCTCACCTCTAAAAACATTAACAATATTATTATGGTGTATTGCGTGCATACAAAAAAGTATAAGGAAGGATATAATGAAGTCTGTGTATTTATCACATTCAAGAAAAAAATATAACACATACTGGAGTGTTTGGGCGGCTCAGTGGGTTGAGCGTCCGGCCTGACTCTTGGTTTCGGCTCAGGTCATGATCTCAGGTTCATGAGATCCGCCCCGGCCAAATCAGGCTCTGCACTCGCAGAGAGTCTACTTCTCCCTCTGCTCTTCCCCCTGTTCACTCTCTCAAATGAATAAATAAATCTTTAAAAAATGTATATATAAACCATACTGTTGAATCCTGTGCTCCCTGGCTTGCCTTCCCAGTCCTGGGGAGCCCGTTCTCTCCTTAATTTGCCTGGTCATTGTCTCCTGGACAAGGAGGCCCAGAGACCCTTCCATGTCCTCTTACTCTCCCCCTCAGCAGCACTCAGTGCAGATGGCCACTCTCGAATTCTGGAAGCACTTCCCAGATGTTCCTTCTCCTAGTTGTCCTCCTACCTGTTGTCACCCCCTCTGGCTCCTGCTTTATCAGGGTCCTACATGTCAGGGAGCTCCTGGCCCAGTTCTGGGCCTTTGTCTCTCTGTACGTTCTCTCCCTAGGTCAAGGGTCCTTAGTGGGGACCACAGGGTCTGCAAAGAGAATTCAGGGGGTCCATGAACTTGGGTGAGAAAAAACTCTTTTGTTTGCTAACTTATAAGTAAAGTTTGGCATTTCCTTCCATTATGAGTGTAGACCACAAACCATAGCACTATTAGCTGATCCTGCAACTTCATTACCAATAGAAATCACCAATATTTCCATACAACAGTGCAAATGTTGTAGCATCTTTTTTTTTTAAGATTTTTTTATTTATTCATTCGAGACACAGAGATACAGAGAGAGAGAGAGAGCATGAGCAGGGGGAGAAGCAGAGGGAGGGGGAGGAGAAGCAGACTCCCCACCAAGCAGGGAGCCCGATGCGGGGCTCGATCCCAGGACCCTGGGATCATGACCTGAGCCGAAGGCAGATGCCCAAACATCTGAGCCACCCAGGCGCCCCATGTAGCATCTTTTTTAAAAAAGATTTTATTTACTCATTTGAGAGAGAGGGAGACCGCATGAACGGTGGGGGCGGTGACAGAGGGAGAAGGAGAAGAGAGACTCCCCGCTGAGCAGGGACCCCGACGGGAGGCTCCATCCCAGGACTCTGAGATCATGACCAGAGCCATCGTCAGGCGCTTGACCAACTGAGTCACCCAGGCACCCCCGTCACAGCATCTTAAATACTGGTTTTACTCATCATGACCTCAGAAGGATGGACATTCTCAAACCCACCACTGGATAACGCTCCCACTAGAGCACAGATGTGATATTTACTATTTTGATTACAATGGGAGCATCGCTGGGTGTTCTTAGGCTTTTATTTTACACATTTAGAAGTGTTGCTCTGAAAACGAATTTATTAGCTTCACCCAGGACCAGATGCCAAAGTGTTCAGGGCCCCAAATGCATCAGGGGCCCTGCTGCAGGTGCTCCTGTTGGTCCTACGACTGTCACGTGCTGAGAGTACCGGGTCCGCCTCCCACCACACTCTTCCCCTCAATGTGCCACCCACTCGCCATCCCCACGTGGGTTTCCAACAAGCATCTCAGGCAAAAATATCCAACGTGGAACTTTTGGTTCCTCAGCACCCACTGCCCTGTCTCTGCATCCCCACCTCACTCCCCCCATCTTTCCCATCTCAGCAAATGGCCCCAGACCCAGACCTCATCCTTGATGCTTCTCTTTTCCTCACCTGCTGCACTCAATCCTCTAGGGAGTTCTGGCCACTACGATCCCAATGCAAGTTTCGAATCTGCTCCCTTCCCTGCACCCTGGGCCAGGTTCCTGTCATCCCCACAGGTCGGCTTCAGGTTCACTCCCCACCACGCCTCCAACGGCTCCCTGGGGTTGCTAATGTGAGGCTGCTGGGGTGCCCCAGGGGGGATAGGGGAAGCAGAGCTATACGGAGGCTGCTCTCACCCTTCCCACGAGTCACAGACTTCCTGGAACTTGGTTTAAAATACAGACTCCCAGGCCCCAAGCTTCAGCTCCAGGCAGACAAATAGCAAGTTCAGTCCTGAGATGAGATTTTCTCATGCATCTCCCCCAAGCCTCTCATTGGCAGATGAACAAACTGAGGCCCGGAAGACTTGTGCAAGGTCACCACCTGGGGGGCTAGGTTCCACGACTCCTTGCCCAGGGACTTCTTCAGGTTTGCAGAGCTGGGCTGGGGACTCAGGGTAGCTCAGGGGTCATCTTAAGTGACAGGAGTTCCCTAAGTACCCGCATTGGTCCCCCACTTGTCCTGTGGCTGCGACTGGCTGGGTGGCGCCCAGGCCACCCACAGCTGGGGCCCATCACGCAATTTGCCACACCCGCCCACCAGCATGGGTCCTGGGATGGGTAATTTGGGCCAGATGGGCCCATCTTGGACATGCTGGGCTCTGGTGAGTAATGTTGGCCTGCGTGGTGGGGTCTGGGTCTGGTCCAGGGTTCAGGCACAGGCTGGAAGGATGGGGGAAGGGTCCTAATGAAGGAGAGATGAGCCCAGGATGAGATCTGCCACAGCATAGGATTGGATCTGTCCCTTCTCTGTCACCCTCATGCTGGCAGATTCTCAGGGTTGAGATGGAGGACAAGGGTCTGACCTGCCATCACCTCTCCAGCCTGCAAAGAAGCTGGTCTTTGGCCTTGGGGCTACCAACCTTCTTCCCTTAGCCCTGGGTTTGAGTTTTGGCTCTATGACACTCCAACTGTGGGCCTCTAGTAGTTGAGGGCTACATTTCTCTGATCCTCACTTTATTGATCTGTGACATGGGGACAGTAAACCTTGCTCCTTGTTGGGGAGGGAACAGCCAAAAAGGACCTTGAAGGAAAGGAAAGGAGTTAGACACGCAGGGGCTGGGTGAGGAAGGAAGATATTCTGGACAGACCACAGATGAAGGTCTAAGGGATGAGCAGTCTCAGTGGCCAAGGAGATCCCCTCAAACCTACTTTTCTTTTGCATTATTTGTATTAAAAAAGTCTACAACTGGAGAATGGGTAAGCAACCGTCTACGGATAAGTAACCATCCATCCAGTAGATTCTACTCAGCAATGGCAAGGAAGGAGTTAATCATGCACGCGACAACAAGGATGAACTATACAGAGTGAAGTAAACCAGACTCAAAAGGCTACATACTGTAAGATTCCACTGATGTGACTTCTGGAAAGGTCAGAATCCATGGTGTTGCCAGGGACTGGGGTCTGGGGTTGGGAATTGACTGCAAAGGGTCATAGGAGAACTTTCTGGCGTGTTGGCAATGTTCTATATCATGATTGGGGTAGCGGTTGCATAACTGTATGCATTTGTCATGCTCAGAGGACCATATGTTAGAAGGGTGTACTTCACTGTGTGGACTATACCTCAGTAAAACACAAACCCACCGAAACAAGATTCTAAAAAATGTCCCGTATGAAAGTATGGATTATAAGGATAAATATAGTTTCTCAAACGAATCCCTCACCCTCTGAGTGTCATTTATGTATCCACTCAGGAATTTCGTGAGCACCTATTGTGTGCTAGGCCCTGTACTAGGGACTAGGAAATCAGGAATGAGCAAAATTGGCAAGTTTTCTGATTCCAGCACATTTTCACTAAGCCATCGGTTAAATTCCAATAGTGATGAGTGCTCTGAAGGAGATGAGACAGGGCAGTGAGTGGGGTCAGAGGGAGTTTGGCCAGAGTGGCAGGGAAACCCCTCACCGGAGGGGCCGCCTGAGCTGAGAGGCTTGCTAGCTGTGGCAAAGTCAGGAGGAAGGGAATTCTAGACAGAGGGAAGGGCAAACGCACAAGCCCTGAGGTGTGAGTGCGTCTGGCGTGTTTGAGAATCAGAAAGAGGTCCATTATGGCGATCTGCCCTGCCTGTCTCTTCCTTGGAAAATGGTGCATGAGGTTCATATTTGGAAAAAGCGTTTTGTCAACGACAGATAAAAGCCAACGAGGGAAGAGTAGTTAGTGCTTTGTATCTGATGAGCCTGGGTTCGAATCAAAGCTCTCAACTTAGTGGCTGTATGACCTTGGGCAGGTACCTCTACCTGTCTGGGCGTCTTCTCTAGAATGGGAGTAATCTTGGCTCCTATCTCTGGGTTGTAGGGAGGAGGAGGATTCCTGATGCAGCCTACAGAAAGGGCCTGGGGCGTGGTTACATAATCAGCACATGAGAAATTCCAGTATGGCTGTGTCATGGAGGACCAGGTGGCTGTTAAAAAGAAGGAGGTTGACCTTCATCGGAGGCTGTTCTAAAAAGAGGTCTCAGTTATACTCTTGAGTGAAATAAGCAAGATGCAGAACATTTCCCACAGTGGGCCCGCTAATCTCTAACTGAATCAAGCTCTTCCCATGGCGAGGAACATGGGCCACAGACTGCTACCGTGTGGTGCCGGGGCCCATGACTTTGTCACCAGGACACATCCCAGATGTCCTCGTGTCTCACCACAGTGATTGCGGACATCCAGGACATACTCTTTACACTCATCATGACCTCAAAATGATGGAAGGTACTAGATCGTTAGATTTAATGTGTTAACACAGGAGCAATAGGGGACAGTATGACAAATCTGTTTAAAAAGCATTTTGATATCTGTATCCCAAGGCAATGTGTTTCCTTTGTAAATCTATGCACTTAATTTTACATTTGAAAAAATCTTCTTCAGAGAGAGGGTCCAGGTCACAGCACCTTCTGCTGAAAAGCCTGCTGTGGCTCCCACGTTAACAGAGAAAACCCGGAGAAATAGAGAAAACAAACCAGTTCCTCGTAAATTCCTTTCCAGGAGAAAAAAATGTCTGTGCTTTGGAAACAGGCAAAACTGCCCAAAAGAGCAGGATCCAAACTGGGCTGCACTGGAGGTGGGGGTGGGGGGAATTAGGGTCAAGCCAGCCAGGCTGAACCCAGGCCCCAGGGTACAGGGTGGGGGGAGATTAGAGCCTGGCCTGATGACGGAGAGGAAAGCAGCCCCCCCACCAGGGACCCGAGCCCAGGCAGGAGGGATATGGAAGCTTGAAAGACCTGCAGGGACCACACAGCCGGCCCTATTTCCTATATGGGGAAACTGAGACCCCAATCAAGAAAGCACTTTGTAGGAGGCTGCACACAAGCGTTAGTGTAGCCAGACCTGTGAAAATCTGAAAGAACAGAACTTTGATAGCTTTGTGTGTGTGTTTCAATTTAAATGTGTATTTTTATCATTTTAATTTTTTTTTTTTGGAATGGGTTATATGAGCAATTTGTTCAAAAGTCCAAGGTCTCAAAGGATGTGGAGTGCTAACGCCTCTCCCAGCCCTGCCCTGGTTCCCCTCCCACAGGCCACTGAAGGACGTGCGGGGCTCCCTTCCAGGGAGGCTCGATGCATGTGCCTGCAGCGAGCTCGCTCACATGCCCCGCACTGAGGGCTCATAAAACGTCCGCTCCCCATTCTGCACCTGCTGCTTCTCTCCGAGTACGCAGTGTGTCCATCCAGAGAGCCCTGCCTCACGGCCTTAACAGCTGCATGGCCCTCCACCTGCGGCCACCACTGTTTGCACATCAGTTCCCCGACAGCCGGGCTCATCTCCAGGCTTTTGCCATCACGCCGGGGCTGCTGGGAATATCCTTGCCCACAGGTCACCTAGCTCTCCTGCACGGCTGCGTCAGGCATAAGTCCCTTGACGCAGAACTGCTGAGTTCAAAGGCATGGACACTTGTGATGTGAACAAACGGCTCTTGGCAGAGGTCATGTCTGTGGTTTCCGTGCTGGTTTTAGAGGAGGGGCCCCGGGGGGGCTGCAGCAGGGGCCACGGGAGCCAGAGAGTTGCCCCACCGGGTCCTCCCGACATACATCCACAGCCCCGAGCTCAGGAGCACCCCGTCAGGCCTCTTTCTGACTCTGGGGTCTCCCCACAAATGTTACCACCCCGAGACGTGTTACCAGCAAAGGTAAACACCGAGCCCCCGCCCCTCCTTCCCCCACTGTGGCTGCCTGGTTCCTTCCCAACACTCCGCGCATCTGAAATCACAGCAGTGATCTCCTAGCTGTCCGATTTCTCCCTGGGACTATCAGCCCCAGGCTCGAAGGGCTGCCACGGTCACGGCCACATCCTCCGTGCCTCAACCGGTCCCCAGCACACGAGAGACACTTAGTCAATATTTGTTGAAAGGACAAATAGGTCGGTTTTACATCAGGGGCGTCGGATTTCCACTGAATAACTGGCTGCTGGAAATAAGTTTGGACCTCCCCGCCGAGCCCCAGCTACCGCCGGAGGCCTGGGAGAGGTGAGGCGAGGCCACAGAGGCCAGGAGGCCGGAAAGCGGAGGGACGACTGTAGAGGGGCGACGGACCAGGGCAGAAATGCCAGGGTGGTCGCTGTGTGGTCCTCAACGACTGGATCCCTGGGAGGCCCGCAGCAAGGCAGGGAGCCAGCCTGGGCTGTCTTCGGGAGAAATGTTCTAGAGGTGACCATGACACTCATTCATCTGTTCAACAGATTTGCGCAGATGTGCCAGGACCTGTGCAGGGCACTGGGGAGAGGGCAGCGACTGTCGCAGCCCTCGCTCCTGCTTGAGGGGTGGGCCAAGCTCTGCCCAGTGGCCCGCGTCTCCAAAGACAGGTCTCTGACGCACTAGGTGTGTGAGGGCCTGGCCTCAAGGACCCGACAAATAGAGCCCCTCTCGTCCTTGGCTCTCTCATCATCCCCATTTTACAGGTGAGGCAAAGAAGCACAGAGAAGATGAGCCTGTCGCCCATGTCACACCGCTTCAGAGCGGCAGAAGCTGGCTCGGGATGCAGGCCTTCAGGCCCCAGAGAGCCAACCCTTCACCACTCAGTGGGTGCCTGGAGGCTGCGAGACTCCAAGACTCCAGGCTCCAAGGAGCTCACCGCCTGGCCTGCACGACTTGCATCATCGGTCCCTCACCGGGCCGGGACCCACCACTTCGACAGTGACACATCATAGAAATATCCGAGTGAGGCTTTCATGGCTACGTCATTACGTTTTGGCTTCTACCTTCTTGGCTCTCTGGCTTGTGGGGACTCATGTCCTGAGGACCCTCAAGCAGCCCTGCAGAGGGGCCCTTCTGCAGAGGCGTGGAGGCCCCCCCCACGGCAGGCCAGCACCCCCTACCAGCCCTGGGAGTGGGCTGCCCGGAGCCTGGTCCTCCAGCCCCAGGGGAGCCTCTAGAGGACCCCGGCCCCGGCTGGCCTGTGAGTACAGCCACAGGAAGAAAAGCCGAGTCAGAGCTGCTTGTCAAGCGGCTCCTGGATTGTGGACCCTCAGAGACTGAGAGATAGTAACTGTGTATGGTTCTCTTAAGCTGCTCCGTGTTTGGGGGGAATGTGTTGTGCCACTAGATAAGGAGTACGTTACTTTTGTGGTGGTCGCAGGGGTCAGACCCTCTTGCTCCCAGGGGCTGACCCCCTTGCTGGGCGCATCACACCCCTGCCCCGCCGTCCCCATGACTCGGTTTCCTCAATTTTGCGATGAGGCGATGGCCCCCCCGATGGCCAAGGGTTGGCCCGTCCTCCTCTGCCTTGCTCCAGCCCCTTCCCATCCCCCTGTGGGCCCACACAGGCCCTGACCCTGTGGCTCTGAGCAGCCAGGCCCAGCCCTCCTGGCTGCTTTCCCCTCTGTTGCTCTTCTTCTGGGTCAGGGCACAGAGAGCACGGAGCGAGCGGGCCGGGGGCCAGGGGTGGAGCGTGTCAAGGACCAGCGGGCTGTTGTGCAGGGAGGCGTTGTGTGGCTTTCAGCTCAGCCCACAATTCCCGGCACAGGCCGGCCTTCTCCAAACTTCCCGCTGCAGCCCTGGGTCTGGCGGGGGCCTGGGGTGCTGAGTCAGGCGCTGGTCCAGTCACAGCTTTGCCATTTCCTTTCTGTGCCAGTGATGGAGCTTCTCTGGGCCTCAGTGGCCTCATCAGAGAATGGGGCTCATTGTTTCCTCTTGGCAGAGGGACCAGGGGAATAAAGGAAGCCAGTGCTGGAATCTGTGCCCCACGGGGGTTGGGTTTCTTCCATTTTGCTCACTGGTGTAGCCCCAGGGCCTAGCGCGGCACCTGGCACGTGGAGGGGCTTACCAATATTTGTCCAATATTTGTGGCTGTCCTGCTCTCTGAGCCTCACCTCATGTGAGGTGTGTGTATGTGTGTGTGGATATGGGCTGCCTAGTGTCTGTCCAGGTCAAAGAAGCCACAGGGAGAAGAGGAGGGGAATGGGGAAGAGAGTGCAGGGGGAGGAGCAGCTGGGCCTGCATTTGCAGTCTGAACTTGGGGTGCTTCTCAGAAGATGGGAACAGGCTGCCAGGACCTTTGGTCTCCTAAACCTCCACTATCCCTCTGCAGTCATCTGTGTCTCAACCTGGATCTTGGAAGTTTTGTCTAAATGCGGGCCATTAGATGAGACAAGTCCTTATTCTCCCTTGTGCAGAGATTGAGAATTTAGCGGAGAGAAAGTGAAGAAGCACATGTCTCGTAATTGCTCACCGCGCGGCCACCTGAGTACCAGGCCTTACACAGAATGGGGTAGTGTGTCCCTTTTGCTTAGCAAATGTGTATTCGGCACATACTATGTGCTGGGCACTGTTCTGGCCACTATGCTTACTAGATTTTTGTCGCCACTCTCTGTGGTATCAGCCCATTTCACCGATGAGGCACAGTGTGGTTAAGCAACTTGTTCGAGGTCAGGCAGCTTATCATGGGCAAACCCATGGGCAAACGGGCTGTCTGGGAGCAGATTGGCCAGATCACACTTCTGCAAAGTCTCCTTGACTGAAGTGATCATTTGGCAGCATCCTCACCTGCCTCCCAACCCAATCAAGCCAAGCAGGTTCTAGACAGAGGGAGGCCTTGCTGGGGTACCTCGCCATGTGGCACCAGGCTTTCCTGCCAGCACAGCTCTGGTGTATAACTGTTCTTGTCTGATTCCCAGCAGCCTGAAGGAAAAGGGTGACTGTTCCCCACTCGACAAAGGAATAAGCAGAGGCCTGGAGAGGCCGAGCATTGCCTACAGCTGGTAAGTGAGGATTTGAATCTAATGGCTGAGCTCTTGCCACTCACCCATCTTGCATCTTTAGTGTCTGAGGCTGACCCTGAAAACAGGGTGACAGAGGTGGGATCAGGGTTAGGCAAGGCCCTGATGTCCATAGCCACTGCCCTTTGCAGAGCAACCCTCACCGGGCACAGGGCAGAAAAGTGGTTCCATCAGTTCCCAGCACCCAAGGTCCCTAAGAGCAGGGTCAGGCCCAGGGAGGTCTGGTCTGGCCCCTGATGAGCATTCTAGTCTCAGCTTGACCACACTTTTCCTGGCTCTCTATGCTTCAGCCAGAAGGAATGCTTTTCACTACCTCCAAATCATCTTGTTCATTCCACCCCAGGGCCTTTGCACTTGCTATTCCCTGTGACTGGAATGCTTTTCCTTTCCCTTCCTTGCCTGAGAACAGCAATCTACCTTTTATTTATTTTTTATTTTTTTAAAAGATTTTATTTATTTATTTTGACAGAGAGAGACAGTGAGAGAGGGAACACAAGCAGGGGGAGTGGGAGAGGGAGAAGCAGGCTTCCCGCCGAGCAGGGAGCCCGATGCGGGGCTTGATCCCAGGACCCGGGGATCATGACCTGAGCCGAAGGCAGACGTTCAACGACCGAGCCACCCAGGCACCCCCCAATCTACTTTTTAGAGCTCAGCTCTGTCCTTCCTCCAGGTGTCCTTCCTCCATCAAGGTCGGGTCCCCCCTCGCCGCCCTGTTATCTACCCCTAGACCAGGCAAAGCCTTCCTCACAGAGTGTATCATGGTTGATCATTACACATGAGACATTACTAGGTTGGTGTCTCTCCCGCTGCTCCCAGAGGGGATCCCCGGCACAATGCCTAGCATTACAAGCTCTCAATAAACCTCCGTGGAAGGGGCGATTGAGTGGATGCGGAAAGAAGGTGCTCACCTGTGTGTGTGTGCGTGTGTGCTTACGTGCAACCCCACAACTTAATAACTGTAAGGACGCATTAATTTTTCACGAGGTTCATGACCTGCAGTGTGTTGTGTTGCTATAGGGAGGAGGCACAAGATGCCCCCGGCTGGGTGTCAGGAGCCCTGAGTTCTGATCCAACACCTGCCACTGACCTCGGGGTGAATATAGTTGAGTCACTCCCCATGCCCAGGGGCAGTGTCCGCATCTGTAAGATGGGCGGCATAGAGAGGCAGTCCATGTGGTGGCTTACCTGTGAGGTCTGGACCCAGCCCCTGCCTGGGTTCAAAGCCACCTCCTTCACTTCCTAGCCACGTGACCTCTCTGGGCCTCGGTGTCCCCTTAATAAAAGGGGATCGTACAGTCCTCACCGTTTAGGATGTTGTGAGGTTTAATGGATCGATGTTTGTGTGACACGTAGAGCATGCGTGCCTGGCACAGAGGACGTCTGTGGGCATCTGCCACAGCAGCAAACTCATCCCCAAAGAGAGGGGAAACCTCCCCGCGAGCGAGCTGAAGCCGCATTAGGTGCGTGTCTGGATCTTGGCATTCACTGGTCATCTGGGCCTCGCGGCAAACCCGGGCATGAGCTTACCACCGTTCCCAGTTTACAGCTGGAAAAGCTGAAGCTCAGGCCTTTCCCACCTTTGCAGAGTTACACCTCTCACAGCTGTAAGGTTGAGTGGACAAAAGCGAATTGTAGAAAGACCTAGATCGTGTGACACCATTTATATAGGAAACAAATATTATACATTGGTTAGGGAGGGCGAGCCATGGGGTAAGAGGTACCCACAGCGAATTCCCAGTAGCTCTCTCTGGCGGGGAAGGAAGCGGGAGTGGGCAGTTGATGAGCGACACTGGCATTGGGAAGCTTTTGTTTCTTAAGCTGGGTTGTGGGAACGAGGAGTTTTATTTGATTTTTCTCTCTATCTTTTCGTACTTCTAAAACATTTCCGTAGACATTTAAAATGCAGAGAATAAACTGCAAGGAAATTAACTGGGAGGTGACCAGGGAATTGGGATGACAGGTGATTTTTTTTTCCCTCTGTGTCCTCACACACTTCCCGATTTCCCAGCGTTTGCACGCTGGAAGTTCAAAGGCTCAGAAAAGCAAGTAGGCTGTTCGCAGGAGGTAGAGCTGGGACTGGAACCCGGGTCTACCGGACTCTGGAGGAGGGGTCCCAGCTGCCCTATCTGCAGCCCCTCTCCCCCTCGTCTTCGCTCGCAATGGGCCCATTTGCAGCCTATGGGGGTTCCCCTCAGCTGCTTGGAGACTATCTTCCTTCCTTCAGCCCCACTAGGTGGTCACACTGGAGACCCCAGAGTGACGGACCAGAGACAGGAGTGAAGGGCCACAGGGCTCTGCTGGCCTAAGCTTCCGAGGTTCTGCTCCACTGTCCAAAGGGAGGTAGTTTTGCTTTCAGCTTCAGGGTCCCCAGACATCCCCTCGCCCATGGACCCCACCGGATCTCTGCCTGCTTTGCCCTATTCTGTCCTCCTCTGAGGTACTTGTGTTCATGATCCCTACTTTGCAGATGAGGAAACTGAGGTCCAGGGAGGGGATCACACAAGGCACGATGTGGAGAAGCTGCAGTTGAATTCCTGTGCTCGCTCCCAAGTGGACCCCCTCGCTGCGCTGTGCGCTCCAGGCATGTCAGCCATTCCCGGCCCCGCGCGTCTCTTCCTCTGTGCCAGGCACCGTACCCGGCCCTGCGCATGGGCTAACTCATGTAATCACGATAACCTGCAAAGCGTCTTCTATCAGTTTCCCCATTTCACAGATCAGGAAACTGAGGCACAGAGTGGCAAAGTGATTGAGAACACACAGCCAACAAGCCGTGGAGCAGCTGGGATTCAAACTGAGTCGGTGGGAGGGGAGGGCGGTTCCAAGGTCCACGCTCTGCCTCTGTGGGATTTACTCTGGGCTCTGGCCAAGGATGGGGGATACAATGGCGAGGATGCCCAAGTGGAAGTTCTGGGTCCCCTCGGCTTTCAAGAGCTGCCGATGCTGGCTGAGGTGCTAACCGAATCCTCTCTGGCAGAAGAGCTTTCCAGAAGCCCTCGGTGGCTGAGGGGCTCATGGGGAAGGGAAAAATCTAGCATCGGTGAGTTTCTCTCGGGTCCACGGTCCTCTTGGTTCTGCAGGCCCCAGCTGGGTGTCCGGGGACCAGACTGCACGGGACATGTCTGGTTTATTAGCCAGGAACCTGGTCTAAGTGCCCAGAGCATGGGTTTGGGCAGCAGACTGCCTGAGGGTTAAATCTGACCTCACCTTTTCTGGCCATGTGACCTGGGGCAAGTCACCTAACCTCTTGGTGCCTCAGTTTCCTGATCTGTATAACAGTAAGTGCTCAATACACGCTGGCCTTAAATTCTGTTATCTTTCTTTTATCCTAGACTCTCTCTAGGAAACAGCGAGTGTTTGGAGTTTCACTTTTCGGAGGAACCAGCTGATGCAGGTGGCTTCCCCGGGGTCCCACAGCTGGTCAGTGGCACCACTGGGACAAGACCCCTCGACTCTGGGGCCATTCCAGACATTTCAGAGCTGACTCTGAGGTTAAGCAAACGCTCAAAAGCCAGAGGTGCAGACTTAGGGGGCTGACCTGGGGCCTGTTTTCTCATATTTCCTGCCCTAGAAGACAATGGGGAAGAGGGTCTGTGTGCGTCCCAGCCCCGCTGAGCTGTGGGGCCTCGGAGGAGAGAGCCAGAAATGCACGGCCCTGCCCCCATGGGATGGCCTGGCCAGGGAGCTTGAACAAATAAACCTGTCCCTCTGGGGGAAGCTGCTGGGGGTGGGGGGAGGAAGCTGCTTGAGGGGCCACTGCCCCCGTGGCTCCCTCGGTCATCCCTAGGCCAAGGGCATCTGTACCAGCCATTTCTAGGCTCCCTTCTTGGAAAAATAACCCCATTTCTCCAAGAAGCAGATGCTGTTCTTCCCCCCACCCCCACCCTCCCAGCCCCAAACTGCTTAGAAAGCCGCCAGCGGTGAGGTTAGGAAACCAAACCCCAAGACATTCTGTTCGGCAACTGAGATTCATTTCTTGTTTGGATAACCGAAGGCCTAAAATGCCAAGAATTTACGGGCAGCCTGGGGAGGCTGGGGCAGCTGGGAGTCCCGGGCCAATTTGGGAAGGTCTTGGGCTGGGCCAGGAAGCCACGCTGCGCTCTGCTGGATGCGCTTTTGACCCACATCCAGCCAGGCAGGGCCTCGCAAGCGCGGGGTGAGGTCTTGAGTTCTTTTGAGATTTGGCGTCGGGGATCTGGAGTGAGCAACAGAGGCTGGGGCAGTGCCAGGTTGGGAAGCTCCTGTCCAGCCCCTCCTCCCTCCCCACTTGGCTTTGGGGTGCAGAGACGGAAGAGAAAGAGGGTCCAGCTGAGCACCCTGGCCGAGGGATGGGCACTGGCCATTGGCTTGGGGGTCCTGGGTCCTCCGGGGTGGACAGAGCCTGTGGACACCCAGGAAGGTAGAGACAGGAGGGCCGGCCGGCCCAGGGAGCAGGGAGGGAAGGATCTGAGAGAGAGACAGGGAGAGACCTCGGGGAGAGGCCACCAGGCAGGAGGGAGAGCCACCGAGTGACAGAGACACCCACAGAGTTAGAGGCAATGTCAGGGCCACGGTGAAGGCCCCAGGAGAGTGACCCACAAGAGGCAAAGGGACACAGAGATAAAAAGGGAGGGGCAGAGACACGTGGGGAGGTGGGCAGAGAGGGCCAACTGTCACTGGGATGGGGAGAGAGCCGAAGGTCCCACGGTTTGGGGGCCCTGCTCCCGGGACTCCAGCAGCTGAGAGGCAGTTGGGCTGCCCGTGGGTGCTGGGGGTGGGCCAGGGAGCTTGCGTGCTTGTGTCTGGCCCGGATTTCCCTGCTCTCCTCATCTATAGAATGGGTCCTGCAACGGGAGAAGGCAGAATAGGGCACTTTCTGGCAGAGACTGGGATCAACTCAGGGGATGACAGTAACAAGAGTGACCCTACACTGAGCACCCATTCTTTCCCGGTCTGCTTCTCTTCAGCCCACATCAAACTCTCAGCATCACGCCGATGAGGCACTGAGCGCAGGGCCAACGCTAGGTCTGTCCGCCCACCCCCTCAACATTCCTGGCTGCAGCTTTCCACCCAGATGAGGGGGTGGAGCAGAGCCAGGACCGATAGCCAGCCGACTCCAGACGTGAGTCATTAGGGCAGAGGCTTTCCAGGGAAAGGGAGGAGGAGGAGAAGAGAGGAGGTGGAGGAAGGGGAGAAGAGTAGAAGGAAGAAGTGGGGAAGGGGGTGGGGTACAGGGGAGGGGAGTGAGGAAGAGGGAGAGGGAGTGGTTCCCCGACCCATGGACCCTGAGCATAGGCGAGAGGACACCAGCCATGGCCAGCTCCATGCTGGGAGAAGAGAGGGAGTGTCTGGGATTCAGGAATTCTAAGGCCCTAGGGAACACCCCACCATCTCTCAGGTCTTGCCTCCCCCACCTCCTTGGCCCCCTCCAGAGTCAGGAGAAAGGACCTGGAGTTTGGAGTGAGAGTCCAGGCTAGCTGTCACTGCTGGGTGACTCCGGCAAGTCCCTTCCCCTCCCTGGCCTGTTTCCTCACCTGTGTACAGGGGTTGGGGGGTGGGGAGGACAGGGCTGGAGCCAGGGGCAGGGGCTGAGCACGTCCTGGCCACTGGCGGCTTGCAGCAGGGAGGGGCTCCCCTGCGCCCACTCTGATGATTGGAATCTTGCCGAGAGCTCAGTCTGGCTAGGCCAGTCCTCTCCGCTCATCCCCAGTAATCCCTAATGGCAATGGTGGTGATGACGATGCTTCTACATCAGAATATTTTGAAACTCATTTTTTTCCTCCTCTGGGATGTTACTGCAGAAACCAAGAAGAGGCCTTCGAGTTTCAAAGACTGAGATATGCCCAGCCCAAGGGCATGAAGGGGGCCTTCAACCAAGAGCAAACACCCGCTTGGACCCCAGCAGAGACCAGGCAGGACTGCGGAGCCCTAGAGAATACCAGCACGGACGAGTGACATTCCCAGCCCCGAGGTTATTGGACTGGGGCCATTGGACTGACTTGTCCGAGGTTGAGCTGCCCTCACCCGGCAGTGCCGGGCTCAAACTAGAGATGCGGTTGAATGAAGTAAAAGCCCATTGATCCACCGCATCTGGTGCGGTGTTCACGGAGCATGCTCTCTGCCTGGACAGCAGGCTAAGAGCGACGTGGGAGCCGCCTCAGTGGTCCTCCCGGCCATCCCCCCGCATGTTGCCATTTGCTCCACTTTGCAGATTGGGGAAACTGAGACTTGCTCATCCGCAGCCATGTGGCAAGTGTCAGGCCGGGATGTGAACTCAGGTCGGCCTGGCGCTCTCTGCCCCGTGGTGCCCCATGGACATCTGGAGAGGACATTGCACTTCAGGCTGAAGAGGTGGCCTGGGGGACCTGACCTGAAAGCCACTGGTTTAAATTCATCCTTTGGCTCAGCCAGTGTTGCCCAAGTACCAGGCACCCAGGGGAGTCACGGAGGGATGAGCAGGTGAGGCTCAGGGTAGAGAAGCCAGCGGGGAGGTGACAAGGCCTGAGCAGGGTGGCAGCTGGGTAGACAAGAGGATGCACCACAAGGAGACAGGCCAAGGCCACAGGAAGGGCAGGACCTGCTGCCTGGGGTCAGGCGGCATGGACACCCCAGGGCCGCAGAAGGCCTTAAACAGAGACAGGTAGGCAGGGAGGGAAGAGCTGAGTGTCAGGCAGCTTTGGGGTTGAGGCACCATGGCCTCTCAGAGGGGAGACAGCTGCGGGGTCAGGGTCATGGATTTGGGGCTCGGGAGACCATCAGATACTGATTTGGTGTCATCATGGGGCAGATGGGAGACAGTGCTGCAGGAGCGGTGGGGGCAGCCCTGGGGACAGTACCATCAAATGTGAGAGGAAAGGAAGAGTGGGAACAGAGTCTTGGGAAACACTGGCATTTCAGGGTGGGGGAGGCCCGGAGCGACGGGAGGGACTCAGGGACGTTCACGCATCCGTGCGTTCGTTCACTCCAAAAGATGTGTATGGAGCCCCTGCCCTGTGCCAGGCACTGTGCTAGGCTCTGGGCACTCAGTAGTGAACAAAGCACCTATGATCCTTGCTCTCTTGGAGTTCACAGATCAACAGAAGTGCTTTAAGAATGGGCAGTGAGAAGTGCTAAGAGAGAAAACCAGGGGCGCCTGGGTGGCTCAGTCGTTAAGCGTCTGCCTTCGGCTCAGGTCATGATCCCAGGGGCCTGGGATCGAGCCCCACATCAGGCTCCCTGCTCCGTGGGAAGCCTGCTTCTCCCTCTCCCACTCCCCCTGCTTGTGTTCCCTCTCTCGCTGTCTCTCTCTGTCAAATAAATAAATAAAATCTTAAAAAAAAAAAAAAGAAAAGAAAAGAAAACCAAAGCTGGGTTGAGGGGATATAGAGTGACGGAGGGAGGGTGGCTGTTTTAAATGGAGTGAACAGGGAGAGCCTCTCTGAGGAGGTGACATTTAAGCAGAGACCCAAGGGAGGTTGGGTGAGCCATGTGGGCATCTGGGAGGGCTGATGTTCTAGGGACTAAGGATTTTTGCTTTTATTCCAAAGAGATAGGAGCCCCAGGAGGGTTTTAAGCAGAGGAGGGACAGGATCTGACTTAGGATCCCTCTGTCTGCTGAGGAAACGGACTGTGGGGGCCAGGGTGGAAATAGGGAGCCCAGGGTGGCTGCCATGATGACTGTCCAGGTAGGAGATGGAGGTGGCTGGTGCAGGGTGGGGCTGTGAAGGGAGGGAAAGCCGTTGGGAGGTAGGTCAGAGGAGGCATGTTTTGTGGCTGAGGACTTGCTGATGGAGACAGTTTTTGGAAAGATGGTACTGGTCAGCAACATTAAATTTGTCAGGAGATCAAGTATGATGGAGACTGAGCCGTGGCCATTGCGTGTGGGAGGTGGCATGTGGGACGTGACTTTTGGGGGAAGGAGTACATGGGATGTGAGGAAGTGGAGGCAGAGTGTGTGGACTTCTGAGAGCTAGGCCAGAAGTCAGAGAGAGTGTGGGTTGGAGAAGAGACCTGTTTCCTCTACTCGTCCTTACTCTACTTCCTTTTTTTTTTTTTTTTCTTTTACCATGGGACATACTTGGACGGGATCAAGCACTGAGGGGAAGAATCAGCAGAGGAGGAACACAGGGGGGATAGTTGGCTTGGGGACTGCAGGGGGATGCAGGGGGATGGAATCTGCATCCTAGGAAGGAGCAGTGGGCCTTGGCCCATGGAGGAACCTCTTCCTTCTGAGCCGGAGAAAAGTCCTGGGGACTGGTGGATACATGGGTGAACCTGCAGGTGTGGGAGAGGCAGCTGAAGGGTGGCTCGCCCTTTGTCCCCATTTCTCACTGAAGCAGGGGGTTGTTGGTCTGGTGAGAGCATGGGGGGCAGTAAAGATGGAGGCTTGAGGAGGAGGCGAGGTTTGGAGTGACCCTCATGGAACGGGAAACACACAGATTTCTGGGCAGCATGGAGCCCCCACTGGATTGGCTCCAGCGTGTGAGGCAGACTGGCAGTGTTGCAGGGCAGGTGGGTGGGAGGGCAGGTGGGAAAGGGACTATGGGAAGATGGTGAGTGGGGGGTTGAGGTCAGGGCAGAAATAGGCAGGAGGTTAAGTATGCATGCACGTGGGTGTATATGCAAGTGTGTGCAAAGCAGTTTGGTTAGTTACGTGTAGGGCAGTGTCTCCACCTTGGGGATGGATAAACCCAGGTGTGCTCAAGGCAATCCTTTGGAAGACAGAGGAAACTACCAGAACTTCAATTTACATGATTTTGTATGTCATCGTTTTGAAAATGGAAGGTTCCATTTCATTTTGTTTTATTCCCTGTACTTACATGAATATGAGTACATGTGCAAAGAATATTAAATAAATGTGCACATATCAGGGGAGTGGATGTTGTTTGATGATTGGGCACATGATTTGAAAAGTTTGGAAACCAAGGAGTAAGAAAGCACTGCTCCTTGGAGTGGTACCCTGTCACTTGCTATGTGCTGCTTAATACATCCGAAGGCTCTAGGAATCGGACCACTTCCCTCCACCCCGTGCCGCAGCTCAGACTGTCCCCTGCACCTGGGGCCTGGGTCTCATTCCCTCCCTCCATTGCTCCCACTTAGGCACTCCTGCCAGCCCTGTCTTGGAACCCACAGGACGCCTTTCCTGCCCCCAGGCCTGTGCAGGGCCACGCCGGCTTTGTTCATCCCTGTACTCAGTGCCTTGTCGAGGGCCCGGCACACAGCGGGTGCTCAGAGTGTTTGCTGAAAGAATGAGGACAGAAGACTCTAAAGCGGTCCGGGCCTTGGGCCAGAGCAGCCTGGGGTGTCCTCAACTCCTCATTCTCTGCCACCCCGTCCCTGGTTCATCAGCAGGGCGATTAGCCCCCCTGCAGAATAAAGCAGGTTCCCCCCAGCCCGGTCCCGCTCCATCCAGGCATCCATCCCCTCTTGCCTGACAGCTGAGCAGGCTCCTCCTCCCGCTCCCAGCATGCACCCTGCCCCCACACTGTATTTTGTTCAGAACAAATCAGCTGTGTCTCCTCTCCAAGGCCTGCACTGGCTCCTGAGATGCTCAGAGCTAGAGCCAGAGTCCTCCCAGTGGCCCCCACGGCCCGGTGCGCCCTGCCTCCCCTCCCCTCCCCTCTCAGATCTGCTCGCTTGCCCCTCTCTCCCCTCCTTCTCTGCTCCAGCAGCCCTGGTCCCCGCTGTTCCCCAGACACCCTGACTGCATTCCCACCTCGCAGCCTTTGCACTTGCTGGCCCCTTTGTAGCGAACGCGCTCCCCGCAGGTACCCACATGGGCTGCTCCATTACCTTACTTGTTCTCTGGGTTCAAACATCACCTCCTCCAAGAAGCCCTCTTGGATTCTCTGACCTCAAATAGCCACCCCGTCACCCCTTGCCCTCTTCCCTCCTTCATTTTGCTTCACCATCTGACACGGGAGATATTTATCGCTCATCTCTTTATGGCCTCTTTCCCCCACCAGGCCAGCAGGGGACATATTGTTCTGTTTACTGTTATATCCCTGGCACCCAGGGTGGGCCAGGCCCGGGATCAGAGCTCAGCGGATTTCCCTCAGATGAGGGAACGAAGGCTGTGAGGCAGCCACGTTTCCAGCTCTGAGCCTGCCTCGTCTTGCTGTGTGGCATCAGGGCCATCCCTGTCCCTCTCTGTTCCTCATTACCCCAATTTGTACAATTCAGAGACATGAGTTTGATCAGCCTGGCCTTTGTGCAGGGGAAGACCTCTGGGGAGGACGCCCCACCTATCCGTCGGGACAGGCCCCCCTGGCTCCCCTCACCGCGCCCCTGCAGAGGCCCAGCCCTTACCTTCTGCAGCCACTGTGTGTTGTTCTCCAGCACCTTCTCCAGCTGTCGCACTCGCTGGGCCGGCCAGTCGGCTAGGTTCAGTGCGGCGGCCGGCGAGTCCCTCTGGAGGCTGTTGGAGCCCCCGAAGGCCTCCGGCTCCGGCGGGCAGGGCTCCGGCTCGGGCAGCACGAAGGTGTAGCTGCACTGGCCATGCTGGACGCGGTGTGCCCGGCGGCGCCCGCTCGCCTCCTGCCCCCTCCGCTGGGCCACCGACCCGGCGGCCACGACGAGGAGGAGGCCGCCCAGCAGCATGGCCGGCCGGGAGAGCATCGGAGATGTGGCGAGGGCGAGGGCTGTGGGCTCAGAGCCCCCAGGGCGCTCCGCCTGCCCACCGCCGGGCTCCCCGCCCAGGATGGGCCGCCGCCGTGGCCAGCCGAGGACAGGCCTGCGCGCGGAGCCGTGGCAGCGACAAACCCCTGCTTGGCCGAGCTCTGTCCAAGCAGCTATTTATACTTGCTCCAAATACCACAGCTGCTCGGCTTCCTCCCACCGCCTCTGCTCCCCGCCCGCAGACACCCCCTCACCTCGAATCTTCCCCCTCTCCCTTCCTTCCTCTTCGTTCTTGCCCACGGCTGCCCTGTCCCCGCACCGGCCCTGCTTGCCTCGCTTGGCCTGGACTCTGAGTTCTTTTATTATCCAGTGGAGGCCTGGCCTCCCTGTGAGAAAGAAAACAACACACACACACACACACACGCACACGCACACGCACACACACACGCATGCACACACACACACATGCACCAAACCCCCAAAGCTGCCTGCTTCAGAAAACCAAACGCAACTGAACCCTCTCTTCCTGTCTCTGTCTCTCTCTCTTTCTCTGTCTCTCTCCAACCTCCCCCCACCAAGGCTGGGATCTCAAGTTTCAGCTCCCCTTCCCTCTCCCCCTCTACCATCCCCCTCTGATTCCATGTTAGTGCTTGGAACACAAGCGAAGTGACCCCCAGAGAGAGCAAAGAGGGGGGCAGAGGGGTGAGGCTGGGGAGGAGGCAGCGAGTCCAAACTGTTTCTAGAGACAGAGAAAATCCTTTTGAGGCCAGGGAAGTGGGCGCTCTAGCCGGGAGCTGGCTCCGGTCCTCCCTTCTCCCTTGGGGCCTGGGGGGTTGTTGTGCCCTGGGGTGGCCCTGGCTCAGCAGTTGTGACACTGAGAGGCTGTCTTGTCCTGGGGCAGATTGTTCTAGGACTGCCTTTGGCCAGAGTGGGGAAAAGGATTGCAGGAAGAATAGCTTGGGGTAAAGAGGTCTCTGCTAGCCCGGGAGTCAGAAGGGGCTGCCTCTAAACCCTGCTCCCCAGCCTGAGGCCCTCGGGTGGGCGGCTGAGTTTCTCTGTGCCTCCATACCCTGATTTGTAAGCTGGGTAACTCCCGTCTCTTACATGATGAATGTACGTGAGTCCTCCCCTTGGAAACTGAGGAATATTTGATTTATTAATTTACCTGTTTACTGCTTTAAATCCTGGCTATACCAGCTGTGTGACTTTGGGCAGGTCACTTAACCTCTCTGTGCCACTGTTTCCTCTTGGCAAACGGAGGAAAATAATACCACCCACTTCACAGAGTGTGAAAATTAAGTGAGTTAGAGCAGGAACTAGAGGGTGAGCACCAAATAGATACTTTGTACTGCTGTGATCAGCCTCACAGTTACTATGTATCTTGCTCCCCGAGCCCCCAGGAATGTAAACCCCGCAAGGGCAGGACTTGTTCTGGGGGGAAACGGTCGCTGGGCGGCAGGTACCCAGGAGTGCTGGCGCCTTTCCCGGGTGTGCTGTCTCCCGTCTTCTTCTGTTGCTTTTCCTAGAGTGGGGGCCCGTCCAGCTGTTTGGTATTGTTTTTTTTCCTTTGTTTTTCTAAATCCTATGGAGTTTTGAATAGGGTAGCCTGCTTGGGGGCAGCAGGAACCAGGGGCTCATCCGGGCGATTGAGAACTTTAAACCAGGTGTGTGGGGTTTTGGCAGGAAAAGGAAAGGCCGCTGGTTATCAGCCACCAGCATTCACTGAACTTCCTGTGTGCTCAGGACTCTGCCCACCTCTGCCTCAATTGTCTCGACTGTAAATGGGGTCATACTACCCCTGCCCTTGTGAAGAAGAAGTGTGTGAGTGCAGGTCAGGAGTCTATCCCGGTGCCTGACACAGATGAGCCCAGAGTAAGGGGCGACTGTCATGAGGATTGTATTGGTTGAGCCACAAGGTATAAGCCCAAAAAGGTCAGTGTCATCATTGTTCCCATTTTACAGAGGAGAAACCTAAACCCAGAGCAGGAGGGTGATTTGCCCAAAGTCACACAGCCTGGAGATGCTTGACCTGGAGCTGGGGCAGGAGGGCAGTCTCTGCTACCAGGTGGGTCTGGAGCCCATCTCACTTCCTCCCGCTTATCCCTCAGGGCAGTGCAGGAGCCCAGCCTCCATGAGCTCCCCCCTGCCCCAGATCAATCCCCTCCTCTGTGCACTGCAGGGAGCATCTACACCACCTCAGGGAGCAGTGGAGCTACCCCCCACCACATACATACCCAGGCCACGCATTTAATCTTACTGACCGAAAAAATGAATGTAATTTTCTTCCCAAGGTCCCATTATTACGTGAATGGCTCTCTGTACAGAAGAGGAAACAGGAATACCTGTTCACTGGAGAAATGTGGGTAGGACCAAAAGAAGAGTTCTGGAAAGCTTGGGAGATGACCCTGGCAGCCTCTGCACCTTTATTTCAGCACCTCTTTCTCATCTCAGGGCCTTTGCACATGCTGCTTGTTCTGTGCAGAGCACTGCTGTCCGCCCACCCCCACCTTTCAACAGTGTTCCCGTTACCGTGGCTGTCAACCAATTACCCCAACACTTAGTGGCTTAAGACAAAAATAACCATTTCTTATCTCTTAGGGTTTCTGTGGGTCAGGAATTCGGGAGCAGCTCAGCCGGGCCATCACTGAGGTTGCAGTTGGATGGTGGCTGAGTGAGGGTCATCCCGAAGGCTTCTTTCATCACCTGTTGGCACCTCGGGTTTCCACCTCCCGCCCCAGCTCCCTCGTGGTCTCCTCAGGGGTGTCTCCCAGCATGGTGGCTTCAGGCTTTTACATGGCCACTCGGGGCTACAAAGGCACTTGTCCCCGGAGAGCCAGGTGGAAGTTACATAGTACTTCATGACCTAGGCTTGGGACTTTGCCACCGTCTATTGGTCAGGGTCTGCCCAGTTCAAGGCAGGGAATGTAGAGCCCACCTTTCGATGGAGGTCATTGTCCCAAGAAGAGCACACAGGACAGGAGGCACATTGACATAGCCATCTCTGGGAATTGGTACAGGTAGGGAAATTGACGCATGCTCAGCCCGGGCCCTGAGCCCTGTTCACGTGGTAAATCAGAAACTCCTCTCACAGTCTCACTCTTTATCATAACCCTCCTCAAGGTGCTAAGAGGTGAATTACTTATGTAATTACTCACCTTTTTTATTTGGCCTCAGCCTTTGATATGTAGCATGTTCTCAATATCTGCCAAATGAATGAATGAGTGAATGAATAAATGAGTGAACGAGTGAATGAGCGAATGAGTGAATGAGTGAGTGAATGAATGAGTGAGTGAATGAATGAGTGAGTGAACGAGTGAATAGCGAATGAGTGAATGAGTGAGTGAATGAGTGAATGAGCGAACGAGTGAATGAGTGAGTGAATGAATGAGTGAGTGAAGGAGTGAGTGAATGCAGTGCTTGAGCCAGGCTCTGCCAGTCGGGCTGCTGTGAAGCAGGAGGCGGGGTCACCACGGAGCCTCTGTGGGGCGACACCAACAGAGCAAGCCCAGTTGACACAGACATGGTAATGGCCTTGGGCAGATGGCTGATGGCCTTGGGCTGCAGATCCCTCATCCTCAGTAAGAGAGCGTCAAACAGATTCTACCCACGCCTCCAGGAGAGGTGAGCTCTAGGGGAAGTTTACCAATTGTCAGGCTGCTGAGGATCTTTATTTTATTTTTTTAAAGATTTTATTTATTTATTTGAGACAGAATGAGAGAGAGAGAGAGCACATGAGAGGGGGGAGGGTCAGAGGGAGAAGCAGGCTCCCCGCCGAGCAGGGAGTCCAATGTGGGACTCGATCCCGGGACTCCAGGATCATGACCTGAGCCGAAGGCAGTCGCTTAACCGACTGAGCCACCCAGGCGCCCCATGGCTGCTGAGGATCTTTAAACACAGGTCCTCAAGGCCAGTGTCCAAGGTAGTTGGGGCAAAATCTAGTCCGGAGGCAGAGGGTTTGCAAAGTAACCTCCCAGCCCTCAGGGAAATGGGAACCAGCCATTCCCATGAGCGGCAGCTGGTAGCAGGTAGGAGGGTCTGGCGGCAGGCCCCAGAAAAGGAACCTGAGAGATGTCATCTGGGGTCAGTTGGCAAGCTCAGGGAGTGCGTGTGTTGGTGCCAAAGGCAACACTGAACTTTGTACCTGGTGCTCTGCGCGGGGACTTGTGGCCCCGACCTCACATCTGAGCGCCAGACCCAGAGCCATCCTCCTGGACCTGAACTTCAAGGTCTCAAACAGAACTCCCCATTTTCTATTCCCTCACTGCCCTAAGCAAACTTCTGGATTCTTCCGTCTCTGCTTACTGCCCAACCTTCTCCAGGCACCTGGGACAGAAACCCGGGAGCGGGGTTGGGACCCCTGCATTCACACATTCGCCGCGCTTCAAAGGGCTGCACACAGGTGTAGGGCTCTGTCACTGTCTGGAGATTCTTAGTCAATTCTGAACAAAGGGGCCGGCACTTTCATTTTGCACTGGGCCCCTCCAATTAGGTAGCTGCTCCTGCCTGGGAGTCAGGAGCCTCCCCCAGCCCCGCCCCCCCAATCAGACCTGTTCTTCCAGGGAGTTCCTGTAACTCTTTCTCCCCCTACCCCCTCTTCGCTATTCTGGACATGCCAGAGCCAGCCTGTCTGGTTGCAGGGGGTGGCGGGTGTTCTGGCTCTCTATCCTCCAGATGTATGCTTCATCTGCCTGGAGCTCAGTTTCCACTTCTGTCGAATGGGGCTGATGTTAGTGATAACCTGATAGGGTTGTTCAAAGGATGTAAAAGCTGATTGCTATAAAAGGCTTAACACAGAGCCTGGCACATCCTAAGTGCTCAATAAATGACAGCCCAATACTGTCATCATTCCCCCCCCCCCCCCCACCACCACCCTGCTGTCACTCTCCTAGGCCAGGCTGATTCATCTCTTGCCGAGGGGAGAACAAGAGCCTCAGAACTGAACTCTTGTTAAATCATCTTTGCTGCTGCAGCCAGAGCGATTTTTCCAAGACACAAATCCAGACCCTGACCTCTTTGCTTAAACTCTTCAGTTTCAAACGCCAGACTTTTTAGTGGTTTACAAATCCCTGTAGGATTTGGCCTCCAGCCTCATCGCTCTTTCCTTAAGACTTTGCACCTCGTGATGAGGAGTTGGTTTTCCTTTCCAGCACCCTCTCTGCTCTCTCCAGCCTCTGGGCCTTTGCTCTTGCAGTTACCTCTGCTTGGACAAATCCTTTCCACCTGTATTCCCTGGCTTCCTTCTACCTGTCTTTTGGGTCTTACCTCGGGCATCACCTCCTCTGAGAAGCCTTCCCACATTGCCTCCCTACTTTAGTGGGAATAGGCCTTCTACCTCTGGGATCCCAATGCTCCTTGCCTGTGTGTCCCCCACCAAAGCATCACCCTGCATTATAAAGTCTTGTTTGCAGACTTTGTCTAATCTGAAAACCCTTCCAGGGCATTGACCACCTTTCCATTTCTGTGTCTGTGGCCTGTCGTTGGGTCAGGCTCATTAGTGGGTTCTCACCAGTGTTTGTTGAATGAGTAGTCACCACTATCAGGTTGGGGCTGGAGCTGTAGTCCCAAAGTAGAGATTGAGGAAGTCACCCTTTCTAGCGCAGGGGCAGTAGGAAGTCTAGGGTCTTTCTATTTGGGTCTTGCCTCCAAACATGTAAAACACCCCCCCCCCCCCAGTTTATTTTCCCTCTGCTAGCCTGTTGTGGCCATGGAGCCAGAACATGGAGAAAATACTTATATCCACCTGGAGAATTTGGATTTTGCTCAAATGGCTTAGGCAAAAAGAGAACTTGTTGGTCGATGTAACTGAAAAGTGTAGGGGTTTCTAGCTTCAGGCATAGCTGGATCCAGATGCTTAAATGATATCTGGAATCTTCTTTTCCCTCAGCTCTGGGCCCCTGTTTTCCTGTTGGCTTAAATCTTTGATAGTTCCCACCACCATTACCCCCACCACTGGTGGCAATAATTCCAATCTATCAACTTAGCAACCCCTCCTGAAACAGAGTGCCCCTTTCCTGATGGTTCTTGGGAAAGTTCTGGCTTGGGTCACACGGACATTCCTGAACCAAATACTGTAGCCAGAGGGATGGGTACTCTGACTGGTCAGGCTGGGCCATGTGCCCAGCCCTGGAGCCCTGGAGTAGGGTCAACCTCATGGGACCGAGAGGGATTGAGGGAAGGATAGGGTGGTTCTCAAGGAAACCTGGGTAGAGTGACCAGAGGGAGATGGGTATTGAGGGTGCAAAGCACCTCCCCATCCTGCCCACTCACCAAATGAACTGGCTCCCCCCACTGCCACTGCCACCCCGAGCGAGTGGAGCCTTGGCATCACCAGGGATGCCACGGGTCCATACCTCCCGTTTAGCTTGTGAGAAAACACACCCAGAGGGGGAGGCAACTTGCCAAAAGTCGCACACTGGAATCTATTTTCTTGGAAGCACTGATCTTCCTGCTCCTGGGAACAGAGGCAGGGGAAACAAGATAATTCCCAGAGAATCACGTGCCAGTTTGGGGCTCCTTGAGTATTTGGATCCAAAGAAGATGAAGCCACAAGCCTGAGTCTCCCACTCTGGGCTTTATCTTTACCACCTAGCACTTCTCCCAGCCCCCTTTCTTTTCAGCTCCCTGCATTTCAGCACCCAGGGTGATAACCGAGGGTTGCACGTAGAGCAGCAGGACCCGTCCCCAAAGCTTGAAGGCCTGGAATCATCTGAAAGCTCATCCATTCATATCTGTGACTCAGAGGGGGCCGTCAGCGAGAATAGCTACAAGGGGGCATCCTCACGGCCTGGGGGCTGGGTTCCCAGGGCCAGCATCTCTGGGAATCAGGCAGAAGGCAAATGACCTTTTATGGCCGAGCCTCACAAATCACTCAGGGTCAGTCTTCTGCATGCTATTCCGAGAGGCAGTAACAAAGCCCCACCCAAGTTCAAGGGGAGTGGGAAGAGGCTGCCTCTAGGTGGGGAGTGGTAAGGTTTCAGAAGAGCATGTGGGGTAGGAGAGATCGCTGGGGCCATTGTTTGAAAACACAGTAGACCACAAGATGGTAGGATGGGAAAATGTCATTTAAAGAATTTAGCACGTAGGTGCTCAAGAGTCGGTAGTGTTATGACCCTTGCTATCATTGGACAGATCCAGCTTCTCTTGGCATGAAAATGTCCTTTAGACCTCTGATAGTGAAAGGTGCAGGAGGAAGTGGATTATTTCCATCGGGGCTGCCAGAGAAATTGACCCAGAAGTGCTCCGGGATTTGTCCAAAGTCACTGGCTGTATCCGCATCACGCAGTCCTAGCAAGATGGGCTCCCTTACAGCTGCCTCTGCAGTTAGCTACACTTGTCTCTCCCTGGAGCAACCACCCTGGCCTCAGTTTCCCCTCTGAACAGGGGCAGTGTCCTGGCTCTGCTGCCCCAGAGGCTAAGGGGTCCAGGGGGGAGGACATGCACCCTCTTGGCTGGGCTGCTCAGCCTGGGCCACTAGCCTGCCCATCCTTTCTCAGGCCCGGGGAGCTCGGCCACCTCTGAGCCGGCCTCTGAGCCCGGGTCTGGCACTTACTCCAGGATGTGAAGAATGAGCCTGCTAGGTCAGAGGGCAGATCTATTTTTGAACCTGGGACCCCACGGAGGTCCAGAAGAGCCTGTGACCCAGAGAACCAACATGGCCCTATATATTTTGTTTGTTTTTCTTAGACAAGCACAGCATGTCCTTCATAGAAAAGTCAGAAAATGCATGTTAGCATGAGGGAAAAATAAACAGAGTTTGGATTGTCACCAGCCGGAGGCAAAGACCATTGCTCACATTTTGGCGTATCCTCCCCAATCATTTCCCTCTGTGTATAAATGCATGTATTTTGGCGGTGGGTTTTCTAACACATGCACACACACACACACACACACACACTGAAATATTCTCTAAATTGTTTTTTATTGTATTTTACTTATTTTTGGATTTACCTTTTGAAAAAAGAAATCAGAAATGTGCACAAGATCATATGATATGACCCTAAATACCCATCACTCTAAATGGGCACGTGCCAGCATTTTGCATATTTGTTCGGGAGTTTTTAAAGAAATAAAATATTATTGCACATTAAGGTGGCATCTCTCCCATCCTGCTTCCCAGTCTCATTTACTCTCCCTTCCCACCCATAGGTCCATATACATGTATCCATAAATAATGTATGCTGTTTTTGTGCCTTCAAAATTCAAATACATGTTATTAAGGTGTAAACACTGTTCTGCGTGCACACAGAACCGTGGAGCGCATTTTCCAGCTCTACCCAAACGACCCATATAGATCCGGTGTCTAGGTCACTTTCTTGTCATTGTTGTGCAGCATTCCAACCTATGATTATATGACTCTATTTATCCAGCCCTTAGTAGATGGACATTTGGGTTGATTCAGTTCTTCTCTCACTTCAAATGAGGCTCCTGTGGCTATCTTACCCACGAGCCCTTGTGCCCACGAATAGATTGCCAAATTGTGCTTCCCAGCGGTTGCTGCGCCTGGTTACCTTCCGCCCGTGGGGCATGAGGGCTTCTTTGCTCCACATTCTTGCTATCCGTTGGTATCACAGGCTTTACTCTGTGGAATCCGATAGCTGTGAAATAGTACACGTATTTAAGTATTTTCCTATTTAACAATATATCATGAACTACTGTCCTCAGCAGACATTTCTTCTATAAGCGCATGCTTAATGGTGGCAAAAGCCTCTGCTGGGGCGCTGCCAGAATCTTCTTAACTGATTCCCCGTTGCTGGACACTTTGTTTTCACGGTAGACTGCAAGACTGACCACAGATTCCTCCCATCCCTGTGAGCATGCTCCATTGCAATGTGACTTCCCAGCTCCTCCCACCAAGAGGCGGAGTCTGTTTCTCCATCCCGCGAATCTGGGTTTGCCCATGTGACTTGCTCTGGCCAATGAAACAGTTTCGAATGTGAGGCTCCGGAAGCTCGAAAGGGGCTGTGCGCTGGGGCTTGCTCTCTTGCTCACCCGGGACACTGGGACCAGGGTGGGACTAAGCCTTGCTAGCCTGCTTGAGACACCTGTGGTCGTGTCATCCTGTCCCCCCAGCTGACGTTGGACCAACCCCAGGTCGGTGGTGAGGCCATCCTAGACCACCCGGCCCAGACGAGAAGAATCGTCCAGTTGACCCGCAGAAACATGGGGAATGATACATGTTTGACATGTTTGCTGTTGGAAGCCACTGAAGTTCGAGAACGGTTTGTTAGACAAACCTTATGGTGATAATAGCTCCATCAGCTCTTTCCTTCACTCAGCTAATTGCTGTGAACATTGGGCTATTTATCCCTCAAAAGTCATCGCGAAGATGGAATGAGATGGCATTTGTCAGTATCACAGGACAGGACTCAATATCCAGGGGATCCTCTTTCACATCCTGGTAGGCTGAGACGTGACTTGTGACCCACCTTATTTCCCCTTGGTTTTCCCTCCTGCTCTTCCTTATCTCAAACGGACTCATTCTTCCAGGTTTTCTGGACGGTACCAATATTTAAACGTAAATGTAATCGTGTAGACTGCAGTATTTAATGGCATTTGTAGGAACATCTCTAGTGCTGGATTTCCAGGTGTCCTATCCTTTGAGACACTCTCTTGAAGTCAGGCATGGCCACGTGACTTGTTTTGACCACTGAATGTGAATGGTAACTTTTTTTTTTAAGTAACATATTTTTTTATTGTGTTATGTTAATCACCATACATTACGTCATTAGTTTTTGATGTAGTGTTCCATGATTCATTGTTTGTGTATAGTACCCAGTACTCCATGCAGAACGTGCCCTCTTTCATACCCATCATCAGGCTAACCCATCCCCCCACCAGCCTCCCCTCTAGAACCCTCAGTTTGTTTTTCAGAGTCCATCATCTCTCATGGTTCGTCTACCCCTCCGATTTCGCCCCCTTCATTCTTCCTCTGCTGCTATCTTCTTCTGCTTCTTCTTCTTCTTCTTCTTCTTCTTCTTCTTCTTCTTCTTTTTAACGTATATTGTATTATTTGTTTCAGAGGTACAATCTGTGATTCAACAGTCTTGCACAATTCACAGCACTCACCATAGCACATACCCTCCCCAATGTCTATCACCCAGCCACCTCATCCCTCCCAGCCCCCCCCCACTCCAGCAACCCTCAGTTTGTTTCCTGAGATTAAGAATTCCTCATATCAGTGAGGTCATATGATACATGTCTTTCTCTGATTGACTTATTTCGCTCAGCATAACAGTTCCATCCATGTCATTGCAAATGGCGAGATCTCATTCCTTTTGATGGCTGCATAATATTCCATTGTATATATATACCACATCTTCTTCATCCATTCATCTGTTGAAGGGCATCTTGGCTCTTTCCACAGTTTGGTTATTGTGGACATTGCTGCTATAAACATCGGGGTGCACGTACTCCTTCGGGTCCCTACATTTGTATCTTTGGGGTAAATGCCCAGTAGTGCAATTGCTGGATCGTAGGGTAGCTCTATTTTCAACTTTTTGAGGAACCTCCATACTGTTTTCCGGAGTGGCTGCACCAGCTTGCATTCCCACCAACAGTGTAGGAGGGTTCCCCTTTCTCTACATCCCCGCCAACATCTGTCGTTTCCTGACTTGTTAATTTTAACCAGTGAATGGTAACTTTTAAGAAACGTGATGCTCTGTGCTTCCTTGCCTGACTGCAGAGAACCAGGAGCCTCATGTTAAGATAGCAGCCGCATTAAAATGGTCGAAATCTTGTGAGGTTTCAATCAGCTCACCTAATGATCTCCATTGGACTAGAAGCATGAGAAAGAAAAACATTCTTTCTTGTGTTGTGTTGTTTGTCATGGCAGCCTAGCCTGTTTTGGCTTGAACTCTGCTCCCCCCCAAATATATGTTGAAATCCTAACCCCCATAATGTGGCCTTATTTGGGGAAATGGGTAATTAGTTAAGATGATGTCATACTGGGGGCGCCTGAGTGGCTCAGTCGGTTAAGCGTCTGCCTTCGGCTCAGGTCATGATCCCAGGGTCCTGGGATCAAGCCCCGCATGGGGCTCCCTGCCCAGCGGGAAGCCTGCTTCTCCCTCTCCCACTCTCCCTGCTTGTGTTCCCTCTCTCGCTGTGTCTCTCTCTGTCAAATAAATAAGCAAAATCTTAAAAAAAAAAAAAAAAAAGATGAGGTCATACTGGAGTAGGTTTGCCCTTAATCCAATAGGCCTGTTGTCCATATAAGAAGATGGTGTGAAGATATGAGGGCAGAATGCCATGTGAGGACAGAGGCAGGGACTGGAGAGATGCAGCCACAAGCCAAGGAACTGCAAGGATTGGGGGAGATCACCAGAAGCCAGCAAGAGGCAAGGGAGCATTCTACCCAGAGTCTCAGAGGGAACATGACCTCACCTCCGGAGCTGTGAGAGAACCCATGTCTGTGGTTTTCAGCCACCTAGTCGGCTGGACTCGGTTATGGCGGCCCCAGGAAACGAATACCCTGACATACCTGGCTGATACAACCATCAGTGATGGCAGCCTCTTTCAGTCCAGGCACCCCTGTGTCTGTTTAGTGACACTTCCCGTGCCCCAGGCGCGTGCTCAGTGCTCAGCATACAGAATCCACTCGTTCATCTTTGTTACTTATGGTTTACCGATTTATGGTCCTTACTGCGCGCCTGCCACATGCCCGGCACTTCCCTCTCGGCGCTGGGGAAGCCCACTGAACCACACAGCCCTGGCAGTCACGTAGCTGGCAGACTAGAGGGGTAAACACTGAGCAGGATGACTAAGTGGGTGTGTGTTTGGCTTCACTGAGGAGGTGGCCCTTGGACAGAGACCGAAAGGAGGCCCCACAGGTCCAGCCTTGAAGATTTGGTGGCCCTCTGCCTGGATGCCTCTTCCAGAAGGGGAAGGGGAAACTGTAGCAAGTTCATGGGCTAGAACACCAAGGAGCTATTAAAAATGAAGTTGTAGGAGAAAGAGATTTATGATGCACTGTTAACTTAAAAAACCACTTCAGCCAAGATTTCTTAGATAGGACACAAAAACAGAAATCATAAAAGACAAGACTGATCCATGGAACTTCGTCAAAAACGTATGTATGTGTGGTGGTGTCGAGTTACTCAGGCACAAGGTCAGGAGGCAGCTTCCAGCAGAGGGCGTAGCCCAGGCCCGGAGTAGGGAAGAGCCGTGAAGAAGGAGCACTTGGTCTCCTCGCCTGCATGAATTGAACGAATTGAATTGCCATCCCCCCCATGGCCCTAGCCCTGGAGGAGGAGATGAGATGCCTGGACTGGAAGCTCCAAGTGTTTGGTCATCTTGGCCATAGGGGACCCCCACCCTACCTCTCTGTCCTAGACCCTGATCTCCCCCATCACTCCTCACTGTAACATGACACTTCCCCCCCCCAAACCTGTCCGGGCCTTGGAACAGCCCATTCAAATCCCTTTTGTTTGAGGCCCTCCTCAAGCCCAAAGGCATGTCGTATTTCCTGACACAGAGCTTCCTACCTCCAGCTCAGGTGAACTTGGCCCCTGTCCTTGGCTGGAAACCTTCTTTCCACAAGTCCATTGTCCCCATGGAGCTGCTGCCCCTGTGAAGGGGGCGGGGGGCTGGGGGCGGCAGTGTGGACGGGCCGAGGGGCCAGGGGCTGTAGCTGACCTGGAGGTATGTGAGCAGGGGCATTTCCCATCCTTCAAGCCCCCATCCTCCTCCAGGAGGCCATTCCTGACCCCCACTCTGCAGCACCCGCCCCCCATCCGTGCTGTTCCTCTTCCAGCATTGGACACACTGCCGATAATCGCTGGGAGTGACGTTGCTGCTGATAAGGAGAAGTAATGTCAGCATTACCAAGAATAACAGCACCAGCAGGGAGCTAGAGAGGTTAAGAAAACAGATTCTGGAGTTAGATGGATCTAGCCACTCTGAGTCTCAGTGTCCTCACCTGGAAAATGGGTTTAATATGGCATCTACCTACTTCACGTAGTTGCTGGGGATGACACCAGATCAACATACACCATCCCTAGCATGAGAGCAAGGGCTTAATCCGGGACATAGATTGTGGTTTTTCTTACCGTTGTGGCTACGAGGACCGTTCAGCAAGGACTTCCCCTGGCCAAGGTCGGGGAGATCACAAAAGCAACAGGGTGTCGTGGTGCCACGTTAGGACAACTGAGTTTCAGCAAAACTAAGGCATGGGTTCCAGGTACCACAGTTGGGGCATTGAAGACGCACCGAGCAGACTCTGAGCCCCCGAGGGTTGCGCTCCTGCACACCCTGGCCGCGGGAGGGCGCTAGGCTCACTGGGCTCTGGACTCATTCCTCCTTCGCAGATCCAGGGCCAGCCACTTCACCCTCTTGAACTCAACATCTGCATTTGGAAGATGAGATAATTGTCCCTACCTCATAGGGGCTATGGGGGGGATGAATGAGTAAGTGGATGGGAAGCCAAAGCCCAAGGCCTGGCGCACAGTGGGGCTGATGGGGCAGGTAGAAGCAAGGCCAGGCCTGGAAATTCTGGAGGGCAGACACATTATTCCCCCCAGATATCATCTCCTTGGCAGAAACATTCTCAGAGGGGTTGGCAGCAAGATGAAGTTCTATGGACAGAAAATCTCAAATTGGCCTATTTTCCTCAGTGGGGTATTTTTTTCATTTCATATTGGTGTGAGAGGAATGTTCCTGGCCTAGGAGTTGCTGTATTAGGTTCATTCATTTACTTAGGCATTCCCCATGCATAGGTCACATAAGGCCAACCTAGGGGGGGTTCTCTGTATTTGCTGTTCCCTCCGTCTGGATCACAGTTCCCCCCGTGGACAACTTAGCATTCTAGCTAGGCTCAAATATCTGTCCTCAGAGAGGTCTTCTGTGGGCACCCTATAAAACAAACTCTATCCCTTCCCCACTGTGGTTTCTTCATGGCACTTTTACTATCTGACGTTGTGCTTTAAATGTATTTGTCTATTTGCTCTCTGTCTCTCCCAGGAGATCATGAGCCCCTGAAGAGAAAGACCGTCTCTATGCCATTCACTTCTGTATCTCCATGACCTACCACACACCTGGCATACAGTAGGTGCTCAATAAATTCTGTTAAATGGATGAATGAAATACTGTATGCTCTTAACTCGAATGTTTCCTGAGCACCTATGGTCTATGGGCTGTGGATATGGAAATAAATCAGAAGTAGTCCTTGGCCCCAAAGAGCACTTTGTCTAGGGGAAAGAGGGATTTTGACAAATGCCATAGCAAAACGTAGCCGGGGAATCCATCTCCAGCTTCTGCAAGCTTCATATGGGTGAGTGGAAGGAAGGAGGGAGGCAGTTACTGTGTGCTGAGAGCCTGCTCCGTGACAGGACCTTTCGCATGTCACGCCTGGCTCAGTCTTCACAACAGCCCATTTTGCAGATTAATCATAACGTGAAATTACTTGGCCAAAAGTCAAATTCATGGCAGCACCAGGATGGAAACTGGGTGGCCTGATACTAAATACTCTGCCCTTCCTATTTCCTCTACCAGCAAGGCCCCTCTTGCTCAAGAGAAAGAAGTTAAGTCCAGCCTAAGGGGGCTCAAACAAAAAACTATATATATCGTTTTATATAAAATATAGACATTTTGTATATAAACCACTTCATAAAGTATTTTATAAAATATATATTTATATTTAACATTTTACATTTATGTAAAAATTTAAAATATAAATGTAATAAGTTATAATTATTATTTATTCATGTAATAGCTATATCAAGGAATAGCAGCCTTCAGGTACGGCTGGATCTAGTATTGCAAACAACATCACTAGACCTGGCTCCATTCCCAGATGACCTCTCAAGTCATGGTGGCAAGATGGCTGCCTTCAATGCCTGCCCTCCCCACCCCTCCCCACAGCCCCAAAGAACCAAGTCTTGAGGGAAAAAGAATGTCTCATTGCAGACCTTGGAGTTGGCTAATCCAGAGTCCATTCCCACCAACCACCTCCCACAATGGAGGCTGAATAGCCAAATACTGAACTTTCCAGCCTCTTCTACAGCTGAAGTGGGGGGCACATGATACAGTGCTAGCTGATGAGACAAGCTAGAGTTAGCCGGCAGGAAGAGAGTTTTGTTGCTCCTGTAACAGGGGCAGCTGTGGCCGGAGCTGCCCCTCCCCACTTAGTCTTGTCTTTTTTTTTTTTTTTTTGAAATACCATTTATTCCCCCGAAGGGGTGGTGCACCGTTCCTGGAAGTACTGCAATACCAGGTCGATGCGTGGAGTGGACGGAGCAAGCTCCTATTCCATCTCCTAACTCCAAAAATCCATTTAATATATTGTCCTCGGATAGAGGACGTATCAGATATTAAACTGATAAGAACAGATACTACACTTGATCTTAGCCAAAAGGCCGAGAAGCGATTAGTCTTGTCTTGAACACAAGCGTGATGTTGGAGCATGGCGCATCCTACAACCATGGGGGGTGGGGTGGAAAATCACATTATCCTTGACATGGCTAAGCTGCTGGACTTCCACCTTCGGACTTCTTCCTAAGAGAGAAAAATAAACCTCTATTGTTTAAGCCAAGGCATCAAATTCCCTGTTACTTGTAGCTAAAAGCATTCCTGCTGCTACATGTCTCTGTCAAGTCCCCATAAAATCCTTGGGGAGGTGCCCCATTGGCTTCGATGGCGTCCTGTTCCTGCTGCTGAGCCAACCATGGTGGCCAGCAGGGATGGGATATGCCGACGACCACTCCGGCCAGCACCCTCGCCGCATAGGCTGGGCGTGGGCAGGGATGGCTCCGCAGGGAAAAGTGGGGGTCTGCCAGCAGAGGAGGACATGGTGGCTAAACTCCCTCCACCCCAGGATCCGTGGAGACAACAGACACTTTGCTCTTGGCCCAAGATTTCTTCTACCATTTCCTGCAACACGGGACTTGTTCATCTTCCAGGCTTTTCACTGGGGAGGTGGAGGGGAGGATGGGGGACCACTCCAGCTAGGGGATCTTCCTGGGGATAAAGGACAAGCCACAAAGACTGCATTAAAAGCAATGGGCACAGTGCCCTTTCTGTGCCCAGGACCAGGCCACGACCTTGCCTGAATACATCCTATCACACCTCCATCCTTGCTACCCTGAAAGAAGAGGAAGGCACACCTCTCCCCTTCTCAGTCCTCTCTCCTCCTGCAGGACTTTGGCTCCAGACAGGTTCGAGTTCAAACCCACCTCTGTCACGTCAGCAGGTGGGTAGCTTCAGACTATTATCTTACTTCTCTGCACCTGCATCTCTAACACAGGGGCTTTGGGGGGCAGAAGGACCCTCCATGGGGAAGGACAGAAGAGTGGACCAAGTGTCTGACCCACCGTGGCCCTGTGGCCAGAAGCGATGCCAAGGGCGCTTTCCCTGCAAACCCTTCCCGGATGATCCCAGGATCCCAGGTAGAAAATCTGCTGCCACCTGAAGCGCGAAACACCCAGTGGTGAGTAAACCCAAGCACATGGCGAGACCACATTCCGCAGCCTCCCTTGCACGTACGAGTGGTCACGTGACTGAGTTCCATTGCAGGCCACACCTGCCCCTTCCCTGGGCTTGATGCACATAGGCCTGGAGACCTCCGAGCCACAGTACAAGATAGCGGGGCTATGGGATGGAAGGAGCTTGGGTCTTGGGATCATTGCTCGGGAAAGCTGCTAACTCGCTGGGTGCCCCCGTGTTGGACTTTCGGTGCATGAGAAATAAACCTCTATGGTGTTTGGTGCATTCGCCTTTTGGGCTTACTAACGTTGCCCTAACTTATCTGCTGCCCGAGGGTGGCCTGTAAAGGCTCACAGGATGGGTGATGGATGGCCCGTCTCCTTGAGCCCTCGTCCCTGGGCCGCCAGATCGCAGCCGTGACATCAAGCCTTGAGTGACTCCGGGTAAGAGTCAAAGAACAACAATAAAATAATGGGAGTTGCTGCCACTTCGAGAGCACTTACCACTTGCGAGGCACTGGGCTGATTGCTGCAGAGCCTGGTCTCTCTCACGGAATCCTCCCGATGACCCAGCAAGGAAGGCCCTGCTGGTATCAGCTCCATTGTACAGAAGAGCGCCATAAGGTGTCTGAGGTTGCTTTCCAAAGGGTGGAATCTTTGGAGGAGCAGCATTTCCCTGACATTAGCCTCCTTTACCCTTTTCTGGGCTGGGCCTTCATTCCACTATGTGCCGGGCATTAGTCGTGGGGCTGAGGACACAGCAGCAGACAAAACAGATGGAAATCCCCGACCTCGTGATGCTGATATTCTTGTGGGGAAAACAGGCAATAAACACATAGGCAAATAAATAAGAGGAGTTCAGATGAGGACCAGTAACATGAAGACAGCAAGTCAGGAAGCCGCGGGTGGGCCAGGGGAAGACATGGTGTCGTGAACTTGGATGTCAGAGGAACCCCCCGCCTGCCCCAACCACGGAGCTGAGAGGGAAAGGAGGGAGCCACATGAAGATTTGAGGAAAGGTGTTCCTGGCAGAGGGAACAGCATGTGCAAAGTGTGAGTACAAAAGCCCTGAGGCTGGAATGAGCTTGTGCTCAGGGAACAGAGGAGGGCAGGGTGGCTGGAGTGGAGTGAGTAGAGGGGGAGGGGCGTGAGGAGGCTGCGGAGGAGACGGGGATGGAACAAAGGACAAGATTGGGTGGGCAGTGGTGGGAGGGGCAGAGAACTTCCTTACAGAGATTCATCCGGGTGCCAGCTCTGAGGGTGCAGGGAGGGAGGATCGAAAGGAGGAGAGAGGACGGGGGTCTCAGCCCAAATTTACCTCCCCTGCTCCACTTGACTTGTCTCGCCTTTCTCTTTTCCTTGGCACAGTGGAAGCTGTATGCCTTGGGAAAATGAGGCCCAGGCTTGGATCCACAGGCCCTTGGAATGACGGGGGCACACTCCTGCCCTCCTGGAGAGCTTGACGTGGGACAGAAGGAAGGGACAGACAGTGCTGAGAGAAAGGGACCTCACAGCCCCTGCCCTGCATCTAATTTGCTCTGTGACCTGGGGCTGGTCACTGCCCTTCTCTGGGCCTCCCTCTTCCCCTCTGTTTGAGGAGGGGGCTGGTCAGGTTCCACTGTCTCCCAGCTCTCTGTCCTTGGGCAAGCTACTTAACCTCCTTGTGCTGCAGTTTCCACATCTGCACAATGAGGATGGTCCAGTCCCCGGGACTATGGTGAGGAGTAAGGGTACAATGGCCAGGGTGCTCATAACTGCTAGGAATTCCTATTATTCCTATTATTTTACCATTCTACTGCTTTTGTTATTGTTCCTGTTAGCATTAAAGCAGATCTGTTCTGAGGCTCCTTCTGGCTTTCAGTGTGGCCTGCTTGTTGCCTAAACCTCTCCCCCTCGGCCATCGTGAGGGACAGAGTTCACCGACCTCATCTGCCTGGAGCAGGGGTGCGGACAGGGCTTGCTGTCCCTCTTGTGGAGGGACCCACCCCCTCTCTCCCTTGCAGCTTTCCTGGCCCGGCCCCCTTCAGCAGGGACCCAAGCTTTACTCCCTTGAAAAAGATGGTTTCCCGCAGGAGGAGAAGACAGGACCAGAAATCATCCCTGAGGCCTGAATGACTACTCAGGTAGAATTTTTTGAGAGCCTAGAGAGAGCAGGAGGGGGCAGGAAGGAGCTAGGGAGGACACGGAGATGAGCCCCAAAGCCAGCTGCCACCCCTGGTCTTCATCGGAGTCCAAGGGACCAGCCTTCCCCACATTCTTCGTGCTTCCCTGCCCCGCCCTGGCTTCTGTCCCATCCTCCCACTTCTTCCCTCACCTCTCCAGAGAAGATGTTCTTTCTCTCCCTCCATCCTGCCTCAGCCACTGGAGAGCAGCAACCTGGTCTCTTGATGCCCTACTTGATTAAAATGCAGAAGGCGCCTTGGTCCAAAAAATGTGGCTAGGCCCTAATCGCTCCCAGGCTTCTTGGCTGCGCAGCCCCTGGCTGCTGGCTGCCCTCATCCAAGACTGAACAGGACTTAGAGACAAAAGAGCAGAGGCCAGAGTGGTTCACAAGCCGGGCTTCAGGCTCCTGGTCCAGGGCTCAGGCCCAGTGGGAAGGGGTGTGAGAGGAGCGTGGGGTGGGCAGCTCATGGGGTCCCTCCCTGGGCTTCCATTCCTCTATCTGCAAAATGGGGATGATAATGGAAGAGTTCACACTTAGAACTGTGCCTGGCCCACTGTAAGCACTTGATAAATCCTCTGTAAGACTTTGGCCTTCAGACTCCCACTACCCCCTCACATGCCTTTCCCCCCACTGTCCCAGACTTTTATATTATGTGTGAAAAGCAAACCACGTCCATGGAGACCACTGTCAATTGGGCACTCGAGGCCACAGCCCAGGGGAGGAACCCCCAATGGTCCTCTTCCCAGCTCTATCCCAGCACTCAGCAGACCCAGGGGCTCAAAATGCCTTTGTCAATGTTGGCTAAGCCCACTCCGTGCGCTGGGCATTGAGATGCATGCTGTTCTTTGTTTTTTTTGTTCCCATAAAACAACTATTGTGAAAGAGGTTCTAAAAGGGCATCCAGCAAAGAGTTAAAATTGTGTCCGGCCAGTGGCTTGTGGCCCCTTCCTGCCCCTCCCTGGCCGCGCACAGGCAGTCCCGGCACCCTGCGCGCACGCTGCCCTCCCGCGCCCTTTGTCCACTGCCCAGTGGGATCCTGGCGGAGCCCGTCGGCGCAGCAGCTCTGCGTCAGGCTTTTTCATCACTGCAGAGTTGGCCACAGTGTGGCCGGGCCACCGGCTGTGGGGCCAGTGCTCCTGATGGACCTCTGGGCTGTGGCCCAGGTCCTTCTGTTTCTAACAGGGCTGCAGGGAAAGCCCTACGTCTGTGCCTCTTTGTCCACATGGGCACTCTCTCTAAGACAGACTCCTGGACATGAGCTGATGGATGGCACATGCTCTTTATGTGTGGGGGTGCCATCAGATCCCACGTCCCCGGAGGCTCTTCTAGACCTGCACGTTCACTGCCCCCACTGCCCCATCCCGGCAGTCCCCAGCCTGCTTGCCCCCTTCCTTTCCTTGTTCCTTTCGAGGCAACTAGAGGGCTGAGCATCCTCTCCTGGCCGTAGTGTTGCTGCTCGTCTCTTGGTCAGACAATCCTGGTTGAGATCAGCATTTATTTCTACCTGAGGGTTCACTATCACAGGCACCCATAGGAATTGGGGATCAGTGGGGAAGAGGTTTGGGTCCACAGAGGCAGTAGAGGGAGAGCCTTGGAGTGGGGGTTCTGGAGACAGATAGCTGGGGTTCGACTGATATGATATGCCCCTTGCTGATATGCCCCTTGCTGGCTGTGTGACTGGGCAAGTTACTCAACGTCTCTGAGCCTTAGCTGCATTATCAGAAAAGCCCAACCAATAGAATTATCTAGCTCAGATGGTGGCTGTGCAGTTTGGATGAATTAGTGCATACTCGGTGCTTCGAGCAGCGCTGGGCACATTAGCTGTTGATACTATTTGGGCCCCTACAGTATCGTAATGAAACCTGGAGGGGCATGAGAAGATAATCCCAGTGGTTGTTTATGGAGGGCAGACTGGGCCAAGCAATTTGCATGAACTGGCTTATTTAATCCTTCCAACTGGGAAAGCTGAAGCTCACAGAGGTAAAGGGACATGATGGCCTGAAACTGAAAACCCACCGCCCGCGGCTCCTGGGACCTTATTCAGGTCCCAGTAGGGAGGGTGGCTGGTGTGAGGGTGGCCCGGCCCGCCTGGGAAATGGGATTTCCAGAGCTGGAGCCGGGGCCATAGCACCAGTCTTGATGAGGAACAGATGCACACAGAGTCGGGGGCCCCACCCACCCCTCCTCTGCAGCCCCGGATGAGGGGCGGCGATAGCTTCCAGATGGGCCTGGCTCTGAGCAGCACCTCGAGCGATCCCATCTGGCTCCCCATGGGGCGGCGCTACGGGTCTCCCTCCTCCCTGGCTCTCAGCCCCTCTGGTCCTGGCAGATACTGACAAGGTACCTTGCTTTGGGCCAGGTGACCTGGGGAACATCTGTTTTGCTCAGAGCCTCAGTTTCCCCATCTGAGAAACCAGCATTCTCCATCAAGCTGACCCAGCAGAGCAGTTGCATACTGGGAAAGCTGAGGAGGTGCAGGAGAGGATTTCCCAAACTGTGGAGGGCTGTGCACACGGGACCGAATCTCCCAGATCAGGCACCCCTGGAAAGGTGGGGCTTTTTAAGTTGATTTTACTTTTGTATTTGTATTTGTTTTCAGACTCTGCAATACATAGCCATAGTACAAAATCTCAAAGGTACAAAAGGGAGAATAATGAAAAGTGAGTCTCTCTCCCACCCCTGTCTGCCAGACACCCGGACCCACCCCCTTCCCTGAGGCAACTCTTGTCACTAATTCCTTGTCAATCTGTCCAGAGATATTTTATATGCATACTGGAAATACACATTGGAATTTTTTACCCAATGATGGCAAACATCACACCCTATTCCGTACTCTTTTTGTTATTTAATAATACACTTTAGGGATCTTTCTACTTCACTCCATAAAGAGTGCTGCCTTCTTTCTGACGCCCGACCGAGATGAGAGCCAAACATCGGACACCTGCTCAGCATGGACACTGACCAATCAGGATGGATCCCAGCCGTGGCGCAGCGCGTGTTTGCATTGCACGAATGTGCCGACTCGTACTTCACCTGTCTTCGAGTGATGGCATGCGGGCTGTTTCCAATGTTTTACTTTTTTCAATCAGGGTTGCAAGGAATACCCATTTTGCACATTTGTAGGAGGATAGAAGGTAGGATGATTTTCTAGAAGTGAAATGGCATTCTACATCCATATGTTAAAAAAAATTATTTTAGCTCATATCTCACACCATACATAAGAATTAACTCGAAAAGGACCATAGAGCTAAATGTCAAACCGAAAACCGTAAAACATCCAGACAAAAACCTTAGATATCTTAGATAAGACACAAAAAGCCTGAACCATGAGAGACACAAGAAGTCTGAACCATGAAAGAAAAAAAAAAAGATACGTTTGACTTTATCGAAATGTAAAACTTCTTCTCTTCTCATGGCCCGGTTAAGAAAATGACAAGACAAGCCACGGATCGGGAGAAAATATTTGCAAAGGTCGTGCCTGATAAAAGACTCATGCCCAGAATATATATAAAGAACTTCCACTACTCAATAAGAAGACAAATAATCCAATAAGAAGTGAGCGAAAGATTTAAGAAGACACTTCAAAAAAGAGATACGGCTAATGAGCACAGGAAAAGACATTTAACAGTACCAGGAAAACAGCTGATAATAGCCAGCACCAGCGGAGGGTGCACAGCAAGCGGAACTTAGGAAACAATTTGGCAGTGGAGAAAGTTAAACATGTACTTACCACACGACCCAGCCATCATCCCACACCAGCGCATTGACCCGGTCCAAACGAAAACTGTGTCCACATAAAACAATCATACGCAGATGCTTAGAGCGGCTGTTCTTACAATCACCAAACACTGTAAACAGTTGTCCAGGAGATGAACGGATACGTGACGGAATACTAACTGGACAACAAAAAGAGAGGAAGTATTGATACACACAAAAATAGAGATGCATCTCAAAGGCATGGTGTGCGAGGAAAGAAGCCAGACTCAAAAGGCGTCATACTGTAGGATTCCACGTACAGGACTTTCCGGAAAAGGCAAAACCATATGGACAGAGAGCAAGCTGGTTGGTGTTCGCCGGGGGCACATTGGGGGCATGGGGGAGACCAAGTGCAAAAGGGTGTGATGGAAATTTTGGGGGTGACGGGATTGCTCTAGAGCATGATTGTGGGGGTGGGTACCCGGCGGTCCAGTTGACCTTGAACAACACAGGCTCAAACTGTCCAGGGCCACTCATACATGTGGGGTTTTTTGGTAAATACAGTACAACCCTATAAATGATTTTCTCTCCCTTATGATTTTGTTAGTAACATTTTATTTTCTCTAGCTTTATTGTAAGAATACAGTATACTCTATATACTGTCTATAATATACAAAGTAGGTGTTAACTGTTTTTCTTATCCGTAAGGCTTCTGGTCAACTGTAGGCTATTAGTAATTAAGGAGATTTTTTACTGCACCGGCATCATTGCCCTAAACCCCAAGTTCTTTGAGGTCAATTGTATATGTTTGTCAAAACACAATGAGCTCTACATCTTGAAGGGATGGGTTTTATCTACTGTAGTAAATTATATTTCAATAAGCCTTATATTTAAGAAAACTACATGTATGTCTGTACATATGATAACTATTTCCAAGTGCCCCACAGAGGTAGAGGATGTATGGGTCCATTTGTCCACCCTCGTAGTGTGAGAGTAAGGGCCAGGCTTTGAAGGACCAGCAGGGAGTGGGGGGATGGGGCTCAGTGACCAGATCGGAGGCTGTCTGCTGGGGCCTTGGGGGCAGGGGTTGCTGTTTGCCAGATAACACCAGATCTCACTCCGGCCCAGAGCCACCTTGGGGTCATTCATTCATCCCTTCAACAGTGGCTAGGTCCCAACCTTGTGCCAGACTGTGACTGGGCACTGGGACCCAGAGATGAGTCAGATCCAGGCCTCAGCCTCACAGGGCCCTGATCTGGGCAAGACACACATACAGAGTCAGGGACAACACAGTCATGTTGGCACAGAGCTCATGGAAGAGGCCCCTGGCCTGCCTGGGGGGCTGTCAAGGAAGTCTTGCCAGGAGGAGGCAGAATCAGAGCTGAAACCTCTAAGGTGGTTGGGTTTGCCAGGTGAAGAGGAGAAGAAGGGGGCTTCAGGTGGAGAGCACAGCTGTGTGAAGGAGGTGAGGAGTATGGTCAGGGTGAGGGAGTCCCCGGGGATGGTTTACACACTCTGCAACCATGGGCCTCTCGAGTGCAGCCAGTTTCCTCATTAGAAGAATGGGGCCATAACCTCAACCTCCCAAACTGGATGAGATGATTCAAGATAATGTGTATCAAGTAGCCAATGCACAGTTAGGTCTGCAACAATGACAGGAGGACGGGAGGGGGAAGAATATTTGGGGGCAGGGAGGAGGGGGCATCAGGAAAGTCTGGTGGCAGCCCCTTTGAAACTGGGTCAGACCCAAAAAGGAGGTCCTCATGCTCTCATCTTCCTCAAAGGAAACAAAGGTCTAGTATCAGTCCTTTCCTTATTCCTTAGTGTGAATTTTCACACCCCTCCTCCCACCAGTATTTCTTCTCGTTGAGATCTGCATTTTTTCCCCCATTTTTTCCTTTTTTTTTTTGCAGAGCTGGAACTCATGACCCTGAGATCAAGACCTGAGCTGAGATCAAGAGTCAGACACTTAATTGAGCCACCCAGATGCCCCTGCATTTTAAGCTGGGTCTCTGACCAGGGGATAAAATGTTTGTCTCTTGAGGTCAGCCCAACTCCCATTCCCACTTGCTACCTCCCAGCCAGAGTGGTAATTAGCTCTGGATGATGAAATGCAAGCAGAAGTCTGCTATGTGTGTGAGGTGGGGGTGAGGAGTGAGAGAGAGACGGGAGGGAGCAGGGAGTTTTCTGGGAAAGCTTTCTTGGCACATATATAGCCTCTTTATGCTGTTGCCTCTTTCTTCCTGCCTTGAATGTGTGTGCAGAGGCATCTATCTTGCAACCATGAGGAGAAGTTAAAGAGAATCACATTCCTGACATAACTGGATCACTGAACCAACACCAGCTGCCACCTACCTCCAGACTTTTATATTATGTGTGAAAAGCAAACCATTATTTGCAGGGGGTGATTTGTAAACATTGAACAGTTGGCATGACCATACATGTGTATGCTGGGTGCATATTCATCTTGCTTATTTGCTGACTCCTCTATGAGTTTGGGTTTTTCAGTGTTTACAGTCAAATCATTCTCCATTTAACAGAATCTTAAATAATTAGGGGCTTATTTTCCCCATGTAATGGAGGTTTCGAGGCCAGTGGCAACTGGTAACGTTTCAGTGGTTCAGCAAAGTTAGGGCTGGCAGCTTTACTCTCTTAGTCTTTCCCTCAAACTTGTCACCTCATGGACACAAGATGGTTGCTGCAGCTCCAGACATTGCATCTACATTTAAGGCAGGAGTTAAGTGAGGCAAGAAAGAATAGTTCCATCTACTTCCTCTTAAGCAGACCTCCACTGAGGCCTCATTGGCCAGAATTGTATCAGATGGCCACTTCTGCTACCCTGGAGGCTGGGAAAGCGAGCATCTGGGAAAGCCAAGAAGAAAATTGTGTTCAGTTAGCAAGGCAGAAGTATCTGTCACCCTAGTGTCAGGAGCAGGTGGAGAGAGATTGTAGAAGGTATCCTAGAATTCATTAATTTTTTAAACAGAAGTGTAATTTATATACAGTGAAATAGAATTTAACTGTACAGTTGGATGAGCCTAGACAAATGCATCCTCCAGTGGCACCACCAACTGAGACAAGTTATAGGACATTTTCATCACCTCCCACCAAATTCCCTTATGTCCTTGGAGAAGGAGAGATGGGGAGGTATTCGAGATGAAGAGCCTTTGCAAGTGGCCACAGGACTCAGGATGAGTGGTTCTTCTGTTTGAAGAAAGGAAACCCTGCTGGCAGGGGGCAGAGATACTGGGTGACAGGGTGGATAGGGAGCTAGTTGGGACAAGGGGCCTTCCTAGCGCAGAACGGAAAGTACAAGAAACTGTTAAAATGTGCAGGTTAAAACTCCAGCTCCCACCCCTGAGCTGTGTGACCTCAAGCAAGGGATGGAATCTCTCTGTGCCTCAGTTATCCCCTCTGTAAAATGGGCACACTGACGATCCCTTCTCTACAAGGCTATCTGCGGAGTGAACGGCTCCTGGCGCAGAGGAAGCACCCAGAACGTGAGGGATCTGGTACCCCCTCGACGCCTTCCTTCCTTCCCTCTTTCATTCATTCCACAAATATTGATTGACCAGCTGCTCTTCTGAGTGCGTGGGGGCTGGTGGTGCTCGAGGCTGATGCAGCCCCTGTGCATCGTCTGGTGCGGAAGACAAACACAGGTGAGGGGGCAAACATAAAGAGGTCAAGACTTAGACAAATAAGATCATTTTCTTTTATTCTTTGTTTTTCTCTTTCTCTCACGGCGTCTCATTCAGATGTGTCTGGAGTCCTGGAAACTTGACTAGCCTACCTTCTCCTACAAATGGACCTCGAGAGCTTGTTTGGAGCTTCTAGCAGGGGAGTGCAGCTACTCGTATACCCTTGATGGAAGAATGCTCTTCCTCCACCGGGGGTGGGGGGGTGGGGGGGTGGTCATCCTCTTAGACCCAGCAAGCAGCTTCCAGAGGGGAGGGGAGCGGTGAGGGAGGAAGGGGACACTGGCCCAGGCAGCTAGGTCAGCCAAATCAACCCTTGTGATCAAAGGGGTGACAGATGTCACAGCTGGATGGCCCTCTTATCCAAACAAGATCATTTTAAATCACAATGAAGCCTACAAAGGAACATTTAAACAGGCACTAAGCAGAGAATGCCTTGGAGCGGACACAGGCTATTTAGAAAAGATTGTTGGGGAAGCCTCTGTGAAAAGGTGACATTTGAACTAAGACTGAGAAGTAGAGAAGGAAGGGGGTGCCTGGGTGGCTCAGTCAGTTAAGCATCTGCCTTCAGCTCAGGGGGAGCCTGCTTCTCTCTCTCCCTCTGCTGCTCCCCCCTGCTTGTGCTGTCTCTCTCTCTCTGTCAAATAAATAAATAAATAAATAAATAAATAAAATCTTTAAAAAAAGTAGGAGAAGGAAGAAGCCATGTGGAGATCTAAATCTAGAGGGAGAGCATTCTGGGCAGAAGGTTAAGGATAGCAAGTGCAAAGGCCCTGAGGCCAGAATGAGATTGGTGAATTTCAGGAACAGATGAGGCCAGTGTAGCTGGAGGGGGCAAGGAGGACAGGTCAGAAGATAAGGTCAGAGAAGGAGTAGGGGCTGATTTGGTAGGACCTTGTGGCCATGAGGAGTATGGATTTTATTCTAGGAGTGGAGAAATACCTAAGAGGTAACGATGACTGTGACACAGCTGGAGGAAGGGAGCCATGTCTAATGCCAGGGTGAGTGAGCCACAGCGGGTTCAGGAGCAATCCGACTAGACCTACGAAACACCAGGTGGATGAGAGGGGGAAGGAGACAGGAGGGAAAACCATTTCTGCGGCACAAAACCATTTCTGTAAATAAAAACACGCAAACCCAAGGATTCACGCACGTGAAAGGACACAGGACGAACTTGTGAGAGGGGGTACCTGGGTGGGAGGGGAGGGGGGAGGAGCAGGGTGCATCAAGAGGGAAATTAAATAAAGCAAGAGAGGGGTTGGCCTGAATTGAGAATGGTTAACTCAACTCTCTAGACAGCCACAGTCTTAAAAAAAAGGGAAAAGGAGATCAAATGGGGATGGTAGAAAGCAGCCAGTGGGGTAGGGCCTTCCTCCAGTGAGCTAAAGTAAGCAGAGTGCTCTGAGTGGTGTCTGGCACACAGTAGGGCTTCATGGTTACCAGCCCTGCTGCAGGGGTGTCCAGCCCCGCTCCTCGGACGTCCTGGGCAGTGCTGCCCTCTCCTGGCCAAAAGAGTTAGAGCACCCAGGCCATTCCCCAGGGTATCAGACAAAGGGTATGAAAGGAGAGAGGAGGACTGAGTCGCACAAGGAAGGGAGGAACTCCCACGGGGAAGAAACTGGATCAGGCAAAGCCTCCTGGAGGAGGGGCATCTATGCTGCAAGACAGATATGATTTTTTTAAAAAGATTTTATTTATTTGAGAGAGAGCGAGCGCATGAGCAGGGGGTGGGGTGGGGAGGCAGAGGCAGAGGGAGAAATAGGATCCCTGTTCGGGTCTGGATCCCAAGACTCCGGGATCATGACCAGAGCCGAAGACAGATGCTTAACCCACTGAGCCATTCAGGGGCCCCTGGGCAAATATGATTTGGAGTCAAGGAGATTGATGAGCAAATGAAGGGATGGAGTGACAGTATCACAAGCTACGACTGCGAAGCCCTACTATGTGCCAGGGCTTTACATACCCCCTACCATTTCATCTTCCACCACCTCTGGAAATGAGTGTTATTGCCTTCTGCCGCATTTACAGTTGCAGAAAGGGAGACTCAGGGGGTGGGGGTGGGGAGTAAAAGTGACACGCCCGCCCCTGTGTTCTATATCCCCTATTTTGCCGTGGACCAAGCAACCCCCGTGAGCTCAGGCATGATTCACCCCTGCATCTTGGTGTCTGGACCATGTCTCAGCAGAACGTCACGCCAGGTTTGCATAGGGGGTAGACATGGAACCTGCGTGAACAGGAGAAAGCTCACTGTGGGACCCTGCACAGGGTCCCTGCTCTTTGTCAGCTAGGACACCCCACTTGGAGTCAAAAGTGGGCCTCCCTCCTCGAGCTCAGGGCCGTGTCTCCAAGACCCTTTCTGAAAAATGTTTCATTTTGGAGTTTATGCAAAGCCATTTGAATCTTTCTTAAGGGTCTTTAAAGTCCCGTTTGCAAAATGTCTCCAAAGTATTTCATTTTCATTTTTTGGACTTGGTAGTATTTTCCCATGTCTTAATAGTGAAAAAGAGCAAAAGAGGACAGCAAGTCTCCTTCCCCCTGCTCCAATCCCAGCCCCCACACAGACTGCACACGGTTCTGCAGCTTGCTTTTCTCCGTTAATCATGCATCTCGGAAAATGCTCCGTGTCTGTACACCAAACACTTTCTCGGGACCCCTTCTCAGCTGCGTGGTGTTCCATGGAGCTCCATGCGATTATATCTTAAACGGGTCTCCTACAGAGGTTTAGAATGTTGCCAGTTTTTTGTGATCAAAAACACCGGCCGCAGGGAACAGTTATGTGCCACACACACTTGTTCTGCACGTGGATGAGACTAATCAGAGAATTAAATCCTTGAAAGTGACTGGCTGAGCCTGGGAGGAGTGCATTTTCATTTTGATACATGTCATAACTCCTCTTCTATAGAGGTTGGGATATGTCCCCCCCCCCCCCCCGAAGGCAGGAGGGAGCACCAGCTCACCCACAGCCTGACCAAGTCCCCATGGCTTCAATATCTGGCTCTCTGCCACTCAAGTAGGCCAAACACGGTAGTTCTGTGTGATTTTATTGTCATTTAATTTGAGAGAGGTCGACTGTCTTTCCTGTTGTGTGCATAAGAGCCATTTGGAGTTCCTTTTCCATATGAAGCTTTTTCGCTGTCCGGGAGCAACCCCGAGCGGAGGAAGCAGATGCAGGTGCGCGGGCGCATCTCTTGCATGTTGCGCGTCTCCCTGGGAGGAGTGGGATGTGCTCCACGGGGGCCACGCAGGAAGCGGCCACCTGGTGGAGGGTGAGGTTTTGAGTTCCCACTCCTGCTTCCTTTCTCAGCCTTGGGTTCCTCGTCTGTTAACAGTAGGCAAAATAATAAAATCTACTTGGATGAATTTAAGTTTGTAATGTGAAATGCCCGATACAGTTCCAGGCTCCTACTTAGCGCTTAAGAAATGGTTGTTGAATGAATAAATGAAATAGATCTTACAGTAAAAACCTTTATTGAGCTCTTACTGTGTCTAAACTCTCATGTGTTATTAAAACTGAATTAAGGGACGCCTGGGTGGCTCAGTCAGTTAAGCGTCTGCCTTCGGCTCAGGTCATGATCCCAGGGTCCTGGGATCGAGTCCCACATCGGGCTCCCTGCTCCGCGGGGAGCCTGCTTCTCCCTCTGCCTCTGTCTCTCTCTCTGTCTCTCATGAATAAATAAATAAAATCTTTAAAAAAAAACTGAATTAAATCTCACAGAGACACCATGAGAGATACTCCTCTGATCCCCTTTTACAGATGAGGCACACAGAGACATACAGGACTTTGGCTAAGGGCTCAGAACTGGTCAGTGGTGGAGATGACATTTGTGCCCTTGCTGTGTGGCTCTTCCCTGCCTCTTCCCTGCCCTCCACCCTAGGAGAGGGTGCCATTATCAACCCCCATTCCAGTTGTCCATCGCTGTGAAACTAACCTCCCCAACCTAAGGGACATAAAGCAACACCCATTTTATTATGTGTGTGGGTTCTGAGGACCAGGAGTTCAGACAGGGCAGAGTGGGGCCAGCTTTTCTCCACTGGGCCGGAGCTAGGAAGACTCTGCAGCTGGGGGAGGCGGATTTGCTGTCCCTCCTCCGAGATCCTCTCCTCTGCGGGCAGCCTTACTGCACCTTGTAATTGACTTGAGTATAGACCGAAAGCTCCAGGGACAAGGCGGAGGTGTTTATCACCAGCACCCAGCACAGTCCCAAGCACACAGCAGCCCCTTTATGCATATTTACTGAATAGATAATGAGATGAGATGGGTGGATTTTGAATGGCTTTAACTTGAGCCTCAGTTTCCTCTTCTGTAAGTGAGCTTGCAGGCAGAGCTGCAGCAAAGCTTCAGGAGGTGAAGGATGTGACGAGGCCCACACGCAGGAGGAAGTCAGAAAGATGATCTATATGGAAGGGAGAAAAGCAAAGGAAATGAGCTACTGCCCCCAAAGCGCCTAGCCGGCTCAGTACATTTAAGACATTCTTATTATTGATCATCACGATCATTACTATTATTTTGTTATTACAAGAATGCGCATTTCCTGAGTCTGATGGACCACACAGGATGGTTTGAAATGTTCCTATAAGTGAAAAACGGACAAATATAACTCCACGAGTCACTGGGGGCCCGGAGCTGGGATGTCTTGGCAGAAGGTCAGGAACTGCTGCAGTCATGGTAACCGGCTGTGGGATGTGGGGCTCGGAGCCTCCTCCGAATCCATGTCCCCTCTGTGCCAGAGAGGGCCTGAGTCGTGGACCCTCGCTGCTGTAAATGCCACTCGGCAGAAGCCACCATCACAACGGTTGTCGTTCAGCCTGAGGCGGGAGGCAGCCTCCCCCTGTCATCCACCCCCACCGGCCCTGCTGGGAGAGAAGAGCCAGGAGCCCCCCTATTTCTGAAAAGTGCCTGGTTACCAGCCCGGCTGCTGCACCCGTCCTGGTTGGGCAGTGCCCTCTAGGGACAGGAGGTGGGAAGCACATGCAGGGCGGGGCGTGCAAGCGTCAGGCAGAAATGGGGACAGAGCAAGCTCTGGGGTGGGGTGTCTGCCTGCGGAGGGGGACCTCACGTGGCCCCTGGAGCCGGAGTGGGAGGCGGGGGGAGGGTTGAGCAGGGAGCTCTCAGCGCACGCCAAGCCGTGTTTTCTCCCTCTGGAATAGTATCTGGCCGGCAACAAGCCTCCCTCTGGGCTCTGTCCCTCTTTGGCTGGATGACCCTGGCCAGTTTCGGAGATTCTCTCTGAGCTTCACCTGTAAGAGGCGGTTAGATGGGAGAGTCTCCCTCCCAGTCAGGCAGCCCAATCCTCCGGAGAATGTGGGAGAGGCTGGGATGAGAAAGGATTAGGAGCTGGATGGGACAGAAAGTCTGAGATCCAAAGTTTATAGGAGGGGCTTAGGCCCTCAAGAAACTTTTTCTCCTAATTTGAAACCGTTAAAAAAAAAAAAAAAAAAAACCTTGTCCACAGCCCTCATCTGGAGACAGAGGACCAGGTCCCTGAGGGAAAGAAGATGGCCAGGGCATTGCAGGACAGGAAGCTTCCACTCCCATCTTGATTTCTTAGAATGGTGGACTTTAGAACCTCCAGCATCCTAGAATTCAAATCTCACCAGAAAACAAAATAGAGAAGAGATACATACATGAAACTATAGAATCGGATTGCAGAGGCTTGCAGTCAGAAGCAGAAAGGTGAATGCCTCAGACTTAGGCCCCGAGCACCGTGCAGCTGCAAGTCACCCGAGAGAGTCACCCTCTCCACTGAGCTTGTCCTGGAATGAGCAGTTAGCTCTCCCTGTCTGCCCCCAAACTTGTTCACAATTAGTAGGCCTGGGGTAGGACGCTGAAGTCTGAATTTTTAAAAAGAGCCTCAGAGAATGCTGTTGGGTCACTCAGATTTGGGCAACGGATATGACCTGATCATGCCTCCTCTTCATCCATCAAATTGGGGGGGACTGAAGCCCAGAAAGAAAAAGTGACTTGGCCTAGAGCCCACAGACAGCTGGTGCCAGGCTAGGGCTTGAACCTGGGCCCCCAGTCCTGAGGCCACACTCACCAGCAGCCCGGGGGATTCAGATGGCTCCTTGGGACGGTCACTCCTCCTGGGTGTCCCTGGTCATCCAGAGCACAGATGGGTTCCTGTGGCCACTTCTGTGATTCATGGGGCCGAGAGGCACTGGGGGTGGGGAGCACAGCTCTGCTGTCTTCTGCCTGTGGCTAAGCCCCCTTCTTGAGAGGAGCCTGGTTGTGGGGCCTGAGGGTCCCTCCTCTTTTTTCAGCACCCCCTTCGTCCCCAACCCTCCCCTCGTCCTCTCAGCCCTGAGCATTCCAGGGAAAACCGCCCCACATGGTTTAGATTCACTTATTCCAAACTCATCAGCGTCATGGTTTTATAACACCCGCCCGATGCCCAAGAAGCACTTGCAAATTTCTTTTTCCTTTTCTCTTTATTAAAAAAAAAAAAAAAAAAAGTTGGGGTCTTGAAACAACAACAATAGAGCATTTCAGAGGCACAAACTTTTGCAGAGGAGAAGCTGGTGGTCTGGCCAGGCGAGGAAGGGCTGCAGCTGTCCCCAGGGAGGCGAAGGGGGAGCGGGAATGAGGGTGGGCCTTGGTAGTGGGGGGGGCCTCCAAGGGATTGTGCGAGAGAGAGGGAAGCCTGAGGGTGGGCACTTTCTTGGAGTGGAGGGGAGGAGTGCTCCCTTCATCACCTTTAGCCTCTCTTCCAGCCTGCGGACAACACTTCCCCAAGCCACCCCGGGCCTCTTGGGCCTCGGCCTCTCAATGCTCCTAGCTGCTAGACCTTCTGGGTTCAGGCCAGCCCGTCATGCCAAGGCAAATTGGGAGCACCCCTTCCTGGGGACGCAGGGAGGCCAAGGAGGAGGGGCTAGGTACCATGATGGTGGAATGACAGGCAGTGAGAACAAACCGACTTCTGAGCTAAGTCTTACTTGAGACTCCCCGATGTTCTTCCCCCCCTGGTGCAGAGGTGTCACAGTGAAATGCAAGTGCTCAGGGTTCAGTGGTGGCATGTGGGAGTGGAGGAATCTTCCCCTGCTTCTGACCCTTCCCTTGCTACTTCCTTCCTCACCCCCAAAGGCCCCCAGAGTTTCCTGTGGATCTGCTGTGCTGGGCAGCCAATAAGTAGAAAGCATAGCACCTGGATTTCCTGGGTGACCTTGGGCAAGTCCCTTCTTGGGCCTCAGTTTCCCCAGGGGTACAAGGGGCAGGAGGCTCCAGGGTGGGGAATAGAGCTGCTTGGATAATCTCAAAATTCCTTTCGGCTTTGATGGCCTCTTCTGGGCTGGGCCCGTGGTTCCCCCGGGGATGACAGTCCCATCGGATGTGGTGCTTGGGCCCCCAAAGGACACGGGAGTACAGTCAGCTTGGGAAGAAGGCGGCAGGGAACCACGAGGGAGGGCAGTCACGGAGCACCGAGGGCAGACTCTGTGGCCACAGGCAGGCTCTGGGCTGGCTGTCCAGCCAGAGGCCACATCTGTGTCCACACAGGGCACAGGGAGCCCCCAGAGCCTCTTCCAGGGGGTTCCCATGGGAGCCGGTGACGGAGGGCTGCAGAGGTGGCCACCAGGGATTGGCCTGAGCAGGGGGCACTGGCAGCCCCCGGGTCCCGGGTCTCCTCTGGAGCAGAAGCAGGGTGGTCAGGACTCTCGCAGCCTGCCTGGATCGTGGCCTGGGCCCCGCCCGTGGAAACCCCTTCTCTGCGAACGTGGGGTCAAGACAGGGTCAGGGAAAGCCCTAGAGAAAGATGTTTGCTTTCTTTAAGAAGTAGAGAGAGCAGCAGGGGAGCGAGACACAGAGGGTTGGTCTCTCAAAGTGTGCGTGTTAGTGCATGCGTGTGCGTGCGTGTGCGTGTGTGTGAGAGAGAGACGGAGAGAGCAGGACACAGGGAAGAACAGGAAGGAAAACAGGAGAAAAGGAAAAGAAAGGCGGACAGATCAAAGGTTTAAAGAGAAAGAAGGGAAAGGACGGGAGGGAGGAGAGACGGAAGGAAGAGCAGGAATAAAGGAGAGAGCAGGAAAGGCAGAAGGACACAGGGAGGAAGCGGAGGGTGGGGAGACGGAAGGATACAGTCCCAGCGGCAGCAGGAGGGGCTGGCGTGGGGCAGGGGCTGCAGGGGGCGGAGGGGGGGGGAGCTGCAGGTTTGGGGGGGGGGCTCCTCAGGCTGGTGGGCGGGGCCTCACGTCCAGCGTGCGGTCCAGCCTCCTGTCCTTACGCGGACGCCGGTCTCTGCGGCCCTTCTTCTGGCTGGGGTTCCTCTCTGCACCGAGAGCACAGGGCATTGTTCAGCGCGGCCCGGGGAAGCCCCTCCATCCACGTGCTTTTGAACACTCGCCCGTCACTGAACACCCCCAGGCTGCCGGCGTGGGGCCCGTCACACGGCTTACTTGGGCTTTCCTAAGAGTTGGTCCCCCCTTGGGAAGTCGCGTCTTTGCGCCCCGACCAAACGACCGTAGCCCTCACTTTTGCCCTGACTCCGCTAAGTGTTTGCAACGTGTGTTGAGCCCAAGCACGGCCACGTGGGGAAGTTTCTTTTATTTCTCTTTTATATGACAGGGCACTCTACCGATTTTTTTTTTTTAATGACCTGTGCAAGGGGATAACGTTATCCATGAACTTTGGAGTCGTAAAGAGGGCGCTCCGAAATCCTTGTTATTACAAGGGAGGCGGTCATTCTGAAAGGGCAGAGAAGTCCTGATGAAGGCAGGCACATATCCGTCCCGTAGCTGGGACTGACCCCAGCCAGGGAAGCCTGCCTTTGAAAGGATACCAGGGAGGGCAGGACTTAACCCACGGGGAGGTATGGTTAATCTTGGACTTTTGGGCCGCCTTATGGGTGCTGTTTAGGTAGGCGATGTCCCCAGCCCCCCAGCATCCCCCGGGGGGGGGGGTCCTGCCTGCTGCAGCCCCGAATGTCGCCTGGGGCTCACCTGCTGGGCAGGGCCTCTGGATGGGACATTTCCTTGACTCGGACAGCACCTGGCAGATTGCCGCCTCCTCCCACCCGGCCCTGCCAGCCTCCCGCACCCGGGTCTCCAGGCCCCAGGCCGAGCCGCACGTCTTGCCGTTGTGCACGCAGGGGCTCCAGCTGCCCCAGGGGCCCAGCTCACATTCTTCTGTTGGGTGGAGAGAGACAGACAGACAGACAGACAGATCGGGTCAGCTGGCAGGGAATGTCCTTCAGATCCAAGGGCAGGGTCGGAGGGGTCCCTGTCCCCGAAGACACCAGCTCTCACGAGGAGCAGAGGGGAGACACTTAACTATCTATTTATGAGGGCCCGGGATGGGCGCCGTACTAGAGCATGCCCGGGCCAGAAGCAGGAGTGACCGTTGGCTTTAGAGGGGAAGGCTTCCCTGAGGAGGTGACAGAGGAGCTAAAGGGAGAGGAGGAGATCCAGTGGAGCCGGAAGGAAGCAGGATGCAGGCAGGCAAACGTGTCCGAGGGAGGGCAGCTAGAGTGGGGGCAGGGGGGAGGCTGGGAGGAGGAGGAGGGGCAGGCCAAGAGGCCAGAAGGTCGGCTGGGAGGCCCTCAGGGCCAGGACATCGATTTGACCTTGATTATGTGCCTCTGATGGGCTGAGGAAGGCGGAAGCCATGCAGGGCTATTGTGAGGAAAAATGAGGTCATGGGACAAGAAAGTTCTCAGTAGGGAACAATTTTAAAATATACAAAAATGTATATAGTCTTTCACATTTGATTCTTTCACGAGTCCCCGAGAGGTAGACAAAGAACAGGGCAGCTATTAATACCCTCATTTTGCAGATTAGGCCACTGAGGCCTAGAGCAGGTAGGGGGCCTGCTAAGAGAACAGAGAATGGGCTCCACGTCAGAACGTGGCAAGTGTTTAAGACCCAGTCCGGCCCAGAAACCAGGTCTGCAGACCTGAGAACAGTGGTCCTTCTGCTAGATGTGTTCGTTTGATGAGCAGGGACTGAGCACCTGTCGTATGCTTCGTGCTGTGTTACACGCTGATTGGCAGAGGGCACAGGACAGACCTGGCTCTGACTCCCAGAGTTCACCACCCAGAAATGTCAGGCTGGAAGGGCAGGGTGCTTGTGCCGTAATGGGGGAAACACAGGCAGCTGCTGGAGCCCAGAAGAGGCATGGGTCCCAGGGGTGTGAGGGACCTGGAAGGCTTCCTGGAGGAGGAGACTCTTGACCTGAAGCTTGAAGTAGGGGTGGGGAGATTAGCCAGGCTCAGGGAGGGGCAGAAGGGAACCTGAAAAGGATTTGAACACAGGTCTGTCTTATTCTAGAATCAGTACTTTTCTTGTGACCTCTGGGGCCTCCCTTGGTAATAGCAACGAAGCTGGTGTTGGTAGTGATAGTGATCGTAATAATGGTCTCATGATGGCGTTGTGTATTGAAGGGTCCCTGTGTGTACCTGAAGTCACCGGTTGGGCCTCCCAGCACCACATGACATTCTCCTATGGTTCTTCCAGGTCTCCAGACACCCCTCACCAGCCCCTGAAGGGAAGGAGGCAGGGCGAGGAGGCCCCCACTCACCCTGGCACTCCCGTGTGCTGTGCTGGGCCACGGTGCCCAGCGGGCAGGTGGGCAGACACTTCCCCTTGTACAGGAAAAACCGCCTCTTGCACTGGATGCAGAAGTCCTGGCTGAAGCAGCTCTCGCACGTGGCCCCGCATTCTGCAAGAGAGCCAGGGCCACCGGTGGTGAGGGTGACTGCCCAGAAGGGGGCCCTCTGGGCTTGCCTGAAGTGGGAGTGCTTTGAGCAGCCCAAGTTCTGCAGCACTGGGGGCAGGATTCAGTCTCCTTTGAAGCCCAGACCTGTGCGGGAACTGCATTCAAGAACTCCCTTCCTCATCTGCACTAAGGCTCATGGGGGCAGGTGACACGTCCAAGGTAATGTGGTTATTTGGATGTAAAGGTCAAGATTCCCTTTCTCATTTGAGCCAAGGCTCAGAGAGGGCAAGTGACTTGTCTGAAGTCACATAGCAAATCTGGGCTGTGCATGAGGACTTCCTGCTGCATTTCCATCAAAGCTCAAACGTGGTCATGATTTGTCCCTGATCACAATGAAAATTAGAGTTAGGAGTTAGTAGGACTCCTTTTTCCATTTGAGTTAGGCCCAGAGGGTGAGCAACATGCCTGAGGCCACACAGCAAACTAGGGTAGATAAAGGTGAAGTTTTCCCGCTCTATTAGCGCTGAGACCAGCCAGGGCACTGACTTGCTTAGGGCTTCTGAGCCAGCCTGAAACCAAACAAGTATCTCAGGGTCTGGACTCAGGCACACACCACTTGCCCTGTGGCTGTGTTGGGGTGAGAGGTGGGGTGTGGGCCAGAGGTCTCAGGAGCCCAGTGCTAGCGCAGGATCAGGGAGGAGCCACGTACTTTTGCACCTGTTGACCTCCTGGCCGCGGACGCCGAAGTAGCCGGAGGGACAGTCGTGCACGCACTTGCCGTACTGGCGGATACCTTCCCGGTGGATGAACAGGAAGAGTCTCTGCTGGCAGGTGGAGCAGCCGTTTTCCTCCGAGCAGATGACACAGCCTGTGCAGTTGCCCCCCAGACCAGTGCCCACTGCCAGCCAGACCAGGGTGGAAGGTGGGGGAAAGGGGGAGAGAAATAGTCAAACCATATATGTGAGCAGATCGGACTGTCTCATGGGGCAGAGTAACTGAACACATGGCCACCCAGACAAACCACTACATTTCCCAGACAACTAGATACGGTCATGAAACCCCAGTCTGGCCAAGGGATATAAGCTAAAGCAATGTGTGCAACTTCTAAGAAGCTGCCTTAAAGGGCAGGGGCGCGCCCTTTGTCATCCCCTTCATCCTTCCTGTTGGGTGGAATGTGAACACGATGGCTGGAACACAGGCAGCTACTTTGGATCATGAAGTGGGAAACGTGTTGAGAATGATAGAGAAATAAGAAAAAAGAGCCCAGGTCCCCGAGGAAGGTAGAACTGCTATAGCAGCCCTGGGCTGCCCGTGTAGACTTACAGGATGGAGAAATCACTCTGTTTCGTTTAAACCACTGTTATTTGGAGTTTTCTATAACTCACAGGCAAACTTAGCCTTCATGGAAATAGTGTGTCTTTTTCAGGGTGTGGGGGGTGTGCATGCATGTGGGGGTGGGGGAGACCCTTGTCCCCCTGCTGTGTTTCTGAACAAGACTCCCTTCCTCCCTGTCACCCTCATCAAGCGCTCCCAGCATCATCAAGGGTAGTGAGTTGAGGGAAGGAAACTTTTGTTGCCTCGGAGTCGGCCACCAGGAACCAAAGCTGGGAAGAAGGAGGCAGAGAATACTCTAGAAAGAGAGCCTCTCCAAGGCTCATAGGGGGTTGCTGCTATCCTGACCATCACCTGATTAAGCCCACCACTTAGAGAGAGGGGCTCATGGGAATTCGGAGTTGTCTGCCTGGGGCGGGGGTGGGTGCCTGTGGCTTTCCCTCTGTTCCCAACTCCCAAAACCAACGGAGAAGAGAGGCAGGGTGCCCCTCACAGAGACGGGGTGCCTGCAACAAGGGGTGGCCAGCTTCTCATGCCCCAGGTTGGGCATTCACTTCTGTGGCAGCCCTGCAGATCTGCCCCTTCCTGTGGCTCTCTGAGCAGAGAAAAAAGGGCAGGGGAGAGACGGGCAGAACTGGGAGGAGGGGCAGAGCTGGGAGGAGAGGCAGCAGCCGAAGAACCCGTGCATCCTTCATGGCAAGCACGAGGGGCTTCTCAGCGGCAAGGGCCCGTTAGAAGTAGCTGGGCTTCGATGCTAAGGCCGCGGCCTCACCCAAGCGGCCTGGTTGCTGGCAAGTGTCCCAGCCAGAGGCAGCAGGGAAAACCACTGGAGGTAGGAGCTGGGGAGAGTCAGAAAGTGACCGGGGGTCGGGAAGGACCAAGCAGCTTCTTAGGGGCAACTGGGGACACGTGAAATGGTTCCACGTTTATACCCAATCAAGGTCAGACTGTTTAATAAGCCAGTTACATACCTTGGCTCCCCTGAGCCCACGGCCACCCAGCATGGGACATTCTCAACTCTCCAGGTCTGTTCCCCAACTTTCTATTGGTGCCTCATCTGCCTTTTAGAGGAATTGCCCGTTGTGTGAGGACATGGAGAAGGTCAAATCCTGGTGCCCCTCCCTCCAGAACAGAAACCAAGGAAGTTCAGCACTTCTTCAAGTTGGCAGTGATGGGCATTGACCAATCAGATACTCATTCCTGTGACCCCGAGTCCTGGGAGTTGGACAAAATGAGTGAGGGGCTATGTGGGGATGAGGGTCACGGTGAGGTCTGTGCAGACAAGTCTGGGGCCTTTTCTGCCTCCCCTCCCTCCCGCTCTGGGATGGGTCCTGCCATTTCTTCAAGCCTGATCTCCAGCTGCCTGGATCCCGTGAGCCCCCCCACATCCGGCTGATAACTCCCATTACTGTCGCTTACACCCGAGAACCCTGACTGATCCAGCGGCCTCGCTAATGCCCCTGGGAAGAGAAACGGCCACAGAAGAGCAGAGGAAAGGCTTGTGTGTTTCCAAAGCTGTAGCCCCGCAGGGACCTGAGGGCAGAGAGAGAGCGTGATGTCGTAAGAGGGATCCCCAGGGCCAGAGAGAGAACATCAGCTGAGAAGCGAACAGAGCCCAGATCTCCCACCCAACGGGAAAAAACTGGTTAAATTCTAATAATACAGAGGCCCTGGCAAGGAGGAGAGGAAACTCCCTTCTGATAGGAGTGTAAATAAACCCTGGGGAAAAATCCGGCAACATCTAGTAAATCTGAGGATGGGTCTTTTTCTGAACATAGCAATTTGGCTTGTGGTCAAAACCCTAGAGCAGTGCTTCTCAAACTCTTGTACCAGCCTCTCCTACAGGTCTTGTTACAACACACAGCGCTGGGTTCCACCCCGAGTGTCCGAGTGTCCAGCAGAGTAGATCTGAGCTGGGACCTGAGACTCTGCATTTCTAACAGGTTCCAGGTGATGCTGCTGATCCGTGACCATGCTCTCAGAACCACCGGCACAGAGAAACTCTTGTGTCTGTGCCCAGAGGAACATGAGCAAAGACGTTCGCTGCAGCATCATTTAATAGCAAACAAGTATAAAAACCTGTCTATCAAAAGAAGAGATAAGCTCACTGGGGTGCAGTCCCGTACCCCAGCCATAGCCACATATACGACCCACTATACGTGACCGAGGCGGAGGTGCGGCTGACCTCGTGGATACATCTCAAAGACAAGGCTGACAGCGAAAACGCAAATGGTACAATGAATCATAGAGGAAGAAGCCATTGGTATAGAGTTCAAAACCCTGCAAAACGATACTCTGGGACATGTATGATACTTAAATTTGTATTAAGAGCAAAAGACATAAGGGACTGATAAACACCGAATTCAGAATGTGGTTCCTCCGAGGCAAGAAGTAGGCAAAAAGGGATTCAGGAAGAAGTCCTCTTGAAACTGTAATATTTCATTTCTTAAAATCTGAAGCAAATATTAAGATGGCAAGATTTGCAACAGGTGGCTGGCAGATACGCAAATGTTCATTGTATTTTTTATTCTTGACTGTAGGTTTGAAATACTTTACAATAAAAATATATTTACAAAAATGTCTAGCCTCTATTGTGTGTGTGGCTTGGGGGAGGGATAAGGAAGGGGAGGGGACTATCTTCTACTTCTACCCCTCCCAGCTTCCTGCCCCGAGCCCCGGCCCATCCTCAAGCTGGGGTTTTGGGCAGGAGAAGGTGAGAGAAGTTCTGAGAGCAGTGGAGACCTGCAGCCGTGAGCACTATGTTAGTTATGCCCCCAGGTCCGTTCTCTCCTCAGTAAGGGAACCCTTAGGTTTAGCGGAAGGCTGCCTTCCAAGGACAAAGACTACACTTCCCAGGCCCCTTTGCAGAGGTATAGGGTGCGGTGCCTAAGTTCTGACCAGTCGGCTTCAAGTGGGAGTGTCCTGTGCCACACTCAGGGAATGACCTTTAAAGAAGGGCGGCTCTATTCTCCTCCCCTTCTTCCTCTGCCTGCAGGACTGGGGACTTGGAAGACGGAGCCAGGGCCGATGCAGGGGGCAGAGGGACCTGGCAGAGAGGACAGCCATGCTAACCCAGGGCTGTCTACTTCAGATTCTTGTATAGGAGAAGGAGGAAAGTGTCGCCCCTCTTGTTTAGGCCATTGGGCCTTTCTGACAGGTACTGAGGACAGCACGAGAATGACTGATGCTGTGGGGTCTTCAGCCTCGCAGGTGGGCACAGAGTGATGTCAATGGAGACCAGGGTACCTCTCCTCAGCGCCTTGGTGCTATGTAATCCTGCTGGACCTGATACGCAGCCCCACAACAAAGGGCAAAGGGACCCTCAGTTGGCTTGAGGTGATCTCTGCCACCTGGCAGAATAGGAGTTCAAAGTAGAAATTACGTTCAGTTACAGAAAAACAAAATAGTATTTCCTGCAAACTGAGCGTGTCGACAGAGACTCACACCCGACACGGCTGTCCTTGCCCACCTTGCAGCTGAGGAGGCAGGCTCGAGGAGGTGAGATGCGCTTCCAGGATCCTGCAGCATCAGTGGAGGCGGGCCCCCCGTCAGCCAGCCCCCACTGCCCTCATGGAGCATTTGTTCAGGGTTCCTCTGTGTCAGGCAGAGCCCGGGGCGGCGGGGATGAGCCGTGCTTGGCCCCTGCCATCATGGGACCTCACAGCTGGTGGGAGGGCTGAAGCCCACAGGAGTGGCTGAATGGTAACCCAGATGGGACAAAGCAAACTCTTTCTAACCGGTCTCTGGGAAGAGCTTCGGAATCATTCAGCCTGACCCCTGCAGTTGCACTGGGCATCCTGAGGCCAGAAGGGTGGAGCCTTCCCCACGGTCAGGGGGCCAAACGGCAATTAGAGCTACAGCATTATTTGTACAGTGGTATTTCGACATGCTGAAGACAAAAGGGGAGGGGAGGACTCTCCCCTGATAAGGACCCTCCCCTGACCCTCGGATGGTGTCCGTGTGTGTCCGTGTGTGTGTGTGTGTGTACACATGGGTGTGCATGCAGGGGATGGATCGCAAGTGGCTTCTTTCAAATCCAAGTTTTTGAAGAGTTAGTTCTGCCTCCTGCTGCGTCCTTGGTCCTGGTGGTGGGCTAGGGTGCCCTCTAGTGCCTCTATGTTGTAATGGCCCTCCTGACAATTCTGATGGCCTCGCTCTGGCTTTTCATTACATCTCTGTAACTTGTTGGCCAGAGCAATGCTATTTCTCTCCTCCCCAAGGTCATGGGTGTAGAGACTTGAATGATAATTCTATGAATAATAAGTGATGACAACTAGAGTTTGTACAATGCTGCTTTAGAAAGATCCAAATGTGATAGTTCTTAAACTTGACTGTGCGTTAAGAATCCCCAGGGAGGCTTGTAAAGTGTCTGGTTCAGGCCCAGGAATGTGCATTATAATAAGTCCAAGATAAATGTAATAGGCATTTTGGATGTGTCTTCCCTGCTCAACATCTCCTTTCCCTGACAACCAGACCTGGCAACCGTGCTTGAATTGCATGACCCTGTCTCCTGGCCAATGGTGGACAGACTGAACTAGGGACTGATGGCTCTTCCTGGCTGGGCCAATTAGACCATCTTTCTTGAGAATTTTGACTTTGGGCCAACAGACAATGGTCTGGGTTGGCCTCTTGATCTAAGGACATTTGCAGGAGGGCAGGGTAGTGCCCATGTGTGAGAAGCTTTGGTGGTCACTAGCATCTGTGGCCCCTCTCTTTGCTAACAGAGACCCCATCTGTCTGCACTCTCTGACTTTGAGGTTCATGTGGAGTCTCTCCAGCCAGATGCACTTCACCCCAGGTCCCCTTGACCGTAGTGGCTGGTGCAAATATAGACACATGTCTCAGCAAGAGCAAGTCTTAAGATTTGGGGGGGGGGGGCGGGTTAACAGGTGTGTGTGTGTGCATGCACATGCATGCACGTACATGTCTTTTCTTTTCCACTCTACTTGGATTTGGGAGGATGTAGACAGAGCTGGTGGGCACCACATGACGGGAGGGTGCCTGAGAATGGAGGCCACAAAGCAGCAGCGGGGCCAAGAGATTATGTGTGCACCTGGATGCACCCCGGGGGGCCCATAAATTCTCTTCTTTCCTCAAGCCACTTTGAGTTAGGTTTCCTGTCACTTGCCACCAGAGACTCCTGACTAATATACAGGAGCACAGAGAGAAAGAAACACATCATATGCAGAGGGAGTAAAGCAACCAGAAACCTCATGGGCCCCCAAAGACAGAGTTTCTGACCATCCTCTAAGCCCAGGCTCCAGTTCCCTCAAGGCCAAGGGGCTTGGAGCCCCAGCCACCCAGCCTGCCTACCATGGCTCCCCAATGGGCCCTGGGTTTTAGGGAGCACGCTTTGAAAGCCCCTGGCTTCTTTTACACCCCAACTATCTCCTGGCCTTCATCACTGGCCTCTCCCAGCTCAGACGCACATTTATAAATGAAAGCATTTGAGCTCTACTTACAACCCCCTGGGTTTTTAGGGGGCATGAGAGGGGATGGCACTCCACGTGATTTCCTTTATCAATTGTCTCCCATGATCACCACCATCCTTCCCCACTCAAGATACCAGGCCCCAAATACATGGCCCTGTTTTACTCCAGTATTTGGATGGGTTTGGAATGACATCTGAGTCACTCCGTCTTTCCCCAGGAAATGACAGTGGAACGGATCACATCAGGCTTGGCAGTGTCCAAAGGGACGCAGGCTTATAACAACTCTGAATGCATGCTCTAGTCCGGGGTTGAGTGATCCATTCATTCATCCATCCATGCATCCAACCAATATTACTCTGGGTCAGGTCCAGTGCGAGGGGCTCTATGGTCATGAGCTTTGGGGGGCAGCTGTGTGATCATGGTCAAAGTGCTTTAGCTCTCTGGGCTCAGTTACTCTAGTGTAAAAGGGAGGGATAAGGCTTATCTATAAGGGATAAGGGTTGTTGTAATTAAAGGAGACGGTTCCTGCAAATCTCTTGGCTTTGAGCCCAGCACAAAGCAGGCCCCTGATTCTCTGTGGCTACTGTTGTCATATTGAAGCGATGAGCTGTTCTGTGCCCTCAAAAATCTAAGGACGTGTGTTATGGGTACTGGTGCCCAGGTTCCAATCCTGGCTCCACCACTCATGGAGTGACCTTGGACAAGTATCCTCATCTCCGTGCGCCTCAGTTTCCCCATCTGAAAATCTGTGGCAGCAATTCCTACCCTCATGGGCTTTGGTATGAGGTGTGTGCAAACAAACTAGCAAGTGCCTGGCACATAGTAAGTAGGTGCTTCTTTATAAATGTAAGTTCAAGGGTGCCTGGGTGGCTCAGTTGGTTAAGCGACTGCCTTCGGCTCAGGTCATGATCCTGAAGTCCCTGGATCGAGTCCCGCATCGGGCTCCCTGCTCGGTGGGGAGTCTGCTTCTCCCTCTGACCCTCCTCCCTCTCATGTGCTCTCTCTCATTCTCTCTCAAATAAATAAATAAAATCTTTAAAAAAAATAATAAAATAAAATAAATGTAAGTTCAAGTTCCTTTCCTGTTCCCTCACTGTTACGGCCCATGGTGGGGTGTCAGTCCACACTTGGACCCTCTTCCCTTTCACAGGTGAGCAAACAGAGACCAGAGGTACTGGTGGACAACAGGGCCCAGGGAGATGGTCTTCAGGCAGGCATGAGGAGGCAGCTTTGGTCTTGGGTGAAAGGCAGGTTTATCCTTTCTGTTGGGATCAGGGAATGATCTGTGTCTTCCTACAAGGGTTCCCAACCTTAGGGTGACCCATATCTTGAGAACAACCCCAGGCACCTCATTGCAACAGGAGCCAATGGCTCAACGTTTGCAAGGGATTTCCATATTTTTTCCATTTGGGAATTTCGAGTGGATTCAGGGTCATCTCTGTGATATCATGCCTCCCACCCACCTTCAGCCTGCAGAGCTTTCCTGGAGGGGGTCAAAAGGCATAGGGTGACATCTAAGACCCTGAAGATCACATGTTCTCCCACAGGTTCATGTCCTCAGCAGCCCACAGCAAGTCTGTCACTGAAAAATCCTTAACACCCAAGTCGAGAAATCCAGCCCCACACTTAAACAAACAAACAAACAAAAAACAAGATACAAACAAAAAACCCTAATTTGGATAGATTGCTAACATTTACAAAAAAGCAGATTTCACATAAAAAGCTGGAATTTGGACCTCTCTGGAAAAAATCAGAGTATCTACTAACACTGGGCCTGCATTTCCATAAGGCAATAATTGATTGAAGTTACATAGATGGGGCACAGTCAGGCCAGGCTCCCCCACCATTCCCTTTAATGATCCCTGACACTGAGGGCAAAGGTCAGCTGCCCTGAATTATCATCCTTGAGCCTCCTTTTATCTCACACCCACTTCACTCACTGGTGCTAGGAGGCAATGTAGAGCAGGGGTTCTCAAATGTGGGGGGCATGCGTCGGATTCACCTTGGACTTGTTAAAACACAGCTAGCTGGGTCTCCCCCACGAGCTGGTGATTCGGTGGATTTGGGCCGGACTTGAGAACGTGCATTGCTAACAGTTTCCCAGGTGCTGCTGGTCCTGGGACCACACTTGAAGACTGGAGTAGGGTTAAGAGCCGGACTGTGTGGGTTAAAATCCCAGTTCTGCCCCTTGTCCTTGCCCATGGGACCTTGAACTCATGCCTTAACCTCTCTGGGCTTCAGTTTTCCCACCTGTTAAACAAGCATCATACTGGCTGACCTTCCAGTGGATGTTGTGAGGACCTGAGCAGGCCTGACACCGATGAGGGGCTCAGGATCATTCTTATCGCCACCTGCCATGCGTCTGTGGGAGTCTGTGGTTTGGGACTTGCTTGGGCAATCAGTGCAGAACTTTTTATTTTGATGTCGACATTTTTGGGGGGTGGAGTTTCTTCCTGATTGGGGTGTGCCCAGGGAAGTGTGCCTTGCATGAGAACATCGTGTGTCATGGTTGACTGAGGATTTAACACAGCTGTCCTGAAGGCCTCCCTGGGGGGTGCGAAGGATGGGGATGGAGAGAGACTACTGCCCCTTGCCCCAAGGCCATGCAACCTGAGGAGGGCCAGTCCCTGCCCTGAGTCCTGCTCTGTCCCTGGGGAGGATCCAGAACCATCGTGGGGGTGTGGGGGGACATGCAGAGAGTGTTGGGCAGTGCATCCTCTGATCCTTGCCTGGCAGTGGGGGACAAATGTCACCAATGACCAAAGGAAAAAAACAACATCTGGGCTCTCGCCTGTCCGCTCAGGCCACCACATGTGGGAGGCAGTCGCTGCCCCTAGAAGCTGGCTCAGAGGAGCCCCGTGGCACATCCCTGCCTGGGGGGCAGATTGCACCATCCCCAGCAAGGGATGGGCCCTGGAGATGACTCCCAGCTTGTAGTCTCCCACGGGGTGCAGGGCTAAAGGGCTCCAGCCCTCCACCCAGCCTCTTCTCAGTACCCAGGGGGGAACCTAGAGGGTCTTACGTTCAGCAGAATGTTGAGGTGGTCTTGGTTTTGGAGCCTGAAAAACCACCACTTCCTGGCCGGGTGAGCTTAGATGAACGGGCTTCACTACTCTGAACCTCAGTCTCCTCTTCTGCAAAATGGGGACAATAGCAGCAACCAGCTCCCAGGCACTTGTCTGAATGACACGAGCTCATCCATGCAAAGTGCTTAGCACAACTCATGGCAGACGAATGGGCACTATTTTATTATTTGATTTCTGTGAGATGCATGGGAGGCACCCCAAAGTGCTCCCTCGAGGGCCGGGGTGCAGTTTGGAGTGTTCCTCAAGTTTCCATAACTTTGCACTTTGTCCTCAGAGAGCTGCTGCTGGGGTGGGAGGGCCAGGCTCATATATTGCAAAGGAAGTTGATGATGTCCCTTTTCTGCCGCTGGAGGGTGAGCCCCAGGAGGGCAGGGAAAAACCACAGCACCCCACACAGACGAGTCAGCACCTTGCTTTTGCTCATCCAAATTATCCTGGCAAATATTGCGCTCACGGCCTCATTCTTTTCCAGAGCCGCTCACCATCCCATGTGGGGATGCTGCAAAATTCATTTAAGTACTATCGTCATACCCACTTCAGCGACAAGGAGACTGAGGTTCAGGGCAGTGCTGCTGATTGCCCAAGGGCACATAGTAGGAGGTGGAGTGGACAGTCAGACCCGGGCAGGGTGACTGCAGAAACTGAAAGCTTCACCTCGAGGCCACACCGCGTCCCAGGCGCCAGCGTACCCCATGCCTTGTTCAATCCTCCACACTGAATAACACGTCCCCTTGTCCCCCGACTACAGCCTTGCTGAGTTCCCAGGGCTGTGCTAAGGCCATTTCCTCCTTCCATGCCCATTTGGCCTTGACTGAGACAGGAAGTTGGCCCAGCTGTCCAGTACTGCCCATCCGGGGACTGAGCCCGCCTCTTCTGTATGTCTCCTTCCTTCTCCCCTGTGCCATGCTCAGCCCCGGGACGTGGAGCAAGTTAGCATGTGTGCATTCACCCAGGGGAGCAAACACCTGTCCCCGCTGTTCTTCCTTCAGGTCTCTTCCAAACTCTCTCTGAGGGATTTTCTTTTTTTTTGTTTTTTTTTGTTTTTTTTTTATTTGATTTATTTATTTGAGAGAGAGAATGAGAGAGAGCACATGAGAGGGGGGAGGGTCAGAGGGAGAAGCAGACTCCCCGCCGAGCAGGGAGCCCGATGCGGGACTCGATCCTGGGACTCCAGGATCATGACCTGAGCCGAAGGCAGTTGCTTAACCAACTGAGCCACCCAGGCGCCCTCTCTGAGGGATTTTCTTGGTGCGCCCACCAGGGCTCCGGGAGGTGGGAAAGTCGGCGCTCTAAGCCGCCCCAGCCACTGCTTGGGATCCAGAAGGAATCCTTCACAGACACTGGTTTACACCGCAGGGCGAGGGAGGGCGGGATGGAGGGGGTGGGGGGAGCCAGAGTTCACACCCACATCTGTTCTTTCCCAGCCCATGGTGATCCTCAGATTTCAATCCACGCAGAATCACCTGGCGCTGCTTATTAAAAGCAGAGGCGTCACCACCTCTCAATACATGGGGTTGGTTGAAAACTTACGGTGCTGTGCCTGGTGTTGTATATGTATGAGCTCAGGCGATCTCCAAAAACCACTCTGCCGGGTCAGCCAGGGCTTCCCAACAGTAATACTGCCCACAGAGTGCCCAGGGGTCTTGGCTTCAAAGGTAGATTTTGATGTTAAAGGTCTGGGGTGGGGTCTGAGATTCTGCTTTTCTATAAAGCTCCCCCCGGGAGGCTGATGATACTGGTCCCTGACCTCATTTTAAGAAGCAAGGAGCTTGGTACTGTTATTACTCCTCGTTATACAGATGAGCCAACTGAGGCTCAAAGGCCAACCCCTGGACAGAGCGGAGCTAGACAGAGTCCCCAGAGAGCACCTTGCCCTGGGGGCCTGATGATGGATGAGAGGCTGGGGTAGTATTTGGAAGGGGCAACCCAGCTCCTCTTCCCACTCATTGGAGGGCTTTCCCAAGGAGCCCAAAGTTGGGGATAGTCCCAAGGTCAGCAAGGCAGGAAGGGAGGGGGCCGGGTTTGTGTGCTGCCGGGGCAGTGGTGGGTGTGGGCTGGCTGGTGAAACCCACCTCAAAAGGATTCTAGTGCTCAGGGTTGAAGCATGAAGTCTTTGCCCTGTGTTGCCCCTGCCTGGCCCTCCTGCTAGGTCGCGGGGTGGACACAGTTCAGAGCAGGCTGCTTTGTGCCCGGCACACCCCCACCCTCACCAAACCAAGTCTCTGCTTCCCTATCCCTTAATGAGCCACCCTGACCCCGGCAGATGCATTCTGCCCTCCGTTAACCGCTCATCAAGGGCGGTCACACTTGTGTTCCTCGTGGGAGCCCTGCGGGTGCAGCCAGAAACCGCATTTTCAAAAATCATCATTTTTTTGTAAAAAAGGATTGTTATTGGATTCCTCATCATTGAGCAAGCTACACGTGGCACAGGAGCGGAGACTGGGACCGGTGGCCTCTCTGGGACCCATCTCCCCAGAGTTCAGCTCCCTGTTATCCATGAACATAGAATCATCATGCAGTTGTCCTGAGTGTAAAACCGTCAGAAAATCAATCTGCCTCTAGCCTTGTCAGAAAACCGTCCTGCGTGTGGAAGTGTCATCATGTTGTCAAGCATGTGAAATCGTCTAAGAAACTGTCTTGCAACTGTCCTACATGTAGAACGGTCACAAAATTGTCAAGGAGATGCAGATGCCACTCTTGAAAAAAATATTGAGAAAACAGTTCCTTTTCTTTTCCGGCGACAGGCACAGGTTTGCTGTGTGAGCGGCCCTGGACAAGTTGCTGAAATACTCTGTGCCTCAGTTTCGTCTGTATTTACCTCATAGGGCTATTTTGAGGATCAAATGCATCCTGCTCCAAACCATGCAGAGCAGGTGCTCAAGAAATCTCACTGTCCCTCCCGTGAATGGTGTCCCCCTGCAGCAGGTGCGTTTCTGGCAGACTAGGTGCCTGGTACACAGTAGGTGCTCAGGGAGGACTTGTCAGCTGGGAGTGGACTCAGGTTCTGGCTCCTTCCAGTTCTGGCTCTCTGTGGTTTGCTGTGTGACCTTGGGCAGGTCTCTTTCCTCTCTGATCCTCTCTAAACCTACTTGCTTGCTGTGAAGTACCCTGAGACCTGCGTATAAAGTACCTGGTAGTGCTGGGGCTCAGCCATGGGCTAGGCGTCTTCATGGACCCGATTCTGGGTCTGGCCTCTTCCCACAGGCTCCCTCACCCTCTCGAATCTTAGCAGAAGGGAGAGAGCCCCAGCTGTGGACTCTTGTCTCAGATCTTTGGGCCCTAGGGCAAGTTCCTCCCTGTCTCTGTGCCTTAGTTTCTCCATCTGTCAAAACCCATTGTATGTAAGGGTTCAATATTCATTTATTCATCTGTCCATCAGATGCCAATGTACCAGGCCCTTTTCTAGACTCCAGGAACGAAAGGGTGAAAACAAGAAACCACAAAAAAAAAAAAACCCTCTCACTTGCTTTTATTTGATTTATTAGACAAAGTTAAAAGACAAATCACAGACTCGTTGAAACATTTTAGAAAGATGCACAATATGATTCTAGATTGGAAGGTAAATTTCCCAGGCTCTCTGTCTTTTTCAGCCCTCCTCCCAGTGCCATGCACAGTGCTGGGTAGGCTGGGTGCTCTGGAAATGTGTGTTGGATGAATGAATGAACAGGACTGATCTCGATGTTCCAAAACTAGTGACAAAGGGCGGAAACGGTCTCTGAGTCCTCCCCTCCCCTGCCACCATGTTCTAAAGAGAGCTGCCTCATGAGTATGAAATTGGGGCCTGATATCCGCTCCAGGGCTTAGTGAGGGGGCCAACTGTCTTGGGGGGGCAATTATCTCCTCCCCAGCCTGTGTAAGTGGATTTCTGAATAGGATCCCCAAAAATTGTCCTGCAGGGGCTGGGGCAGGGCTAGACACTTCCCCATCTCCCTAAACCCGAAGACAATGGAAATAGCATTTCATCCCCTGATGGATACACATTTGCTGACTCTCCCCATGTCTACTAGGGAGGAGGCGGAACACGTGAGAGCTGCTGAAGGGGCCAGAGCAGGCCTGGGGAAACCCGCACTGACACCATTTGGCCAATTCTCTGCCAAAGGGACTGAAGAAGGCAGCTGATCTTGATTCAAGCTGCAGATTCCCAACCCAAAGAGGCAAGAGGCTGTGGGGGCACCAAAGGGTGGAGAGGGAGCTAGGAAGATAGGAAGAAGTAGAGCCCATGCTCCTTCCCCAATAAATCACAGCCCTGCCGCAGTGACACCACCTGCGGGGTCGGGGGGCATGAAGGGAGGCATAGGAACATTTAGACCTGACCCCTTGCTCTCCTGCTCACTGGTGATGGGGCCTGAGTTTATTCACTGATGAGTGTTGCGAGGCCACAGCAGTGCCAGAGAAGTAAGAGGCCGCTGTCCCTGTCCCCATCCCTCTTTCTGCTCCCCAACATGCAGGGGAGGGAAGGAGGGAGAGAGCATGATGCATCTCTCCACAGGGCAGAGAATGGAGTCAGGAGCCAAGTCAGTGATGGGGAAGAAGAGAGCTTGGAATTAGACCTTTGTGTTTAAAATTTAGCACTGGGCTGGGTTTTTGAAAACCAGAAAGCTTGGAGATCTGTCCAAATAATTAAGGACTGGGTTTTAGAGATGTAACAGAGAAAAGAGAGAGGGAGAAAAAAAAAAAGCACATGTCATGTTTGCAACCCTCTGTTACATGTTCAGTCTGATCGTTAAGCCACTTACACACAAAGTAGGCCAAAGATTGTCATTCTTAATATACAAAGAGCTCCTAGAAATCAATAAGAAAAACAGGAACAACCCGAGGTGGGAAAATGGGCAAAGATATTACAAGTAATTTAAAGAAGAAAGACAAATGGGCCAGAAACCACATGAAGAGCTGTCCCACCTCACTAATCATTTTCAAAACGAAGATTAAAACAAGAAGGAAACACTACTTGTGACCTATGGGATATGGAAACTGTGTAAGGCTGAAGTCATCCAGACCTCCCCTTTGAGAAGGGAATTTGGGTAGTGTCTATTAAAGTTTAAAATCTGTAGGATGAGGGTAGTAATGTCGTTTTAGAGATGGTGCCCTGATGCCCAGAGAGAGGCGGGCACCTGTTTGGAGCCCCGCAGTTGGTCACCAGAGGACAGGGCTGGAACCCTGCTAACTGGATAGGTGCCTTTGGCCCTTTATCTCTAGCCAGTTGGTCCCCTCCCCCTGGCCTTATGTATAATCTGGCCCCTGGCACCTGACGTGGGAGGCTAGGCCTGCTCTGCCCCCCGCGGCCCCGGGGCTGAGGATGGCTGGGGCCTTGCTGTTGCAGGTGACACCCCTTCCCCACTATATATGAGGCTCCCCATCAGTCCTGCTCAGTAGTGAGGTGCACAGGATGGAGGCGGGAACCTAAGGTTTGGGATCAGACAGATCTGCTCTCAAATTCCAGCTCCATACTTACTCCCTGGGACCGTTATTTAACCTCAGTTTGCTCACTTGTAAAATGGAGACAATCATCCACTCACTGGGAAGCTTGATCCTTCCTATCAGGGGCCTCTCTGTGCCGGGCATTGTTCTAGGCACTGGGGACGCATCAGGGAAAAAGAGGGTCCTTCCCCTCATGAAGTCTGCCTCCTGAAGGAGAGAGCGATTATTTGTGGTAGTGACAGGGAGTGAATGAAAGTTAAGAGAGTGATGGGAGGAGGGTCTCGTCCAAGAATGGCCTCACTGAGACATATAGGAGACGTATTCTTGGCATAGGGACCAGCAAGCATGGAGGCCCAGAGGCCGGAAAGAGCTTGTTATGGAAAAGGGCAGTGGCGGTGGGGAGAGCCGTGGCAGGTGAGGTCAGAAGGGTGGACGGGCCAGCCCAGGGGGTGTGGGCTCGGAAGCGGTTTGCATGGTGCTGGATCTTCCTAGAAGCAGATGAGGGTCTGCCTGTGCTCCAGCAGGTGCGAGGGGGGAGGGGGCAGGGCGCAGGAGCGGGAGCCGGCCGGGGTGAGGCTGGCGGTCGTCCGGGTGGTCTGGACAAGGCTAGCGGCTGTGGAAGCAGGCAGTCTGTGCGTGGGCTACCCCGAAGGTACGTGGCCCAGGCCTGGTGTGGCACATGGTTGGTGCTTACCGATCTGTTACCCGGCCTCAGATCTAAGGAGACCTAATCTGAGAATCCCAGAACTGCGTCTACCCCACAGTCTCCTCCGTGAACGCCCAAATCGCTTCTGCTTCCTCTTGCCATCACATCCGGTTAGGCCTCCTTGTGCTACTCTTTTTTTTTTTTTTTTTAAAGATTTTATTTATTTATTTAACAGAGAGATAGCGAGAGCAGGAACACAAGCAGGGGGAGTGGGAGAGGGAGAAGCAGGCTTCCTGCCAAGCAGGGAGCGCGATGCGGGACTCGATCCCAGGACCCTGGGATCATGACCTGAGCCGAAGGCAGACGCTTAACGACTGAGCCACCCAGGCGCCCTCCTTGCGCTACTCTTGACTTCCACAGGCCTCCAGGACCAGGTCCCTGTCCTGGGTCCCCTCTAGCTGTGAAGCAGCCTCGCCGCTCAGTTGTGCTCCCTACCTCTGCCACACATGCACCACCCTCCAGATGCCGTGAACCCTGAGGCCCCGACAGGGTGGCTTCCTAAGTCAGGCTCCAAGTTGAGACTAGGTGGTGAGTCACAGTGACATCTGCCCGGCCAGGCCCCCAGACCAGCTGCCCAGCAGCAGGAAATGGGGAGAGGGGAGGCAGCTCCAGGCAGGTGGGAGCCCAGGTCACACACTCGTGGGTTTGGATCCCAGCTTTGCCACCTTGACCCACAAATGCCCTTTGACCTCTCTGAGCCTCAGTGTCTCATCTGCAAAATAGAATGATGCCATCCAAGGTGGCCTGGAGGGTAAAGGGGGGTAATAACCCGCAGAGCACCTGGCCGTGTGCCCGGTGTGTGTGCCAAAAGCACTCACCAAATGGGAGCCAGACTTAGCCTTATGCTCTGCTCTGGGTCTAGCTAACCAATTCGTGGCACAGTGAAAAGGAGCTCTTTGGAGGCCCAGCCTGCGTTCCAACCCAGACCCTGTGAGGGCTGTGGGAACCTGGGTAACTGACTTCCCCATCTGGGTCCTACTTTCCCCTTCTGTAAAATGGGTACCAATCTCCAAGGTTGTAATGCACACAAAGCATCTGGCCCATAGTGGGTGCTCGATCAATGGTATGATGCCAGGGGGAGGGACTGAATGGAAGAAGGGGAAACAGGCACAGCATGTGGTGGGGGTAGCCAGAGCCCGGGGAAATGGGGACATTGATGATCTTGGTTCTAACCCTCTCCTGGCCCCGAGGCACTGTCTCCGCCAAACTGAAACCCAGGCAGTCAGAGCATCAGGGCTTGCACAGGCCTGAAAATTTAACATCCACTGTCAGTGGGCCTCAGTTTCCTTATCTGCAAAATGGAACCATCCTTCTTGCCCAGTTAAAACCAGGACAAAGGTCTGGAACCAAGATGGGCAGCGCGGAGCCAGAGATGCTGGTCACTGTGAGCTCTGGCAGGTCCTCGAAGGGACCAGGACTGCGAGTGGGCAGGGCCCGGCTAATGCTGGCTGAGCCTCTGCAGTTTGCAGGAACCCGTGTCATCCCAGTCCTTGTGTTAGATCGTTTCACACACACCGCAGTTCTACAAGGCTGGGGTTACACATTTCCCATTTTCACGGAGGAGAAAACTGAGGCTCAGAGAAATGAAGTGGTCGACCCATGAACTCACAGCCAGGAGTCAGGTGGATGCAAACCCGAGTCCAAGCTCCGAACTGCTGGGGCTCCCGCCTCCCGGATGGCTGCAGACTCCTGCCCTGTGGCTCTCCAAAAGCAGAGGAAAGCCCTTGAAAGCCGTATGTCTCTCAGGGCCCAAGGTCAACCCAAGGGGCCCTGAGCTGTTTGTGAGGACAGATGGGAGGAGGACTGACTCCAGTCAGAAGAGAGGACCTTCAGTGAAGTCAGCTGTGCACACAAATGTCCTGAGTGCTCGTATTCTTTCTTCTTTTGGTGGTGGTGGTGGGGTAGGGTGTGGATGGAGGAGAATGAGATGATCCACAAACTGTGGCCCTTCAGCCAAAGCAGCCCTGGGAGAACGGCAGCCTCAGGCTGGGGCTGCTCAGCCCATGGGGAGGACCCTGAGCCCCTCAGGATGCCCTGCAAGCCAACTTCACTGTCTCCAGGAGTGGGGGCTCCAGCTGCCGTCTCTCCTACTCATATGTTAAAACCCACTCTGGTGGGCCCATCACCTCCACCAGTCTGGAGCCCCTAAGAACAGGGTCGGTCCAGCTAACAGCATGTGCCGGCTGGAATGCAGTGACCGAGGGTCACTGCAGGGACAAGGGTGAATGGAGGGGTACCACCTGCATTTGAGACTTCCAGAAACGTCCTTGGGAGGGGCCGAGGCCTGCTGTACCAGGACTGTCAGCCTTGTCAAGGAAGCTCGGCTCACGGGAAAGGGGGTCCGCTGGAGGGATGGAGAACCAGAGGCTCGCACCCTTCTAATGAGACCTTCTTATAAGGACACTTTCTTTATTTCTTTTTTAAAGATTTTATTTTTAAGTCATCTCTACACCTAATGTAGGGTTCAAACTCACAACCCCCAGATCAAGAATCGCACACTCCACCGACCAAGCCCTCCGGGCACTCCTTATAAGGACATTTTCTAAGATCAAAAAGCCCAGACCATAAGGCAGAAGGAAACCTCCTCCCCCAAAAAGCTCATATGAGATTTGACCACATGAAAGTATCATAAATAGTGATTTCTATTCTCCAAAGGACATACAGAGTTAACGGATGGGTGTCAGACTGAAGAAAGATATTTTCAGTGTCAAAACCAACAGGGGGTCAGTATGTAGGCAACACAAGGAAGTCCTATAAATTGACAAGAAAAATTCAGGAAATGTAATACAAAAGTGGACAAAATAAAAATAAAATATAATAAAATTTGAAAAAAAATAAATGAAAATAAGGGGAAAGAAAATCAAATAAAAATAATTAAAATTGACAAAATATAAAATAAATAGCATTTTAAAGCTAAAACAATAAAATAAAAATAATTTAGAAAAGCAAAATGTAAGAGTAAAATTAAATATGCATTTATAACGTAAACTTAAATGCATTAAAATTTTTAATTACAAGTCAACATTAAACTACTAATAAAGAAAACTTTAAAAATAAAATTTAAAGATTTACATAAAATAAAGAAGAACGAATTTTAAATAAGTGAAACAAACTGAAGAATCAAATAAAAAGTTGGCAATTCGTAACAATTAAAAAAAGAAAGAGAGGAAAATAAAATACAAAATAAGAGCAGGATTTTGCGTGATGGGTGCTGATAATGTGCTATGAATTAAGGAGTCTGATTGACTCAAATGCCTGCCAGAAGGGGGGCAGGGGGGAGGAGGAAGGAAAAGCATGTCCAAAAGACAGCATCTGACGGGGTTTTTCCAGCCTGCTGTGGGCAGAGGGTAAGACGTCAGGCCCCAGGACGGCCTCATCCACAAATGGCTGTCACATCATTCATACATTTATAATGCACCAGCATCACGCACACATGCCACACACATCCTTCCATGCTCGCTGCTGTCCTCTGAGGTCCGGTTTCATAGAGGAGGGAACAGAGGCTCAGAGAGAGAGCAATCATGTGCCACAGTCTACCCTCTGAACGCGGGCTCCTTAGAGTAACCTTCTTTTGACAAGTTAGGTCTCCCGAGGACTTCCAAACACAGACAGGGACATGTCTGTCATCGGGCTAGAATGTTCTGGATGCTAGAAAGAGCCAATCTCCCATGGCACGTGACAGTTACCGCCATTAACTGAACACCTACTCTCTCTCAGGTAGGTTACAGGCATAATCTCGATCCTCAAGACAACCATATGATGTAGATGCTATGATTGTCCCCATGGCACTGACAGATGACATTGAGATTCAGGAGTGGAATGTTTGCACCCAAGCATGGCAGTAGCAGAGGTGGGAGCTGAGCCCATGCATCTCACCGCCCAAATCCCACCCTTCCCGCCTGGCGCTGGAACTCTTGAGAGCACCCCCTATTTGCTAGAAATGTCCTATTTTGCAAGTTAGCCAACGGAGGCACAGAAGGGAGAGATAACCTGCCCAAGGTCACTCAGCTGGTGAGTGGCAGAGCCCAGGGCCTTTGTGACAGCCTGCTGACCTCCCACTGCTCATCTGGGACTTGCTAGAGACAGCCGTGCCCACTTGCCAACACCAGGGCAGGCTCTGGAAGGGCAGCCGTGACATTCCTTCTCTGCGAGTCTCCACCCCTGCGGATGTAGGCACCGCTGTTGGGCTTCAGGGAAAGTGGAGGCTTCTGGCAAAAGGGAGTGGTTTTCTCCATGTGGTCTGCGTCCCCCAGGCTTGGGAATGCCTTTCTTTTGAGCTGGTGAAACAGAACCCCCACCACAATGGCGCACTGGAGCCCCCACCGTGGACCGCAGGGCAGGGGCCCTATGAATCACGTGGCACGACTCCAAGAAATCATCCCAGGGCAGGCTGTGGTGGCCCAGCCTGAGGCAGCCGTGCCCGAGAGGAGTGCCTCGCCCATCCGCGATGGGAACCAGACCGTTCCCTGTGGGACCTGGAGGGATCCCCGAGGTTGGGGCTGAAGGCATGCGTCCGAGTAACACTGCCTGCTGCCCAGGCCCATGGAGACCTGGAGACCTATCCCAACTTCTCCCCGTCCTGGCTCTGTGCCCTTGGCAAGTCAATTGCCCTCTCTGAGCTCGGAGGGCCTCCTCTGTAGAATAACAGAATCACACCACCTCCTGGGCTATTCTGTGGCTGAATTGGGAGAAGGCCTGAAGGGGTGGTTATGCACCCAGCTTTGGAATTAATTGTCTGGGTTTAAATCCTGGTTTTGCCAAACTTACTCTGCCAAGCTATTGGGCTGAAGCATATGAAATTGCTAATATTGGGCTGTTTTTCTGACCTATAAAAATGGCAATATCATATATTTTCAACTAATGTCCCTTTCTCTTAAATCAGTTTCCTCCTCTGTAAAATATGGATAATAGTCTTCACAGCAACCTATGAGGATTAAACAAGGCTGGGAGGCAACTGAGCTCAGTAGAGCTCGGGCTCTGGGACCACGCAGGATTTGAACCTTGGCTGTGTGACCTTGGGTAAGTTACTTAACCTCTCTGTGCTTCAGTCTTCTCATCTGTAGAACAGGAATAATAGGTTTATTAAGAAAATTTAACTAGTTCATATGTATAAAGCACTTAGGACAGTGCCTGATATTGTTACATAAAATAAAATAATACAGGTAACAGCATCTGGCATAGAGTAAACGTTCAACCGTAAAACCAAATCAAAAACAGACTTCTAAAAACCTTTGATGCTAGGAAAAGTTAAGTATTTTTAAAGACAAAAATGTATGTTTTTAGGAACATACATGTGTGTGGAAATGAAAGTGAGGAACATGCTCCTGGGTATCCACTGCACCTGGGGCCTTCTGTGTCGGCCAGGGTCCACAGCCCGCGGTTCTAAGGGAAGGACTGGCCCCGAGGCCGTGGTGGCTCTGAGTCTGGCCCAGGCCTCAGCCTGCTCCCTCTCTTGGAAGCCCACAGCCTGTGGGCCACACACGTCATTCCAGGGGCTCATTCGAGGCTCCCAAGCCCGGGCTGGCCTCTCGTTCTTAAGAAACCTCTGCTAGCTATGGATGCCCTCTTCATTCCATCCCCCTTGTCTGACATTTATCCTAGACCTGGGACAGAGGCACAGCAGACCCAGCACAGCCGAGTCATCCAGGGAAACTGAGGCTCTCAAGGGCCCAACACCAGGACTTCCAGGCTCTGGAGCCGGCTACCTTCCTCTACCTCTCCAAAGCCGCGCTCCCCTGCTCCCCAGTCTCAGCTGCACCCTCGCTTCCACCCATTGCCTGGGGCCGGGGGGCTGAGGTCCTGCCCTGCTTGAGCCTCCATCTGCACAAGCTTTGGTCTCAAAGGTCTCAACTGGCCTTTTTAGCCCAGCATTCCATTATTCTATAAAAAAGGAAAGTGGAACCCTTCCACAAACTGTAAAGAGCTGTGTGAACCAGAGGGCAGTTCGTGGCATTGGATGGGTTTTCCAGAGAAGTCTCTGGTAGGCAGGATTTGCTCCTGTGGGTCTGGAACCTGGAAGACCCAGGCCACACATCCGTTTCCTCTGTGACCTGGGACAAACCAGGTCCCCTCTCTGAACCAGCCTTCCTCTTCTGGAAGGGCAGAGGGAGGACCCATGTCCGCCCGGCAGGATCAGTGCAAAAGGCCCACACTATGTCTGGCGCCCACCGGCTGCTGAGGGGTGTCTGATGCAGGAGGATATTAAGGGCTCTGACTGATCGCTCCATCTTCTGGGGCTAAAAGTCCCATGCCTTGGGAAGGACGTGGCCACCAGACTCAGGGCCACCAAAAATAGGCAGACGACTTGCAAAATGTGCCAGAGGCGGTCACTGCTCATTGAGGCAATTTGGTGTAGCACGTGGAGCTCTGCAGTCAGACTCCCTGGGTTCACATGCCTCCTGCTCTGGGGCCCACGGGGCCTCAGTCTCCCCATCTGCGATACAGGGACCCTCCTACGACCTGTCTCTGAGAGATTTATGAGGACGTTATTGGGCTCAGCTGATCCAGCAGCCTCCACACTTCCCTGACAGAGGTAAAAATTCTAGTTTTATATCAGTTCACGCACAGCATGCAGAATACACAGATCAGTACAAACACACACTCTCACACATCCCCATCTATGTGCACACACATGAGCATGCACACTCACTTACTCATACACACACTCACATATATGTGTAAACAGAAACACATTTCTCAAAATAATGTTTAATCTTAAGACTTGCAATACATTCTGATATTTTCTACAAAGGAGGTTAGCTAACTCTAGCCTATGGGCCAAATCCGGCCCTTGGCCTTGTTGTATGGCCTATGAACCGAGAAGGGTTTACAACAACAGCAACAAAGAAGAGTATGGGACAGGTCATATGTGGCCTGCAAAGCAGGAAATATTTACTATCTGGCCCTCTACAAAAAACGTTTCCTGACCCCCTGACCCCCGTTTTATTCTATCCTATACTGTCGTGTTCTGTTCCGTTGCACTGTATTCCACTTCATTCAAAATTGTTGTCTGTACTTACTAAATTTAGTTCCCCGATCTGTTGATGGGTTGCAAACCTCAGTTTGAAAACTTTGCATTCATACAAGCGTCAGTTTTTTTACTAGATGGAAAAGTGGATGAATAAACAGTGAACTGATAGACGGACACAAAGACACAGGAGAACAAAATGGATAAGGTCACCTTCGCCAAACAACGTCCCCTCGTTGAGCGTCAGATTGCTCAGCTGAGACCAGGAATGCCCCTGACCTGCCGCTGAAGGCTGTGTGGAGGGGCAGTGGGGTCCTGTCCTTGTCAGTCTTTCTGATGGGTCTGTAACTGACATCTCAAGGAGACACTGAGCCCTTTGGCAGGTGGGACAGTGGAGCGCATCTCTACCGTCCTTGTCAACACCTAGTCAGAGCCTGGCCTAGGGGAGGGGCTCAATGCATATTTCTCTGGGATAAAGGTGACATGCAAGTGGCGTCCAAGGCCCCTCTGTGACTGGACTCTCACCCTGTCTGCAATCGGACCTCTACTTCCTCCGGCCACACAGCCCCTTCGGCCTTTTCCACCTGACCAGACCCTCCCTTCCTCCTGCTGGAGTCCCCATCCCCATCCCAGCTACCACCTTGCCTGACAAAAGCCCTGTGATAAGGCTCCTCTCAGATGCCTCCACCTTGCAGTCCCTGGCAAGTCATCAGCAGGACCCATGTGTATTTCCATGCACAGGCTTTGGAACTTCCAAAATGCTGGGTCCATGTCCCCGATGTTGGGAGTTCCTGGACAGTTCTCTGAGCCTCAGTTCCCTTGTCTGGGAAATGGGTGTCCACCAGACAGCGTCATAGTGAGGATTCCCACTGTGCAGAGCTCGTGGCACATGGCCAGCCCTCACTAAGTGGCCTCAAGGTCTCCTCTGGTGACGGGGCGGGGGCTGGACAGGGAGGTGGGTTCCCCCAACGGTGGGGGCATGGGAGGTGAGGCAGCATCTCCTCTGAGCCCAAGCTTGGCTCCAGAACTGGCCACAGAGGGAGAGGGCATGGGCGCAGAGACAAGTTTACTGAGTACCTACTATGCACCAAACATACTGCTTTCCTTTTCTCAACCAGCTGTATTTTATGAAGAAACCCAGGCCCAAAGGGGCCAAAGTGCCTTGCCTGAGGTAGCGTTCTACTGACACATGATGCCTTTCCTGGGCCCCCCACGTGCAGTTAAACCCCTCACTCCATCCTCTAGCAGTTGGTTCTCCTTCCAGAGCTGCCCCTGACATACATCTTGACCTGGTACAACCTGGAGGCCAGCACTGAGGGGGATGCACCTTGTTCTGGGCCCGCCCGGCCCTGGCCCAGCCCTGCAGACAAGAAACCTGGGTCCTTCCCCATCTCTGCCACTGCCTTGGGCACCTGCCTGCTGGGGCTCAGCTTCCCTGCTATAGACAGGGGACAGTGCTGCCTGCCCGGCGGTTGCAGAGAATGATCACACTCACCCCACCCAAGGGAGGCGCTGCTCACTGAGCAAATGAAGAATGAAGAGGCTCACCGAGGGGACAAGGGCAGAAGTCAGGTTCAACCCACACGAAACCGCCCAGTCCAGAGAGCATCCCAGCCTGCTGTAAAATGGGAGGAAGAAGTGGTAGAATCTTTATAAAGCACCTACTCTATGCTTCCAGACACCTTCCCTCTGGGACTGTGGTGAATCTTCCCAACTATTAGAGGGGTATATACAACTGTTCCCATTTCACAGACGTGGAACAACAGACTGGAGAAGGCATGTGGCCTGCCCAAGGTCACACACCTAGGGCAGGAGAGGGCTCGGGATTTGAACCCAGGGCTATCTGAATTCCAGAGTTGAACTCCCCGAATTCCCTCTGCCTCTTGCTGCCTCGGGTCTAGAAGGATCTGAAATCACCATGTGAATGTGGGGGGGACTCTTGCCTCCACCAGACCCCCTCTCCAGCCTTGAACGTCAGGGAAGTCCGTCACAGCCTGTCTTCTCCTCATTGCCTAAATGAAGCTCCGTATCATGGGTTGGGGGTTGCAGACCAGAGTTCCCTCACACTCCCTGCCTGTCCCATTGCCAGGACACCCCAGCATGTCTCAAGAGAAATGTTTCCATCTGGTTCTGATTCATTTACACTTAATTAATCAACATGTTGTTTTGTAAGAGACAGTTGAGATCCAAGAATCTTTCTCAAGCTTTTTCTTTCATTCTTTCTTGTCTTAGAAACAGAAAAATTGAAAAAAAGAAAGAAAGAAAGAAACAGAAAAATTGGGTTTCATCAGAAAACAGTGACGCCAGAGCTTGAAGAAGCATGGGTCTGCGGGTGCCAGGCCCCGAGGGTGACAGCTCAGCCTGGGCAGCTGCTGGGCCTTGCAGAGCAGGCCGAAGACTGAGGCCTGGGACTCGGGCATGGAGGGGAGGCTGGGGAAGTCAGGGAAGGGCATCCCTCCACCCTGGTAACTGCTTAAGAGCAGGCCCCGGGTCCGTGCACCTTGGCATCTCCAAGTTTCCCAGCACAGAGCCTGGCACAGAGCCTGCCCTGTAGCTGTTGTTGAATGAACAAGTGAAGAGATGGATGCATGGAGCACGGCCAGGGCTTAGGTGCCTTCAGGACACATTCTCCTTCTACAGTGACAGCAAAATGTCAAAGCCGGTAAGACCCTCAGGGATGTCGTGTGGAGTTTCCTAAGCAGCTGTCTCATGAAAAATAGCCCTCTGCTGCATAATTAGTTTGGGAAAGGTCCTGCTGTCTAGCCCCACCACTTCACCATGAATGCTCCGATAAGTCCTGCAGTCAAGAAATCTGCCAAACCCAACATTTCCCAAACCTATTTGGCCAGGACGCCTATGACCACTTTGCAGAATATGCTACAGGAAGGGGTTTCCTACCCCTCCACCCTCACCCCAGGGCCAATGGGGAAACAGGCCATTGGCAGGAGCTGAGGAGTCCACTCACCCGAAGTCACACAGTACAAAGGGGCCTGGGATGGGACTGAAATCCAAGACTCTCCATCGCACCTGACTGATAAGTGGAGCTATAAGCTTCTCTGGAAACGCTGGATGGGCATGTTTACGTCCCATAAACAAGGCGTCAACTACGGTGGGGAGGGGCACCGAGAGCCCCCTTGCCAAACTGGGGCAGCATTGGGAGCAGCCATGCCCAAGCTCCTGACCGAGCAACTGGGGATGGGGAAAGGATTAGAAGTTTTCTTTTTCTTTAATCTTTGTGTGTGTGTGTCTTTTTAGAACTGTGAAGCGTCTTAAAGATCTCCCCAACGAGCTCCTCTTCAGATGGGGAACGGAGACTCTGGGAGGGGAAAGCCAACACAGCTCAGGAGCCATCCTGACAGATGGAGTGGGATTCTAGCCTGCATTGCTACTCACCCGTAGCAACCTTGGACAAATCAGTTTCCCTCTCTGAATCCTCATCCAGATCATAAGCAGCCCTCCCCCCTGCCCCCCCCCCGACCCCAACGAGGCTGTTGTGAGTAGCCAGGGACACCATGCACAGGAAATGAAGACGACTGGTACCTACAAGTGCCCACTAGGAGCCTGTGTACTTGGCTACTCAACAAACACACTAATTCAGTCTTGCCCACATCTGCCTTCAGAGTTGGATACTTCAGATTATTATTCCTCTTGTTAAAGAGGAGTCAGTGAGGAGAAAGTTTTTATTTTTATTTCTTTGGTCCGTTTTAAAACAGAAAAATCTTAGAGATGTTCTAAAAGAGCCTTAGATGGGTAAACCCAGGCTCAGAGAGGCAAAGTGACTTCCCCAAGGTCACTCAGCTGGTCACTGGGGAAGCTGATTCCAGAGACTATAGACTCAGCCACTATACATGGGACATTCACAGAGGAGCATCCCCATGAAGTCCCAAACTTGCCCCAGCTCACCTGAAGCCCACCCACTGCTCGGACCCCTGGGTCCCTCCATCCAGTCACACGGGGGATTGGAGCCCTTTGGGCCAGTCACCCCCACCCAATCCCACCTCTGCATTCTCCCATAGCCCCTCTCTGCTTCCTGCTCCAGTCCAGGAGTGAGTGTGTCCATGCAGGGCTTTTCACTCAAATGGACTAGAAGCTCCTAGAGGGCAGACTCTCTTATTCCCATGTAGCCTTGTTCAGACCTAACACCACAGCTGGAAAAAAAGAAGACACTGGGTCTTCCGCTCACCTGCTGGACAATTTAGCAAATTTACCTAACCTGTTGAGCCTCGGCACCCGGCTTTATAAAATGGGATGAGTGCTGTCATGAGGATGCGGTGGGGATTCCCTTGGCACAGTGGCTGGCATTCCAAGGTTGGCTCTCAGACTGGTACCAGCTCAGGAGACTTGCTGGCCTGCTTGCCCTCCTCAGCCCCACGGGCTTTGCCGACCCCCACACTGCAGCGACAGCCTCAAACCCATCTCTTGAGGACATTCTGACTCTCACAGTGAGCGGCTGTGGCATAGGACCCTGAGGGTGCAAGGGGCCCCTCTGTGCCCCAGGTCCATTTACAGTCTGAACCTTGGTTTACCTTCCGAGTGTTCCCAGGAGGTCAAGATGGAAAAACGGAGGGGCTCTGGGACTTCTTCCAGGTCATCTCAGAATAAATGGACGTAAATTCAGGTCTCAGGTCTCCCTGAATTCACAAAGCTCATGTCCTTGCCAGAGGGGGTCCACTAAGGAATACTGCCTTCCTGAAGGTGACATGGTGAGTCATGGTCAATGATGGGCCTGAGACTGGGTCATCTGGACTCCCAGCCCGGGGCTATGTATGTCTTCTCCCAGCTCAGCATGGATACTTGGCATGGCTTCTAAGTCACTAATTCTGTTCCCCAGTCCCAGTGTCCTCTGGCCTGGCACCTGAGGCTTCCTGTCTCCGCACAGAGCCACCCTCTTTCTTCTCAGCAATGGGGCTACTACAGGGAGTGGGTCAGTGAGAGAGCCCTACCAGCCCCTTCCTTCCTTGGAGAGCCTCCTTGGGCCAGCTTGCCAGACAGGTGTCCCGGGGCCTCAGTCTCCCCGTCTGTAAAGTGGGCCTGATGGCTATCTGCAGGAGTTGCGGTTCCAGGGGCCAAACCCCTGTCTGCCCCGCTGTGCGTGCCCTGCCACCCAGCCCGCTGCACCCCCCCCCCCCGTACCTTGCTTCTTCCTTCGGTTCACGGGGAGCATGTCCACGGCGTGGGCGACGAGCAGCAACAGGCAGAGTGGCGCCCGCATCTGGGCAGCCTGGTCGGCGCGGGCGCGCGGGGGCTCCCCCGGAGGCCCGATGGCTGCTCCGGGCGCGCGGGCGCATCCGCGGGGCGCGGGCTCGATCCGCCGCCAGGGACGCGCCGTCTGCGCGGGGCCGGCCGCCAGGTCGAGTGAGGGCGTCGGCGGAGCGGGGACACTGCCCCGGCGGGGAGGAGCCCGGCGCGCGGGGCGGCGCGTTAACCCGCTCGGGCGGCGCGGGGGGCGGGGGTCGCCCGGTGGGGGAGCGGAGGTCGGTGGGTCCGGCAGTCCGCGGGTCGGGCGTCGTTCCGCCCCCGGCACGGCCGCACTCAGACCCGCCGCCGCCGGCCCGCCCGACGCAGGTACACGGGCGCGGCCTCCAAGTGACCCCCCCATCCTGGCGCTCTCGGCACCTCCCGACCCGCCACTCCCCGCCTGCCCCCGATTTTCTCCCTTCTCCTCGTTCGCTCCTGGCTCCTGCGCCTGGCGCTTCGGGGCCACTCCTGCACTTCCTCTTGTCCTCTCTCTGCCTCACCGTCCCCTACTCTGCGGCCTGACCGTCTGCTCTGCCTCGTTCTTTCAAGAGAGTCCCGCGTCCCCTCTGGCCACGGCCCCTGCATGTTTCCTGCGCAGCCTGCGGGGAGCCCCTGATCTTTGATTCCAAGTGACCGGCACCTCATAAATTCGCTGGACTGTGTTTCCTCCGACCTCATCTACTGAATGGGGAGCAGTTGGGGCCGTTTTAACGCTTTCACAGCCAGACCCCTCCTCCTATCCAGCAGACAGGGCGCTCAGAGAGGCCAGTGACTTGCCCAAGGCCACACACAGCAGGTCAGCGCCCTGTCTGCATCCAGCGCCTGCCCTCTGGGTCACTACTCAGGGCACAGAGGAGCTTAGCTCGGACAGCCTCTTGCTGAACAACTGTCCTTTCTTTTTCCTGTGTGTGTGGCTTGTCTCCTTCAGCCCCTTCTCTCCATCCTCAGTGAGTCCCCAGTGCAATGAGGGCATTTGAAGGCATGTCCATGGGCAGGAGACACACAGGGAGGCAGCTCTGGCCTGGCCATTCTTCTGTAGGGTTCCACGAGCACACCCGCAGACAAGATTCTGGCATCTTGGTGGAATGTCAGAGCCAGTCCACCCAAATGGCTCCATTTCACAGATGGGGTCACTGAGGCCTCAGGATTGTGGGTTCTTAGCTCAGGCAGCCCAGCAAGTCTAGGACAGAGGCGGGATGGGTGTCCAGGGCTTCCAGCATGGATCCCCTCTCTCTCTGCCTACAAAGCCCTCTTGTTCTGACCCCTTTGATCTCAGTCTTCCCCATCACCCCACCCCTCACACCTTTGATCCCAGAGATCTCAACTCCTGTAGTTTTTTTATTTTTTATTTTTTTAAAGATTTTTTTATTTATTCTTTCGAGACACAGAGATACAGAGAGAGAGAGAGAGAGAGCATGAGGAGGGGGAGAAGCAGAGGGAGGGGGAGATGCGGGGCTCAATCCCAGGACCCTGGAATCATGACCTGAGCCGAAGGCAGACGCTTAACCATCTGAGCCACTCAGGCACCCCTCAACTCCTTGCAGTTTTTGACAGACACCTCCAGACCCTCCACACTTCTGAGCCTTTCCTGTGTGGCCTCTTTATGGAATGTCAGCCTACATCTCATCCCCCTTCTTCTCTGACTCGTTTCAGGACCCTGCCCTGGATATGCCCCTCATCCAGGAAGCCTTCCTGGATTCTCAGACCAGGTTCAGTGCCTCCCCTGGGCTCCCACAATCTCTTTATCACAGTTTGGCACTAGGTGGTAACTATTGATGTCTCTGTCCCTCTCTCTACATTGTCAACCTTTGAGACCAGAGATGAGGTCATATCTGGGTCCCTGGAGTACTAGCCCACGCTGGACACAGAGCAGGAGCTCAGCATGTTTGTAGGGTGAACGAACGAATGCGTTCTCTGCATGCAGGAGTCTCCTGGTTTATATATGGAATTCACATGCTTGGAGAAATGAGGTGACCCTAGAAGATCAAACATTAGGAAGTTGGAAAGTCAGCCCCTATCCATCCATCCCCAGTCCTGAAGTCTCCAGAGTCCAGAGCAGGACAGCCCCCAAGTGAACAGGGCTGGGAAGAGCAATGTGCACGGGGGAGGGGGGGGGCGGGCTTGCCGAGGCCGTGACTACTGGACAGACACAGACAGCTACCTACTGTAGCCTCTCAGCCCTTCTCTTCCCACTCCTTCTGCTCCAGCTTCCCAGCCTCCTCTGTTTCTCAGACTCTGCCGTGTGCCTTCAGCAGGGCTTTTTGCTGTTCCTGCCATCTGGAAAATCCTTCCTGAGGTATCTTCAGGGCCTGTCTCGGCTCAAGATTACTTCCTCAAAGAGGCCCCCTCTGACCACTCCAGATAAAGCAGAACACCCATTTCCTTTATCCCCTTACCTTGCTTTATTCTCCACAGTACCAAGTACATAGTCCTGTTAGTGTTTGCAATTTGCTTGTTTCTAAGTTCCATGAGGGCTGGAATATTCTATTTTATCTGTGTGCCTAATTCTATTTTATCTGTGTGCCTAACACACAAAGTGCTTAATAAATATCTGTGGAATGAATAAAAGAATGGATGAATGAGGGCTCACTCACCCGCTGATTTACTGTAGGACCTCAGGCACCTCCTGCTCTCTTGGGCTCAGTTTTCCCATCTGTTCGGTGGCACAGATGGGATTTTGTGTCTTCTGAGAGTCTTACAATCCTTTCAGAATCCGCTATTTCTAGGATTCTGTGAGCCAGAACTAAGACCTCTACCCGGCTCTGAGATGCACAGAGGGTCTTGGGGTCTCTGTAGCTATAGGAGGCTGTCTGGGAATCCTGCCTGCCTGCAATCTGGTCAACCTTCCCCAAGACAAGCATCCAGAGAGGACATCGAGGCCAGTGGTGCTGATGGCACACCAGGGGCATCAGTTAAGGAACCACAGGACACTGTCACAGATAGATGAAGACTGGTATAATGGCTATAACACATTACAGTCCTATTGGGTATTCCAGATCAGCAAATCCTTCCCCTCCATTGACAGCCGGGTCTCAGGTTCCTTTCAGCTTGTGCTCTGCTGTCTCTGTACATGGCTTAAAGCTTGCTGTGGATGGGGCAAGGCATGGAAGATCACCTATGGGAGGTACAGATGTCCTCCCACCTCCCATTGGCCAGAAGTCAGTCCCATAGCCACACCTACCTGCAAGGGTAGCTGGGAAATGTAGTCTAGCCATGTACTCGGGAAGAAAACCAAAAGAGTTTGGTGAACATCAGGCCATTCTATCACACTGGACCCCTCTCATTCTTGCCTTAATGATGCAGTAGTTCTTGCCTGTGTTGGTTCTGACCCCTACAAGTTCTTTTTCCTAAGTAGCCGGAGGACCTGGATTTTCTTCCAGGTGAAGTCCAAAATTTTTCTCGGGACTGCAAGGGCTACAGGATGGCCCCTACTAGAGTGACCAGTTGTCCCACTTTGCCAGGGATTGAAGAGTTTCCTGGGATGCAATTTTATCTCATGTACAGTTTTGTGTAACCACCACTACATCAAGATACTTAACTGCACCAACACAAAACTCCCTCATTACCCCTTTATGATTGCACACACCCCCTCCCCTATACCTTAACCCCTAACGACCACTAATCTGTTCCCCATTCCTACAATTGTGCCGTTACACAGCTATTATATAATGGAATTATGTCTTATGTGTCCTTTTGAAATAGGTTTTCTTTATTCAGCATAATTTCTTGAGATTTGTCCAAGTTGTTGCATGATTAACAGTTGCATTTTAGGGGCACCTGGGTGGCTCAGTCAGTTAAGTGTCTGCCTTCGGCTCAGGTCATGATTCCAGGGTCCTGGGATCAAGCTGTACATTGGGCTCTGGGCCCTGTGCTCAGTGCAGAGCCTGCTTCTCCTTTTGCCTGCCACTCCCCCTGCTTGTGTTCTCTCTCTGTCAAATAAATAAACAAACAAATAAATAAATAAATAAATAAATAAATAAATAAATAAATAAATAAAATCTTTGAAAGAAAAACAGTTGCATTTTACTGCTGAGTAGTATTCCATGGTATGAATGTACTAGAGTTTTTTTAGCCATTCATTCATTGAAAGACATTTAGATAATTTCCAGTTTTTGGTTATTAAATACAAAGCTACTATGGATATTTGTGTACAAGTTTCTGTATATCCTCTTTAGCAAAATGTCTGTGCATGTCTTTTGCACTTTTTGACTGGAATTTTTTAGTTTTACTGTTGCATTTTTTTTTAAAGATTTTATTTATTCATTTGAGAGAGAGAATGGGAGAGAGAGCACGAGAGGGGGGAGGGTCAGAGGGAGAAGCAGACTCCCTGCTGAGCAGGGAGCCTGATGCGGGACTCGATCCTGGGACCCCAGGATCATGACCTGAGCCGAAGGCAGTCGCTTAACCAACTGAGCCACCCAGGCGCCCTTACTGTTGCATTTTAAGAGTTCTTTATTCCATACAGAAGTCCTTTGTTGGATATGTGATTTGCTAGTATTTTCTCCTAGTCTGTAATTTGTCCCTTCATCTTCTTCCCAGCATCTTTCGCAGAATGAAGGTATTTAATTTTGATAAGGTTCACCTTATCAATTTTTCCTTTTATGGATCATGCTTTTGGTTTCAAATTTAAGAATATTTGCCTGGTCTCAAGTCTCAAAGGTTTTCTTCTATTTTTTTTCTAGAAGTTATATCATTTTACATTTAAGTTCATGATCCATTTTGAATTAATTTTTGCATAAAGAATGAAGTTTATATCAAGGTTCATTTTTTGCCTGTGGATGTTCAAATGCTCCATCCGGTATGATTTATTGAATAGGCTGTCCTACCTTAACTGAATTGCTTTTGTTCCTTTGTCAAAAATTAATTGGTCATATTTGTGTGAATCTATTTCTGGGTTACCTATTCAGATCTGCAGACTGTGTTGTTCTGTCTGCCAATACCTCACTGTCCTGATTACTGAAATCTTGAAGTTGGGTAGTCTGATCTCATTTACCTTATTCTTTCTCAAAATTGTTTTAGCCATTCTAGTTCTTTTGCCTTTCAATATAAATTTTATAATAATTTTGTCTATACCTACAAAAAGTCTTGCTGGGAATTTGATCAGAATTGCATTAAACATGTATATCAATGTGGAGAGAATTAACATCTTGACTATATTGAGTCTTCCAATCCATGAACATGGTATATCACTCCATTTATTTAAGTCTTCTTTGATTTTTTTTTTTAAGAATCAGTGTTTTGCCATTTTCAAGTCCTAAAAAGTTTTATTTGATTTATACCTAAGAATGTTTCTTTCCTTTTAAAAAAGAATTGCAAATTGTATTGTATTTTTAATTTTGTTGCCCTATGTGTTCATCCCTAGTATATAGAAATACAACTGATTTTTATGTATTGATCTTGTATTCTAACACGTTGCTGAACTTATTAGTTTTAGGAGTATTTTTGCAGATTTCTAGGGCTTTCCAACAAAGATAACATGTCACCTGTAAATAGGAGCAGTATTCTTTCTTTCTTTCTGATTTATGTTCCTTTTATTTTCCTTTCCTGCTTTATTGCATTGGCTAGAACTTCTAGCACTGTACTGAATAAGAGTGTTGGGAGCAGACATTCTTGCCTTGTTCCCAATCTTAGTGGGAAAGCATTCAGTCTTTCATTGTTAAGTATAATGTTGGCTGTAGGGTTTTTTTGGGATGCTCTTAACAAATTGAGGAAGTTCTCTCTATTGCTATTTTTCTGAGAGTTTTCAATCAGAAACGGTGTTGAATTTTGTCACAATTTTTTTTTGCATCTATTATTGATACAATCATGTGATTTTTCTTTCTTGAGCCTGTTGATGTAGTGCATTGATTGATTTTTGAATATTGAACTAGCTTTCCCTCCCTGGAGTAAACCCCATTTGGCCATGGTGTAGGATTTTTTTATATTTTGCTGAATTCTACCTGGTAATATTTTATTAAGGACTTTCACATCTATATTCATGAAAGATATTGACCTGTATATAATTTTTATACTGTTTTTGTCTGGTTTTGGCATCAAGCTAATACTAACCGCAGTAGCACCAGAAGAACAAAGCAGACCAGAATAAAAATGCAAAGTTTCTGGAAACTAAATGGTCATTGCAACTCCAGCCTCCAAAAGCAGATGAGAACCTACACATTACACCTAAAAATGAGACTGCCTGCTAAAATAAAAGACTTAAATAGGACCTGAAGTTTCCTAATATACTAGCCCAAATGTCCAGGATATACAGAAAATTACCTGTCATGCTGAGAACCAGAAAACCACAGTTTGAATGAGAAAAGACAATCCACTAATGCTAAAACCAGGATGATGCAGATGTTGGGATTGTCTGACAAGGACTTTAAAGCAGCCATCCAAAAAGTGCTTTGGCGAGAAATTATACATTCTTTTGAAATGAATGAAGACATAGAAAATCTCAACAAAGAAATAGAAGTTATTTAAAAAAAACAAATAGAAAGTATAAAACTGAACAATACAATAATTGGAAAAAAGAAAAAAGGAAACCTTGCTGATGGACTCAGTGGAAGGGTAGTGATAACCAATGACAGACAATGAGTCCAAATTCCTCCTTCAACAGGTGGGATAGCCTGGGCTTGTTCTTTGCTGTTTCTCAGAACTCCCCAGCAGGGTTGAGCTCCAGATGTCCCCAGTGGTACCTGTCTTGATGGCCTACCCTTCATGGGCTGGCCTCCCACTCTGTTTCACAATTTACTCCCAGCCCTGCGTTTCCCAGGATCAATTCCCAAATAAACTTCTTTTTTTTTTAAGATTTATTTATTTATTTATTTGAGAGAGAATGAGATAGAGAGCATGAGAGGGGGGTGGGTCAGAGGGAGAAGCAGACTCCCTGCCGAGCAGGGAGCCCGATGCGGGACTCGATCCTGGGACCCCAGGATCATGACCTGAGCCGAAGGCAGTTGCTTAACCAACTGAGCCACCCAGGTGCCCCCCAAATAAACTTCTTGAACTCCAATTTTGTCTCAGTGTTTGCTTCACAGCAACCCCAAATGAAGACAGCATCTTAACTGTCATGACCTTGAATGGGGTAGTGCCGGTAAAAACAATGTCTAATCCAGAATAAGTTCTCACTAGCAGTTTTCATTGTTCTCACTAGACAATTTCAGGTGTCTCAGTTTCACCTTCTATAAAAGACAGGCATTGAATCCTCCACCTTCCTCTGCTGAACTTCATCTTGTTCTCCTGTTAAACCACAACCTCTGCCTCATCCCGTCTTTCATTCTTCACCTCGTCTGGTTTTTCCCAAGGGAGGGCAAGCAGCCTCGTCCCTGGGTTGTTCAGGCAAACAAAGGAGCTGCTTTAGGCCAGCCACCCCTCCCTCGCCAACCCCAGTGGAATCCCAGCCTCCGTGGTGGGTTGGGTTGTTGTTTTTAATACCAGTGTGAAATAAATTGAAAAATTACCCATAAAATACAGGTTTTCAGCAGCTGGCCTGAAATTACTTTCCATAAACAAACAAGTTTAAAGAGATGCCTTAATGCCACCCACCAACTCCTCCCCCAGCCTTTTATGTCCCCTTGTGGGAGTGGGGTCTGCTAAGAGACAGCCTCCTGGGGAAAGGCAGCTGCTGGAGGCCACAGGTCATTGCTCGGCCTGCCGCTGACTTGCACCTCTCAACCCTGTCTGTCTGCTCCAGGAAGAATCCCCCGGATTCGTCTCCCACCCCCAGTGCCTACACTCAGCAGGGACTTGGGAGCCAAAGAGCCTAGGTTCGGATCAGAGATTTTCTATATATTAAGTGTGACTTTAAGCAAATTACTTAACCTATCTCTGCCTCAGTTTCCCCATCTGAACATAGGGATAAAGTCAGTACCTACTTCATAGGATTGTTTGAAGATTAAATTAAATATACATGAAGTTCTGAGAACAGTGCCTAAGACAAGGCCATGCTGTGTAACTGTTAGCTATTATTAGTTTTACAGGGCGGAAGAGAAACTAGGATAGAAGGTGGAGTAGGAGGCTTAGTGACATTTGGACTTTTCCATGATCAGCCTTCTTTGGGGTTTCTCCTGGGGTGTTTATATAAACATCTGTCCAACACCCTGCAGTTTGCAAAAGCTTGCTGACATCCGCTATTTTGTTTAGCCTGACATTTAACTATGGAAGTATTTACGTTAGGGGTTATAATTATCCCCAGCCCACAGAAGAGGAAACTGAGGCCTAGAAGGTGAACTGACTCACCTGTGGTCTCAGGACTTTCTTTTTTGGGGGGTTTGAAGACCCAAGATGCATCCTGATCCTGGTCACACATAGAACCCTGACTCTCATTGTAGACTGAGTGCTGCTCCTTCATCACACACTGAAACTTGACCCTGATCCTAGACCAAATATAATCCTGGGCCTAGGTGGGGTTCTGATCCCATTCTCAATATGGCCTGAGCCCCAGACTAGCCACATCTTGGTTTCAGTCAGACCCTGAATGTTGTTTTCTGCTAGGCCTTGACTCTAGCTTCAGACTGAACCCTGGTCCTGAGCTTAGATGGAGCCCTGACCCTGTGGTAGACTGAGCCCTGATCTTTGTTATAGACTGAGTTATATTCCTGGTTCCATGCTGACTCATGATACTGGTTTTGTACTGAGCCCTAGCTCTGGTCCCACATGGAGCCCTCAGTGGGGTCTCTAACCTGGAACTCCACCTGTAGCCCCATTCTGGATCTGCCATCAGAACCCAATTGCCCATCTTCCCCAGGCTCCAGTCTGTCACCCAGGAAATGACAGAGAGGAGAACTTCTCTCAGTACCCTTAGGAGAAGGCCCCAGCATCAGAGCAGGATTTATACCCCATTACAGAAGCAAGACCCCCATCCCCTCTGTTTTCAAGGCCCCCAATCCCATCAGGGGGACAGCCTCAAAGACCCATGTCCTCCTGATGCCAGAACTCTGAGGAGTTCCATTGTTAGGGTGGTTTTCAGTTTTGATTTTTTTTTAAGCTTTTATTTATTTATTCATGAGAGACAGAGAGAGAGACAGAGGCAGAGAGAAGCAGGCTCCCTGCGGAGCAGGGAGCCCGATGCGGGACTCGATCCCAGGATAGTGGGATCATGACCTGAGCCGAAGGCAGACGCTTAACCGACTGAGCCACCCAGGCGTCCCTCAGTTTTGATTATTTAATATAGTCATTTCTGGTTTTACATTTGCAGCCCTGGTCCTCTGGGGTAAGGTTTTTCTTCCCCCTGCGGTTGGAGCTGTAGCACTCTTTCAAACAAAGAAAAAAAATTTAAAACAGTGAAAATATTTCCAAAATATGTCCACAATCAAGTTGATCTCTCAGTCATTTGCTGGGGGAGAGAAGGGAAGGACAAAGAGAAGGTTTTTGTAACGAAAGTCTGGCAGGTCTCTGGTGGGCTGGGGGCAGGGGTGTGGGGCCAGCCTTGGCTCTGGGTCAACACAGAGGTGACCGTGGGGCGGAGAGATAGAGAACGGAGTGCAGAAAGGTGGAGGAGAAAAGCCAAGGTCCAGGCTTCCAGACGTTCCCACTCTGGAAGAAGCCAAGACCCAGAGCCTTTTACTTGCTATGCACCCTTAACTCTGAGCCTCAGTTTTTTCACCTATGAAATGGAGGCAATCCCACTTGCCCAAGGAGGACTCTGGAGATCAAAAGAGCAGGTGACTGTAGAGCATCCAGCCCAAGTCTGACACTGAGCAGGAGTGCATGACAGCAGTTGTTACCCTTGTGATTATACGTGTGCATTGTGTGTCAGCTGGGAGGCGGTAGAGACTGGTGGCACATGGAGGCCGGACTCAAACTGCCCGGGTTCGGGTCCCATCCTACTACTTACTACCTGTGTGACCTTGGGCAAGTTGCTGAACTCCTCTGAGCCTGCTTCCTCATCTGTAAAATTGGGGTGGTAATCAAGTTATGTGAGGATTAAATGAGTTATACCATGCAAAGCGCTTAGAACTCTGCCTGGCGCAGAGTAAGTGCCTAGTAAGTGGGAGCAACTGTTCAAAAAATATTTCATGCGTTCCTACCATGTGCAGGCCGTAGCGGTAGAAAAATTACTTCCCATGAAGAGCAGTGAGGGACACTGGACCCCTAAATTTTCTTGCCGCATATTTCCCATCTTGATTCTGACCATTAGCAGTTGATAATTGATGAATCTATAGATTCATCGTGACCAATCACCAACTGTATGCCAGGGAGCAGTGAGAGTTAAAGACATGAGACCCTCGCGGCCTGGTGGGAGACAGAGAAAAAGCAGAAATCACAACCAACTCGGGGGACTTCTCACATCCAGGCACGTGGGCGGGGTTGCGGGAGCTCAGATGAGGTGCCAGAAAGGTGCCTGCAGGAGCTGATGTCTGAGCTGAGTCCTGAGCGGCTCGCAGGACTTAAACAGTCACTCACTGAACTCATGTTTACTGAGGGATGGTCCATGTGCCAGGACTCAACCAACAGTACAACAGGTCCAGATCTGGCCCTCCTGGAGTTTCTGGCCCAGGAGGGAGACTGGGAGCCATAACCACGTACACGTGGAAGGTGACCTTGGTGATGGTGAGTGCAGTGAAGAAAGCTGGAGTTGGACCAGCACGGGGAGGGGAAGGCTGCTCTGAGAGGGGACATGGAAGAGACCTGAATGAGGTGAGGGAGTGAGCTGTGTGGAGATCTGGGCAGAGCATTCCAGGCAGCGGGAACAGCAGATGCAAAGGCCTGGGGGCAGAAATGAACTTGGGGCCAAGGCAGTGAAGGGAAGCAGAGTGGCTGTAGCAGAGGGAGCGAGGGATGTGTGGGAAGGGGTGCAGAGCCGTCGCAGGGTGGAGGGGTTGGGGGGCAGGGCCTTGTCCGAGTGTCTTCTCCCTTAATCCTCACAACAAACCATTTCACAGGTGGGGAAAAGGAGGCCCAAGGACACAGATCTGAGAGGACACAGATCTGACTGCCTCCAGCTCGCCCACCTTCTCTGGCCTCTGCCTCCCAGCCCAAGGAACCTCCAGACCCACAACCACCCCCTGCCCACCAAGTCCTTAGCCACTTTATTTCCAGCAGCTCAGCCAACACTGGACCAAGGAGGAAGTGATAGGCACTGCCCCTCTGGTCTTTCTCAGCCCCTGAATCCCAGGACCACTCCCCCATTACCCTGAGGCTACCGTTACCCACTCCAATCCCTCTCGACTTACCGGTTCCGCTCCCGAGAGGTCCTGGCCAAAGTATTCACTTCCAAGTCTCTCCCTTGCCACTTCTCTAGCTCCTTCATTGGCTGCCCTGCACATACCAGCTCGGCATTCACCATTCAGGTACTTGCTGGCCAGAACCCAGGAACAACCACCCTCCAGCGGACTGGGAGAGCTGGTAAGTTCATGCCCTGAGGAACAACCGGACCAGGGGTGCTGGGAGTGCGTGGATAAGCCCCCAGCTCCTGGCCATTTGTAAAATGGGGTTTGTGCTCTTACTGCTTGTGCCCCTGAAAGCAGGGACCTGGTCTGCACATGCTGGGCCTCTCGCCCCGGGCCCTGTGCTGGCCTCAGTGTTTAGCTGTGAGTTTGGTGATGTCCCCGCCCTCTTGGAGGGAGCCGTCTGGCTGGTCAAGGGTCGGGGAGGAAGGCAGATGATGGGTCAGTTATGGAAAATGCCTGGGGGTGAGGGGAGAACTGGGAGAGAGGGACCCCCATCCTCCAGCAGGGAAGCCATGCTCACTTGGGTGGCTAGATTCTGTATAAGAACAGAGAGCAGGGATAGAATGATTTCAGTGAGGTGCAGGTGTAGCTCTCTCCCTCAGCTGCCCAGATGTGAGTAAAGCTGCCGGTGGAAAGTCTCCATGATACCAACTCATTTCACATGGTAGATCCATGGCTCCTTGGGGGCTGCCTGAGATAGCCCCCAACACATCCATATTCCAGCCAGTGTGGTTGGGACATGGCCATGTCCAGTCCCAAGGGAGGCTGGGAAATGTAATTTTCCACAGGGCAGCCATGGGCTCAGCTAAAATGCAGGGGAAATGCTATTACCCAAGAGAAAGGGAGATTGGACATGGGGGATGCCTGGCAGCCCTTGCCTCAGGTGTCAGTCACTGGTCCCCACTTCCTGTTCTCTGCATGCCCCTAATCTGTCCTTGTTGGTGTGAGGTGGAAGGAAGGATGGCTGCTCATGGTCCTGAGCGAGGCTGAACCCCACCTGTGAACCCCCACACCCTCCCGCAGGGCCCCAGCCTGCCCCGCGCTCCGTCGCCTGCAGTCTGTCCTCTCTGTCCATCTTTGCTCCAACCTTCGTTCCACTTCTTCCTTCTCACGAAACATCTCAGGAGCTCTGCCCACGCCTGTGGTGGCTGTGCTCTCACTCTCTTCTCTCTCCACCCCATCTGGAAGCTTGGCCTCTCTAGTTCCTGCTCCTAGGTGTAACTTAGCTACTCTTCTCCCCAGTCTCTGCCCTGTTGGAAAACTTCCAGATATTCTCTGGGACACTTCACACCCAGTGGAAACAGAACGTGTGCTCTGCATTCAGGCAGAACAGGAGCAAGGTCACTTCACCTCCCTGAACCTCTGTTACTCCATCTGTAAAATGGGTTAAGAACATCCACTAACTAATTTAACAAATTTTCACTCACAGCCACATCTCACCAGACATTTACATAAACCCATATAAATGCATCTGAAAGGGGGATAACAAAGCCAATAACTCCACCACCAAGTGCTTGAGAGTCCATGCTAAGCCTTTGACAGGCATCAGCTCAGAATGCCGCCCTCCCCAATCCGTTTGCACTCTTTCTTCCTCCTCTGCAAATTCGTCTTGCCCTTCCAGCTCCTTGCTGCATGACTTGTTGTATTTCTGAGTCCATTTGGGCTGTGTTCTCCCTCCCTCTGCGATCTGATGGCTCCACTGGAGGTCCTGTGGGCACCTCAAACCCAGGATGTCTGGGGCCGGACTCAGTCTCTTCCCCTCCTGGCTTCCCGCCCATCCACCCACTCACTGGGTCTGTGCAGCCAAGCTGGCCCTCAGTTCCCCCTTTTCCAGCCCGGCCCCCACAGTAGGGCCCCAGTGTCTGCAGTCACTTCCCTGCGTCTCGCGTTCTGAGTGCTCCTCCTGCCCTCTGTGCCCGTCCCACCCCGAGCGCTCAAGCACTCTCCCTAACCCGCTACCTTGTGTCACCTTACCTATAGCACTTGCTGTCATTGCTCCCTCAGTACTCGCCTTTCCACACCCAAGGAGCCTCTTGAAAACACCTGCAGCTCTCCACTGAGGCCAGAGGTGCGGGGGAATTAACAGGGCCAAGCACCCCCAGCCAGTGACCAATGGGAGTTTGTAGATACATGCCCAGCTTCCTGTCCTCGGTTGGGATACCGCTGAGGTATGTTCTTTACTGTCTCCTGGAGGTCCCCAGTTGAGATCCAGGTGGGATGGAGCTCCCATAGCCCACGTCAGCAACCTGCATGATTATGCATCATTTGGGCTGCCTTTCCTTCCAGGCCTCGCTTCCCTGTGTTTCCCTGAATCACCTCCCAAATTAACCACTTGCTTGATTCCTCATCTGGATGTCTGCTTTGTGGGGAACTCAAACCAAGATGCCTCCCTCTTCTGTTTAAAATAAAACATAAATCTTCAACTTACTGCAGTGTCTTCATTGTCTCTTGGTCATGGAATTTTATGAAAGTCACAGCTTCTCTCCCCAGAGCCCCTCATTAAAGCCCATTTGCCTCTGTTTGCAAGGTCCTGGTCCCCAGGATGACAGCCAAGCCCCTTACTGGGCAATCAAGTCCTGAATGCACTGACCTTTCTACCCTGTGCCTGCCCTTCCATCCTTTGTTCATGCTGTTCCCTCTGGTGTGACATGATTGTCCTTGTGCTTAATGTTCATATGAATTATACCTACCATCCAAGGTTCAGCTCAAGTCCTCCTCCTTCAGGAAGACTTCCAGATCACATTAATCCTCAGAGTATTTCCACAGCCCCAGGAGTCAGCTCCCCTCTTGTGGCACAAATACTATCTTGAGTTTTACTTAGTTCATTCTTCCAGAAAACAGGTTAGCATTTTCTTTGTGCATGGGTCTGAGAGCTGGGAGAGGTGGAGACATGGAGGTGAGTCAACATAGAGCCTGCCCTGAGGTCCGAGCAATCCAATGGAGATGTACAGGAGACGGGGTTGGCGTTCCAGACAAGACTCTCAACTCCACGAAGAAAGGAACTATTTTTTACACTATGAGAAAGGCATGAATCCTTTATATTAGTGGCTTAAAACAGGGATTGGCAAACCATGGACCCAACTGGGTCCACCATTTGTTTTTATAAATAAACTTTTACTGGAACACGGTCGCATTTATTTCTGCATTGCCTATGGCCAACTTTTTGCTACAGTGACAAGGTAGTTTCAACAGAGACCACACGACCTGCAAAGACTAAAATATTTGCTATCTGAACTTTTACAGAAAAGATTCACTAACCCCTGGCATACGACACCAATGATTATGTATTATCTCACATAGCTTCTGGGGGCCAGGAACTTGGGAATGGCTTAGCGGGGTGGTTGTAGCTTGGGGGGGTCCCTCAGCACGTAGCAGTGCTGATGTTGGCTGGGACTGCACACATCCTAGAGTCTGGCTGGGAGCGGAATACCTGCCTCCAAGGTGGCTCACTGACATGGCCAACGAGTTACTGCTGCCTGCCGGCTGGGATCTCAGTTCCTCGCCACAAGGTTGCTTGAGTCCCCTCACAGTGTGGCAGCTGGTTTCCTGTACTATCTGTGCTCTTTATACAGAGCCTCATCGAATCCTCACAACATTCTTGAGGGACAGAAATGACTTCTATCTACATTTCTCAGCTGAGGAAATTAGAGCTCAGAGACAGGAAGCAACGTGCCCGAGTCAGAGACAGACCTACCTTGCACTTGACCACCAGTACCTCTGGTTCCAAAGCCCTCTTCCTAACTACTGGGCTGCCTCTCTGAATCATCACACAGTTCCAGTGGATGATCTGTGGCTGGGGAGCCAGAATGATTTTGGCTTGATGTAGACCTCCCCTTGCCGGGGGAAGTGGTCCCACCCTCCCTCTAGTTACCAGATCCATGTGTAGGCTCCACCCTCTCGCAGACTCTCTATCAAGTGAGTCACTGGTCCTATCCAACCTCCCTTCCCAATATTTTTGCCATCAACCTCTCCTCTTTTCCAGCCCCATGGCTTCAGTCTTATCTCAGCTGTCTGGTCTCCCACTTGAAGACAAAGTACAGAGGAAGCAAGGCTTCCTGCTGATGTCCCTTGATTTTACCTGGCTGGTGTACCCTCAGCTCTCCTCTGGCCATCCTCTTGGAATATCAAGATGTAAAGGATGACCACAGAGCCATAGGAAGGCCCCTGATATATTCCAAAGCACCACAAATTGTACTTCCTGGTCAAGTCCTATCCCTGATAATAAGATTAATAATGATAATAATATAATGTCCTTTGTTCTCCATATTCACAATACCTGGATCCTGATATCAGGTGAACTGCTTGGGTTCCTGCTTGGTCTTTGCTAACATGTATCCACAGTCAGGCCATGTCTTTTACTTTGGCCTCAGCCTCCTCATCTCAGGGTCGTTGAGGGGGTTAAAGGCATTTGGCATTGCACTTGGTACAGAGTAATTGCTAGACACCTGATGCAAAGAAAAAGTTTGCGTATTTTGCAGATGTGGCAACAGAGGATCAGAGAGCATGAGTAAGTCAGCTGAGGTCACATGGGGAGTGGGGAGAGGATTGGAACAAAAACCCAGGTCTGTCTGATTCCAAGTACAGTGCTCTCTTTACTCTATCCATTGACCTTGCAGCCCATTGACCCATCGAATCATGAGCCCATCCTTCCATCCATCCATTGACCCATCAACCCATCCTTCCTTCCTCCCATCTACCCCTCTTCCCAACCACCAACCCATCATTTTCCCATCCACCTATCTTCTCACCTACCATCCACCTATCAACCCATCGACCCATTGACCCATTGACCCATAGACCTATTCTCCCATCCATCCATTGACCCATCAATTTTTTAGACTTATTTATTTATTTATTTATTTATTTATTTATTTATTTATTTATTTATTTATTTATCAGAGAGAGAGAGCACACAAGCAGGGGGAGCGGAAGGCAGAGGGAGAAGCAGGTTCTCCGCTGAGCAAGGAGCCCGACGCAGGACTCAATCCCAGGACCCTGGGATCATGACCCGAGACAAAGGCAGATGCTTAACCAACTGAGCCACCCAGGCATCCCATCCTATCAATTTATTATCCCATCCTCCTGTCCAACCATTTTCCCATCTACCCACCCACCATCTTCCCATTTATCTATCTCCTCATCCACCATCCACCCATCAACCCATTGACCTATTGACCCATCCTCCTATTCTCCTATCTTTTCATCCACCAATCTATAATCACCCATCCTCCTACACTCCCATCCATCCATCCATCCTCCAATCCATCTATTCTCCCATCCTCCTATTCACCCATCCACCCATCTACCCATTTATTCAATTGTTACTAAGAGCCTGCCATCCATCAATCACTATTCCAGGGAATGAGATACAACTTTGAGCCAGATCACATCTTGTTCTCATGGAGCTCACATTCTGGCTGTGGGGGGCAGACAACAAAAAATAAATACATGCTATACATGAGATGTAAATGCTACAAAGAAAAATAGAGCAGAGGACCAATGTTGGGAATAACCCGGACAAGATGGCAGTCAGGGAAGTCCTCTTTGACAAGATGACATTTAAGCAGAACCCTGAAGGAAGTAAGGGAGCAAAGCCCTGTGACGACCTGGGAGAAGAGCTTTCCAGGCCAAGGGAACAGCTGTGCAAAGGCCCTGAGGACCAGCAAGGAGGTTAGTGGGGATGAATCAGGGTGAGGGAAGATGAAGAGGCCAGTTAGAGCTAGATGGCATCAGGCCCTGTTGGTCATCATAGATGGATTTTATTTCAAGTGAGCTGACCAACAGAATCTCCCCAATAATGGGGTGATTTCTCCTTTTCCAGGGAAGGGGCCACAGAGTTCCAGGCATCAGTACTTCCTGATATCCCCTTCACCAACCACCCAGCCCAGTGGCTTTCGTGAGCGCAATTGAAGCTGGTGCCAGGGATGGGGACTCAGGAGGCTGAGATCTGTGTACTGGCTTCCATTGGAAATGAGCTTGTCCTTTGTTAGGTAAAGGAAGAGAGGGGTCGACCACCATGAAGCACCAATCATATACCTTAGCCTGTCCTATCTTCACGACTTTTTTTTTTTTTAAGATTTTATTTATTTTTTGACAGAGAGAGACATAGCAAGAGAGGGAACACAAGCAGAGGGAGTGGGAGAGGGAGAACAGGCTTCCCGCGGAGCAGGGAGCCCGATGCGGGGCTCGATCCCAGGACCTTGGGATCATGACCTGAGCCAAAGGCAGACGCTTAACAACTGAACCACCCAGGTGCCCCTCTTCACGACTTTCTAAAGCTGGCATCATCAGCTCCATTTTATAGAAGAGGAATTTGAGGCTCAGTGTGGTCATGAGCTTGCTGGGAGACACATGGCCAGGAGGCAGTACCAGATTGGCCCTGCCTTTTCACTCTACTCAATTAAACATCTCAAAAGATTTTTAGAGTTGCTATTGGGTGCTGGACTCAGAGTAAGAGACACTTGTAGTCTCACAGCCAATTCCAGAAGGACCAACCTGGCGCAGCCCACCAGTCTACCAGTGCGGGGGACGAAGGCTCTGAGAGGGTTCATCCTTTAGGTCACCCAGATTAAAGAAGAGGAAGCTTTTTTTTTTTTTTTTCTTTTTTTAACCTCAACTCTACATGGAAGGAAAGGGAAAGAGCCCATATTTTTCTCCACAGTTTTAGTGGCTTGATTTGGAGCTTGACAACAGATGTGTTCTCAGACTGTTGGCTGTAAAACAGAGCAAGTTACCCCCCTGATTGTCACTGTGTTTTGTGGGATGGAGCCTCGGACTTTGCTGTGTGTACTCTGGGTCAATAACTGCCCCAAACAAGCGTATCTGATAAAAGTGGGAATTTATTAAATTCATCAACAGCCTTCTTAATCGATTGATCAACTGATTTCTATGTCCCTATTACACAAAGGGTTTGAGGCATCTTAGGAAGGAAGGCCAAGGGTAGAAACTGGTCATCTTCTGGCTTCTGGCATTTCACTCATGGGGAGCATCAAGAAATACAAAAAACAAACAAACAAAAAAACTAACAAAAAAACAAAACCAACCCAGCTGTGCCATAGCTGGAGAACAAATTTTTGGTATGGAAGCAATTCTAAGGCTAGCCTCCTCAGAGTACATTCCAAATGCTTTTCCTATTTTCAAATTTAATTAGGAGACGTTTCTGTAGTATGAGTCATCACTTAATAGCGGGGGGTAGTTTATTAGGGAATGGGTAGAAAGAAGACAGGACAGTTGGACAATTCAATCTGGCTTCTGCAAGTCTTTCACTGGCTGTGTGATCTTGGGAGGCCACTTTGCCTCTCTGAATACCAGTTTCCTTGTCTGTATATTAATATTTACCTGGCAGAGATTTGGGAAGGTCTAAACACATAAAAACTTGCCACACTTTCACTGCCTTCTCTTCCTATGTCTCTTCTCACTTAGTCTCCTAAACAACCCCAGGAACCATTGTAGGAGTGTTGGTTGCTTTCTCCAGCATAAACTCCAGCCTTCGAGAAGCCATTCAGCCACCTCTCTGAAATGGCATTTCAGGTCAAAGCTGGTGCACCTTCTTCCACTGCCATACCTTTGTCTCTCCCCATGGAGCTGAGCACATAGTCGTTACTGTAAAAATGTCTTCAGATGGTGTGGCAAGTTCAGAAGGGGGAGACATTCCTCAGAAGGGTTGGGGACTCCAAGGAGGAAGTGCTAGGATTTCTCTAGGAGGCAAGAAAGGGGCATTCAGGAGGTGGAAACAGCAAAAGCCTGTGTATGCCATCAGGACTGCCATGAAAGATGCTGTGGTTGGCAATGATGATGGGATATCAGCCCCAAAGCCACCGAGAGCTCAAGAGCAGGAGGGAAAAAGATGAGTTTCCATTAAATCAAGACCAGTCACTCGTGGGCTAATTTATTCTTGGGGCGAGCATCTCTTTCCTCCTCCATGGGGAGATCTGTTTCCCTGGGACAAAAGCCATGGGTCCACGCAGACTTTGTTTTTCCCTTTCCTCCGTCTCTGGGGAACTCTCTCCAGTTCCGGGAGCCTGGAAGGCCTGTCAGTCAAGATGCCTGCCACTCTGGCTAC